>NC_044332.1:48575574-48892620 GCF_007399415.2 Gopherus evgoodei
ACTTTTCGTCCCATTCTCCATGCACTTGTGGTTGATCCCCAACCCTCACATGTTAGTAGGTTAGAGAGTTGAGGAAATAAGTGCTTTTACTTCCAGTTAATCAGCTCCCAACTTACCTACTGCTGATGTTTTTACTTCCACTCTCACAGGATATCAGTTTACCAACCCCCCTTCTTTAAGTGTCTTTTTTTTCTCAGTCCTTGGTGAGTGCTGTCCAGAACCCATCCCTTGATAGTGGGGCCTTTTGCGATACTTGGACCTACAAATTTACCCTAATCGTGAGCTCAATTGTGAAAACTGAGTAGAAGTTCATAAAGTATCACAATAACCTATAACGACAAATGTTGATAGGAAAAGTTGCCAATGCAAGACAGAATTAGTGGAAACAGAAGGCCTGCTGATACAACTCAAGGACTGTATTAAAATAATGCTTGCTAAACAAGGAAAGTGTGGAACCAGGGATCAGGGAACCAGAATTGGTGTGTTGGAAATTTAAGTGCAATTGTGTGGACAAAATAATGAGGCGACGGGCTATTGTACCCACAACTCCATTTTTGGAGAGAAAGAGACTTTAAGGAGAAAAATTGGCCATTGGAGCAAGCTTCGCCATCTTGGCTGCCACCCCCACCATATTGTGGGACCCCAGGCCTTCATCATCTTGATCCTGAGAGATGTCTTGGCCAGACTAAAACAGAGAGACCTACCCAGATGACATCACTATCTCTGCCAGCTCCAGCTAAATCCAAAACACCAGCTGGGATGCGTGACTTTGCCACCTCCACCCACCCCGTGTGTTCTTTTCCTTCCCCGCCTTATTTCTTTTCTTTTCTGTCTCCTTTTGCCTCTTTTTTAATAAGTGTCTGGCTTAGCCAGCCAAGACTGTATATCTTGCAACACTGCTGTAAGCTTGTGACCAGAAAGTGACAACTAAAACAGTACTGAAATAGGCCAATGGTTGTACACGTTTGCCAGGTCTTATGGCTCATAAGACCATGTGCCATGGCTGTTTTTCCAGTAGTGAGTTTGCAAGTGAAAGTCAACACCAGAGACAGAAGGTGCATTTTCTATCTTTGATATTCTGTTCTCTCTCCTTTTGCGTGTTTGTTGTCTCAGGGAATGGGATTGGACTTTAACAACTACAACAGTAACAGCTCTAGCCCATCTCAGCTAACTAACGTCACCTTTCCCCCAAAGGACAGTTGTTACCCTCCTTGATACCATTTAAAAGACTGTTTTTTCCTTCTGAAAACTCTCTTCAGCTAAAGAGAGAGGGAACAAGGGATGTTGTTAAAATGAAAGTCTTATTTAATGTTTTACATTTCAAATGCTGTAACTGTTTTCCCTTATTTTCTGTATCTTTAATGAAAGGTTAAAAGTATTTTTAATAGTGTGATTGCCATGTACTAACCAGGATGAAACCTGAACCTTATTTAAAAGTGCTTAATGTTGGACATTCAGCGTCACGTTAACAACTTTAGCCTATATATTCCATCTAAATTAATGCAAAGAGACCCGCTCTCCTGAAATGTCCTGTGTGTGGTTTCCCTTTCAATTGTGATCTGTAATTACCCGCTCTCTCCTGTTATTGGTTGACCTTCAGAACCTAGTTCCCAGGCATTGTAGAGGGGAGACCAGTTAACTTGGCTCTTTGCTTTTAAATTCAACACATGGGGTGCTAAGTACACTTGTCACCACCAGTTAAGGGGTCAGCTCTAGTATTAATAGCTTTATGTTTTCCAGAGGATGAAGGCAATATAATTAGGGTTAAATGTGAATGTACTTCTGTAGGATTTCTGGTGTGAGTGCTGCCATTGGCCATAGAAATACTATGGAATATTAAAAGCACTGTGATGTTACAGGGAAAGGAAAGATGAAAACGAAGAATAGACTAGAAGTGACATATACTTAAGATAATAGCACAAAGAAATTTGCAAGAAACCTCCACAATATCAGTCCCTCTATAAATTTGTAGGATTTATAGGCTACTTTTTGGTAAGGAAGACAAGTCAAATTTGTTCTGAACCTTGCAATGGTGAAGACCATTCCTGAATTCTAAAATAGCCAGGTGCCTAGAATATGACCCAAAATGGCATAGACTTGAATAGTTGCTTATTCAGTTTCTGAACAGTTGTATATGTTTTTGAGTGGCACAGTAGAATCAGGTGTTTAGATAATGGCAGTCAGTATAGAAAGGGAAACAGGTTAGTAGATAAGGAGAATAGAATGGGGAAAATTTGACGAATTGGGATACTATAGTGTACCTATTTTATTTATTTAAAGAGAGTTCATCCTTCCAGGCTTTGTCATTGGTTTGTCTACTGCTCCCAGCTGCAATAAACACCCAGTTCTGGGAATTCTACACTGTTTCCAAGAGTGCCAGTTTAGCAGAGGAAGGAGTAGGTAGACTAACTGAAATTCCTGTTAGATTCCTCCACTCCTCCCAAAAAGTACTTTGTGTTTGAATAATGGCTTTCTGTTCAGATATTACTGAACTAATTTCTCTAAGCCAATTTAAATATTCATTAGTTTCTCATCAGGAGCTACAGAATCTCACGCTGCGCTGGGTAACTTCAGCACTCTGAACACCATTTACTGTATTGCATAATTGATAGGATTTTGGCTGTTCCAGTGCAATGAAATCATGGATTCTATTTTTCTCTGAATGTTGGTATTAAAATATAGAACATACTACTGCAGAATGCATCCTGACAGTGAAGCTGATAAATTTAGGATATATCAAAGAGTGCCCGAGCTGATTATTTAAAGACAATTTGGCTTTTTAGATAAAACACTTGTGTGAAATATCCCAAGTAAATGCTCATGTGGCCACTGAGCTGTCATTTGGCCTTGCCCGAACAGATATTTTATACTATAACAACTGATTTTTTTCCCCACTGAATTATAATCCTCCACCCTCCGTCCCCCTTTTTTAAAAACAGCAACAAAGCCAGTACAGAAGGAAATTATTTGAAGCCTCTCACTCTTTACGCTCAATGATGTTTGGTCAGGATCGTTACAGACGCCGGTATTGGATTCTACCCCAGTGTGGGGGTATTTTTGTGGAAGGCATGGAAAGTGGTGAAGGTAAGTACCAGAAAGGAGTAATAGTAGAAATTGCTATACAAAAGTATACTGCCTGTGTGTCTAGTCTGTTATCTGTGTCTTAAAAAATGGCCTGTTACCTTCAGGAGAAGGCTAAAAACTAACCTGTGATAGCCCTAGTTATTTGTGCAGTGCTGTTTGAAGAGGCTAAGGGGAGTTTTTCTGATTTTTAGTTGGTTAATTTATCCCTTGAAACAGAGAATTAATATCCTTTTGTTAATTTTTGATTTAGCTAGTGTAGCTGCATATGAAATCCTTTAATGTTGCTGTGATAAATGAAGGGGGAGGGAGGGAGCTTCCTTTTATGGATACCCAGCCAGCCAGTTAGCTATAAAATACCTCTTGGTAGCTGTTCTCTACTTGCTTTACCTATAAAGGGTTAAAAAAAACCCATAGGTAAAAAAAAAAGGAGTGGGCAGCTGACCAAAAGAGCCAATGGGAGGCTAGAACTGTTTAAAATTAGGGAAAACCGTCCCTTTGTCTGTGTGTCTGTTGTTGCTCTCTGGAGAAGAGGGGAACAGGTAGCAGTTATGCTGTGAGAAGCTGAAGGCCAGGTATGAAAATCATCAAAGTCAGACCTAGAATTGCTTATTTGGAACCCAGATATGTAAGTAGATCAGAAAATGTGTAGAAAGACACGATTAGGCTTATTTTGTTTATTTCTTATGGCTTGTGTATTCCTCTGTGCTAACCCCAGATGCTTTTATTGCTTGTAACCTTTAAGCTGAACCCCCAGAAACTATTTTGGGTGCTTAATTTTTGGAATTGCTCTTTTAAAAATCTAGCAATAGCCTGAGTTTTCAAATGTATTTTCTTTCTTTTTGTTTTTAATAAAATTTACTGTTTTTAAGAACAGGATTTGGATTTTTGTGTCTTAAGAGGTTTGTGCACATGTTTTTTAGTTAGCTAGTGTTAACAGCTGCTTTCTGTGTTTTTCTTTCTCAGCTCTTGGGGGGGGGGAGAGGGGTGAAAGGGCTTGAGAGTACCCCACAGGAAGGAATTCCCAAGTGGGCCTTTCTGGGTTCCAGGTGTTTTTTTTGCATTTGAGTGTTGGCAGAATCTACCCATCCCAGATCAGAGAGAAGCTGTGTCCTTGGGAGTTTAATACCAGTCTGGAGTGGCCAGTATTAATTTTTAGAACCCTTGTGGGCCCTCACCTTAGTGGGGAATCAGCCTTGACAGTTGCTAAACTATTTCTCTATATTTTCCTTGGCAATGTATTCTGCAGGTTGACCACAGAATGTATGAAGAAGCATTATTTTTGTCTATTTTAATTTTCTCAGGACTTATGCAGATATTCAGAATGTTTTGCATTTAGAGATTACATATATGGCGTGAAATAAAATGGAACATGATTGTTATACAATAAGATACTCTCTTCAGTTCTCTGCTAAAACAATCATTTCTTTATTAACCCATAATATGTTTTTATGCTCCTCTTTTTTCTGAGTGACCTGAATTTCCCTCCAGGATGCGTTAAAGTCTATTTTACTAAAATTTAAATGGAGTTTGCTGATTTTGATAGTTAATATATACCTTGTCTACAAACTTTTTTTTTTTAATTTACCTCAAGTCTAGATACATGTCAATTTTAGAATTCACTTATTAGAATTCCTGGATATAGACCCAACCCATGATTTTTTTAAGATCTCATCTGCAAGATGTCTCCCTGCCCACTTCATCCCCTTTTCAGTAAATTGTATAGTAGTTAATTACCTCGGAAGAATGAAAGTCTGAGTTGGCCGTGCTGAGTTTTGAAACCTATGGTTCCTGGGTGTAGGTAACTGGAAACTGGATGCATAAAACAGTAAGCCATCTGTCCAGCGATCAAAAGTACCTCCTTGTAAAGTACCTGTACAGTTCCTGAAATTGTTTCTTCCTGTCAGGCCCATTTTGGATCTCTTGGTAAATTCAACATTATTAGTATCCAGATACGTTACTAGAGTGGTGGGTGCATTAAAAATTCAGAAAGAGAGATGCAAAATTATAGCAGTACATTTTCCTTGCTATTGTGCTTTTTTCCTTGTTGAAATTATTCTGGTTTTGCAGAATGTGCAAATAACCCCTGCAGGTGTTACCAGACATAGATGATAAATAGGGGCCCTGTTTATCTGTAATTATGCAGCTGCACTAACTGATGCAGAAACTAAGCAAACAAATGGCTGCCATGCTGAGCGCTTTCCCTCCTCTTTCCTCCCTGTTCTCTGCCGTTTCCCCCTCTTTTGTTCTTTTTGAAGATTCTTATTAATGCTTGTTGACATATGTTAATAAGGGCAGAGGAAGACAGAGGATTGACAGGAAAACAGGAGAGAGGAGAGAACAGAACAGTTTTTTTACCTATTTATAAACTGGTCCTTCCCCACCTCAAAGATATTCGAGCTGACATGGACTCTGAACCTCAGCATTTTGTATTGTAAATTGTTTAGCTATTTAAACTATTCTATTCATCTATCTGCTTAGCTATCTGTAGATCCCAAGCATTATATTGTGTAGGTTCTTCAAATAATTTATTTCAGATAACGAGTAAAACAGGTAAAAGTAGCCTCCAGTATTTGGTAATGAAATTCCCCGCTTTCTTTTAATTAAAAATTAATTGGGTGGATTGTGAATTTTAATGTCCTATTTCTATCTTTGGGAGACATCCAATCTGTGAAATAGATTTTTTTTTTTTTGGTCTTCATTCTTATTTCTCCCCCACCTGGAGGGCTGAGAGTTTACAGAAATAGCCTATAAATTTAAAAGAAAATATCCTTCTCTCCTGGTGTGAACGTGAAACTTTTTGGTAATTCTGTAGTCAATAGTAACTTTTACAAGCACAAAGCCGTAAAAATTTTGCCCCTTCCAAAGAAATTAGAACTGACAAACTGCTCCAGAATTCCATTGGTGTTCTGTATGCAAGTTAAGTGAATCTCTTAGCAATTTCTGGGGCAAAATCCTGGCCTTGTTGAACTCAATAGGAGCTATTTACTAAATTCAGTGGGTCCAGTTTTTCATCTCTGATACACAGCAAAGTTTAAATCTGTTTTAGATTTGGTGAGGGGAAAAAACACAATACAATTGACAACACAATGAGAAGGGTCTGAGCATTTTTGTTATAAACCACTTTTCAAACTCTTTTGAGTTGGCTGTGAAATTTCGTCCACATGAAAGTACAGTGTAAAGTGTATTTGAGTGTTGTGTTTGTCCTTTTAAAAATATTTTTCAGAGCTTGAAGGCAATTTCATAGAGTACATGGTGATCTAGAGCACGTGGAAGTGACTGATGAAGTTTTTCTTCATATAAAACCTGATTACAGGAATGGTCTAAGTTAGATGGTTCTCCTTTGATATTTTAAGTTTACAGTTGTTTCAATTTTGCAGGTCTAGAAGAAATTGCAAAAGAAAAAGAGAAGTTAAAAAAAGCAGAAAGCATACATATCAAAGAAGAGATGTTTGAGACCTCAGAGGAAAAAGTAAACTGTATAAATACAAGTCACTGTGAGCAGAAAGAGGATCTTAAGGAAAAGGATAACACTAATTTGTTTCTACAGAAGCCTGGCTCTTTTTCAAAGCTAAGCAAACTGTTGGAGGTAGCAAAGATGCCTCCTGAATCTGACATTATGTCACAAAAACCCAATGGCAGTGCAGCAAATGGGTGTACACTATCTTATCAAAATAACTCTAAAAACTCTCTCTGCAGCCTTCATCCCACCATATCACAAAGCAGCTCTGAAAAGTCAGATTCTAATAATCTTTTTAATCCCATTGCAAGTGGACCAGGGAAGTTTTACAATTCTCCATTAATTCCAAATGACCAGTTGTTAAAGACACTTACAGAAAAGAGCAGACAATGGTTCAGCCTTTTACCAAGAATACCATGTGATGATGCATCAGTTACCCATTCAGATACACCAGCTTCTTCTTCTTCGCTAACTCTGCATTCAAATCCTCCCTCAAAATCACCTTCACCAGTCCCATCTCCTCATATCACTTCAACCTCTGTACAGAGTCCTATGGGAATAAATCCTTTTGCATTATCATCACTTCAGGTTGGTATTTAATTACAATTTGAGGTGTCTGATCTAGCAGTCCTTACTCAGGTGAAATTCCCTCTGAGAGCTGATCATACCATTGTACCTTTGTTCCTTGTATTTTTTTAAAACTATTGTAAAATGTAATTCATTCTTAGAAATGTTTTTTTAATGCTGCCGAGTACTATTTGCTAAAAAGATTTAGATTGGTAGATTAGTAGGCAAACAAGGATGTTTAAATTAACAATTTGTATGATTTTGTGTGTACTGTTTCAAATCATTTGTATTTGTATAAAGAAGTTGGCAATTGGTAGTTGGAAATTGAATGAAAAAAGATAACTACAAATAGTAATTTTCAGAACTGTGGTCATCAGAAGCAACAGTTTTCTAAACATTCACCATATAGGGTTACTAGTTGTTTGTGTGATTTGGCATCTTAGCTTTTTTAACTCTTTAAGGCAGGGATCAAGACCTCTTTTGTGTTTTTATTATGCGTAGCACAAGGGTTGAGTAATCCTAATCCAGGTTTCTAGGAGCTCCACACTAGTAATAGAATTAATAGTAATGTTTTAAAAATATTTTTGATACAGCAGATGAAGACTGGATTACCTATAATGGGACTTCAATTTTGTGGATGGCCTACAGGAGTTCTTACTTCAAACCTTCCATTTTCATCTCCCTTACCTAGTGTTGGATCAGGGTTAGGATTGTCAGAAGGAAATGGTAATTCATTTTTGACGCCCAGTGTTCCTGCAAGTAAAAGTGAATCACCGGTACCACAAACTGAAAAAACAGCTTCTGCTCCCTCTACAGGAGTTGAAGTAGCCAAGCCAGTAGATTATCCTAGCCCAAAACCCATACCAGAAGGTAAGCATAATGCAGTAATGTGCCAGAACTGTCTAAATGTTGAGTTTCTCTAATGCTGCCGCACTATGAGAACATTTGTTTGCATGATTTCTTGAAATAAATCTGATTGTAATAGTGCTTCATGTTTAAAATGCTTGTAAAAGATTTGCAAACTTGTCTTGATTCAGAAATGCAATTTGGTTGGTGGAGAATTATTGATCCAGAGGTCCTAAAAGCTTTGCTTAAAGTACTACATCTCAGGGGAATAAGAGAGAAGGCCTTACAGAAGCAAATACAGAAACACATGGATTACATTACTTTGGCCTGCATCAAGAACAGAGATGGTATGTAACTGATATGAATGTTTGATTGGCATAAGGATAATAAGTAAAGATGAATCTGAGGTACATTTGGATCCAGATTATAGGTTCTTAAATGCTCGGCTCGTCCAGATCTGAGCTTTTGGTTTAGGCCAATATCTAATAATTAGTTCACTTAACTAAGTATGTTTCTTTTAATGAAAAAAGGATATTGGCTTTAACACAGAACCTGCAGCCAGAGAGGAGAGGGTCTAAAGTGTCTTTAAAACAACTTTGTAGCCTCTTGATACTGGGTAGTTCTGGAGAGCTCCATCGTAATACAGATAGCCCTGGGTGGAGTGACCAGATGTCCGGTTTTCATAGGGACAGTCCCATTCTTTGGGAGGTTTTTTTATATAGGGACATATTACTGTCCACCCCCTGTCCCGTTTTTTCACATTTGCTTTCTGGTCCCCTTGCCCTGGGGACCTGTCTGAATTATGCCACTCTTTTCACTTGCCCAGAACCTTCACAGTACTACATACTGCAGTGCATACTCAGTGTACCCACACCCTTGATGTTGCAATTCTTTAAGCATATGTGACAGGATCAATACAAAATTAAGCATTCATGTTGGGTGTATTAAGAATAAGTTCATATAACGATCATTAAACACTTTTTTTAAGTAACAGGTTTGAGTGTGCAAAAATCAGTTACAAAGTTTATTAAAATAAAATAATACAATTTTGACTTCCAAATGCAGTTGCAATTATTGAAATAAATGAAAACGAGGAAAACCAGGTAACTCGAGACATTGTGGAAAACTGGTCAGTAGAAGAGCAAGCAATGCAGATGGATCTGGCTATTCTTCACCAAGTGGAAGACCTAGAACGGAGAGTTGTATCAGCTAGTTTGCAAGTTAAGGTAAAACTGCCTTCAGTAAAATCTTTCTTCAAAAATGTTATTATTAAAGTAATAAGAATTGAAAAGCAATATTTGCAGTTCTTTTGCTGTTAGGGATAACTGCCTCCTTATTAATTTTATAGTCCGCAAATGGAACAAATCCAATATAATTTCACTATTTGTATCAGAGAAGCTGGAATATTTTCTCTCTTTCTCTTCCTAATTCAAACATAAAAGGAAAAGTAGATTATAGTATTATTTTTTATTACAGTTAAATCTTTGGATAAAGATTCTCAGAGTGGCAGTCCCCAGATTATTCCCTTATAGCACCCAGAGCCCTATGCCTTTCATTGTTTTGGGAATAATGCCATTTTGGGCGATGACTTGTTTTTAACTGCAAAGATTTGATTGGTATGGGCTAGCCTAGCCATTTAGCTGTAGCACTTCCTGCCGCCATTGTATGTCCGTGTGTGGTTTGTTGTTCTTTAAAATAAATAAAAGAGCATTTCAACTTCTTTGTTTTGGTGGAATAATGTAATACGCCCATGCATGTGAGGAACTACGTACCACATGAGTTGTGAGTCTGAAGAAGCTCAGGACTTTCTGGTCATGCTTAAAATCATGGCGTTATGCAAGATGATTGTAGGCCCAGCTCATATGTCTGGCTGCAGTCTGGATCTGATGTTTGGGCTGGACTAGAGTTGAGAGTTGGATGTTATTTCCATGCCATGGGTTGCACATTGTCTCCTGTGGTTTGAGGTCTCAGACCTGGCAGGGTCCTTCCTGTCAGAATCAGAAATCTGTTGTAGTGGTCTGTCATCAGAGGCTAATGGAACTTGTTGCTTCCAGAGGGCTCTGAGAGAGAATGCTGTTGCTGAGAGACCATTCTGCTAATGGTTTGATTATGCTTATGTTTTGGGATTCATAATTTTAATTATCTGAGTAGTTTGGGAAAGACAGGGTAAAAAGCTGATTACCAACTACTGACATCAGCTGAAGACAGTACCTGATTTTTTTTTAGGTTAATAAAATACAAAATTCCATTATTCCAGGGGCGGACAAACATTTCGGCCTGAGGGCTGCATTGGGTTTTGGAAATTGTATGGAGGGCTGATTAGGGGAGGGGGGCATGGTTCCCTCCCCTTCTTCTCACCCCCTTCCCTCTGACTGCCCCGACCCCATCTACACCCCTGACCACCACCCCAAACTCCCTTGCCCTCTATCCAATCCCTCTGCTCCCTTACCATGCTGCCTGGAGCACTGGTGGCTGGCGGCGCAACAGCCATTCACTGCACAGTACAGAGCTCCGGGTCAGGCCGGGCTCTGCAGCGGTGCTGTCCCAGGAACTCACAGCCCACCACCCAGAGCATTGCACCAGCGGTGGGGCGATCTGAGCCTGCGGGGGAAAGGGAACAGCAGGAGAGGGGCTGGGGGCTCTGGGGCTGGGCAGGAGAGTCCCATGGGCCAGATGTGGCCTGTGTGCCGTAGTTTGCCCACCTTTGCATTATTCCCACACTTATCCAGTTACAGCATCAAACAATGTTTGTAAACCTCTCTACTAAATATAGGGTTGGATATGTCCCAAGCCTGCATCGGAGAGGGAAGACCTGATATATTATGAACATAAGTCATTTACTAAATTGTATAAGAAGCATGATGGAGAATGTGCTGGAGGAGAAGGCAGCAATACCAGTGCTCTAGAGCGGAAGAGTGACAACCCTCTAGATATAGCTGTAACCAGGCTTGCTGACTTGGAGCGGAACATAGAGCGAAGGTATCTGAAGAGCCCCTTAAGTACCACCATTCAGATCAAACTGGATAATGTGGGCACAGTTACTGTCCCTGCTCCTGCACCATCCATTAGTGGTGATGGTGACGGGTAGGTTATTGAGATTAACTTGAAAAATTATTGTGCTTCTTTGCTAATTGGAGCCTATTTTCTATTGCCTGTTATCTATGTATCTTCTTGTATGTCTGTGATCCATATGGATCATGTTATTCTGCATGGTGCTTTGTAAATATTTTTTGTTATGTATGTTGATAATCCTGCAAAGTTATCTTACATTTAACTGGTTGTGACTAAGCTTTGAGGCACGTAGCCACAGTCTGTGCACTACATCAAATTTAGTTGCTTAAACCTTATACTTATTGGCTGTGTACGTTTCGTCATTGCTTGGCTTTCAATGTGATAATGATTGTTCCATGTTCAGAGATCAGCAAATATGGATGTGACCTACTTAATTTCTCTGTATTTCAATGCAGAATTGAAGAGGATATTGCTCCAGGGCTAAGGGTATGGCGAAGGGCTTTATCAGAAGCTCGCAGTGCTGCACAGGTAGCGCTGTGCATTCAGCAGTTACAGAAATCAATAGCATGGGAAAAATCTATTATGAAAGTTGTAAGTGTTTTTCATTTAAGAAATACTGTAACTAAACTTTCCTGTATCCTGTTTCCCCACTTTAAGATACTGTGATTAATAATGTATCTCTTACCACTTCTAAAACTTACTACAGTTAAACTGTACATAGTGCTCTTATGAGCATAAATTGTACAGATTTCACTTTTGCTGAGTTCAGCATTATGAAACTTCCTATAATAGAAAGCTCTTCCACTAGTTGCTTCATTTTTAAGGTGTCAATTACTCTTTGAAATTAACATGTAAGCATAAAATAGGTATTTCCATGCCTCTGATGGAGAACACCATATTACTGAAAGTTATTCATCCATGATGTTAGCTTCATGAAGACTGATTTGATTGTCACATACTGTAATTAAAGGCTTGATTTTTCAGAAAGTTGAGATGCTCCAAAATGTGTGTAGCTTCTTTGCATGCCATGCGGACTTATCACGACTGAACATGCAAACTGGGCAAATATATAAGCAAGGGTTGTAATGTCCATCTCCTCATACACATGCCCATTTAACAAGTAGAGCTGTGTTAATTGCACATACAAAAAAGGCATGCAAATGCATGTGTAAAAATTTGCATGAAGCTTTGAACCTCAAATTTCTGAAAATTAAGTTTTAAGACTGCTACAACATTCATCAGAGAAAAAACTTTTATAGCTGAGTATTTAATGTTGAAATATTAACTTGTAAACATCTTCATTCAGTTATTGAACCAGCTCAAAATTGCTTTATGAGCAATATTGTGCTCCAGTATTGTCAGTGTAATATGGTGGGCACTGTCAAAAGCATTTTTATTTAGTTATTAGCTCCTCCCCTCATTTCTGAACCAGCAAGATAGAAGTAATATCCCACTTCCATCCATTAGGTACGCTTTGTATTTCTAGATAGATAATTGAAGGATAATTTACAGATACAAACTATGATTATAAGGTTTTATGCTCCTATCAAAGAATTATAGATACTACGAGAGTAGCCAAAAGACCACAGAAATGGCTTAAAGTGTAATTTGGGACTTTGAGAGTGAGGTATAGTTTAATTCACAGTTTTTCTGAATTAGGTTTATGCATTGAACTACACAGGGAATTTGGGTATTTAGTAGAAGGGCTCATTCCTGAAAGGTATTATTACTTTTACCATAATAATAATAATAATAATAATTAATAATAATTGCATAAGAACAATTTTTAAAATTCAGAATTTCCTCTTCCTTTTTTAAATTGCAATTTTTTCATGTTTTGCACTCATATTTTTATAGTTACAGACTTTGGACTAGAGAAAACAAGGCAAATGAATAATCTAAAACAGTCATCATCTTAAAGTCTTTCCCCTGTATTCACCAAAACAGTTTCTATGTTAATGAATTTGGAAGTGGCAACTAGCCACTGAAGTTAGTAGGAGTTCCATTTCCTATGCTTTCTACTCTCATTTCTTCTCCCGTTTCCCCACAAATAGATTAGATGTCTGATCAAAAATATGTTTGTGCTCTAAAATGATTGCATGTAAAACTCATTTGTGTAGTTCAGTTATGGACTGTCAGCTTACATAAATTTAAATGATATATAGTTTTCTAAAAATGTAAATTGTAAATTTGTATTAATAGATCAAATTAATTTAAAATATACATTAATGTAAATATAAAATGAAATAGATAATATATGTTATGGTAGCTATTACATAATGAAGTTTTTCCTACTTTAAAAGTATGATGACTTCAGAGAGGTCCAAATGACTGTATCAGGCACTTGAACAGTTGGCTTTGTCTCCAGTTGATCCATTGCCTTTTTCTTCTTAAATATTTATAAAATAGTTATTAACACATCTGGCTCTGATCCTGAAGTCACAGAATTTTCTCTAAGCAATGTCTGCATAGTCCAGCCAAAAGTTATCAAACTGTAACTTGTTTAATTTAAAATGGATTGTATTTAATAATAATTTAGAAAATATTTGAAAAAATAAATAGGCTTATTATAGCAGCTCTCCATTTGCAGTATTTTGAAACTAACAATAACGTATTTTAACTCTCTATTAAGCAGCTCATTTTCAATGCCTAGATTTTTCATTTGCAATGGCTTTTGACTGACATGTGCCATGACTTCCAGCACTTAATTTAATACATTTACAGCAAAGCTACACAAATTGTCTGTTTGCCTGTATAATAGGTCTGTGAAGAATATTAATACCCCATTACACTGAGGTCAGAGGTCTAAATAAAAATTACATTTGAATAATATACAGTAGTCACACTTAAGAACCTGCCAGTATTGTCTTAGCTAAATACTTACTTCATTATTTGCATTATTTCCCAAGTATTCCCTATATCAGCATTAGCCAAACTTACCGACCTTCTGAGCAACATACAACAGTCTTGAGAAGTTCAAGAGCCCAGACGAACCTGCTGGGGCTCAGGACTTCTGCCCCATGGGAGGCACCTGCCAGGGCTTGGGGCTTCCATCCCGCCCCTCTGAAGCCCCAAACCCCAGCAGGTGTGCTCCACAGGGCGGAAGCCCTGAGACCCACCTCCCCTGAGAAGCCCCTATTTCAACACCTTGCTACAAGCCAGATGTCCTGAACTCCCCCCACCCGAAGTCTGGTTGGTGGAGAATGGGGGAGGAGTGTGTAAACTGTAAAAGAGCCACATGTTGCTCACGAGCCACAGTTTGGCCACCCTTGCTGTATAGCAAATACTGAGGTATTGTATCTATCTAGCCAAGACAAAATTGGCAATTTCTTCAGGTTGACCACTCTACAGTATGACCTTCAATTTTATAGCAGTCTAGAAAGAGTTCAAATATGACTGCCCATGAAATCAGAATCCCTTAATTACAGGTTACTTTGTATTGGTATGGACATGTCTTATTGGGTCCAGTTGAGAAAGCGAGGAGTCATTTACATGGTCTGGTCTATACAAGGACCATGGACCTTGGTGGGGCACTGCACTCACTTTAAAGACCCACTCCACATCAGGAGACTCAAAGAAGACATATACCCCCCACAGAAAATAAAAACACTAAATTTTCTGTTTTTAAAATGTAAGTCAAATGTCTAGTTGTGTTTTATTTTTCCATTTATTCACACTATGTGCAGCTGAAGGCACAAAGCTATATGCATCTTAGGCTTGTACTAACCAACCACTAAAACATGCCATTATTCTATCTTAATGCTGTACCTTTGGTGTAAATTCTGTATCCAGTTGTTGCTAGTGTGCCTTTTTGAAACTTACTAAGACTTTAACAAAACAAAACAAAAAGTTGTACTGAGAAACAACTGCAGAGAGATATAGGCATCATGATTTTCTGCAGTCTGGGGGAAAATTAATAATGAATTGGAATTATTTTAGTGCTAGAAGTTAAAATAGGAGCTCATCCGCAGAGGTGGCTCTAGCATTTTGCCGCCCCAAGCACGGTGGCACGCCACGAGGGGTGCTCTGCCGGTCACCAGTCCCACGGCTTCAGTGGACCTCCCGCAGACGTGCCTGTGGAGGGTCCACTGGTCCCGCGGCTCCAGTGGAGCATCCACAGGCACGCCTGTGGGAGGTCCACCGGAGCTGCCTGCCGCCTTCCTGGCGACCGGCAGAGCGCCCCCCGTGGCATGCCGCCCCAAGCACACGCTTGGCATGCTGGGGCGTAGAGTTGCCCCTGCTCATCCAAAGCCTATTACATTTTTCCCATTGATTTTCCATGGGATTTGGATCAGGCCTTTTCTGATTATTTTCCTAAAATATTGTACTAATTTTAAAATGTAATTACTTGATACAGTTCTATAAACCATATTACATACTAGATCTTGCAATTAACATATGCAAAAGAAACATTTCAGACTGTTTTGCCCCACAAACCTTAGGGATGCGGTGTTTCATTCTTTTTCTACCCAGCTCACTCCATCAAGTAATTGTCATATTATTGACCTACTTTTAAATTTATTCACGTCTTAAATAAAGCTCTACTTACATACTCCTAGCCATATGCCCAGTGTAATGCCAACCTAAAGTCAGAAAAGGGTAACATGCAGCATTTCCAGAGGAAGAAAACATGATTTTCGTTATGATTTTGCATCACTCTTCCTTTTTGCATAATAGTAATGATGTACATGATGGCATTTTATTTAATAATTTTGGTCATGTCTTTTGTTACATGTGAACTTGTTTTCATGCAAAATTAAAATTGATTAAATTTCCTACACAATGAAAAACCAACAATTATTAACCAGTGCCTAGTCAGTGCCCATCAGTGCTGTGCCCTATCTGCAGACAGTGAATGCCCTACCAGCTGTTGAACCAGATGAAAAACCCAAAGTGAGACTAAATATGTGACTTGCTGCATCTTAAAGGCTGCCAGTCTTGGCACTGGCAGATTATAAGAGAGTAAATTCCAGAACAGAGGGATCTAAGGATGCCCTGCTCTCTAGCCCTAGGATTTCAACCCTAGGGACAGACAACAAGAGCATTCTAATTGATTGTGACTTCTGCCATAGGGCATAAGTGGAGAGAGAGTCCCTGAGATAGCATATGTGCTATCAGTGGGTTTTGTGATTATCCAGTAGCTCTGCTTCACTTCAGCATTTAATCAAATGTAAAAGGTATTCATTGCTTTATATGCTTTGCCATCAGTGTTAAATGTAGATGTGTTTTTCCAGTGTATAAGCATTTCTCCTTTGGCTTAATTCCTCACACTGTACACGAGCTATGCAGATATCACAGTGCTGCAACCACAACCTCTTATGTAGTTGTCCACATACATTAGAGAGAATTTTAGAAATACATAGATGTATACACATATTTAGTTGTAGCTACTGTACGTATGCAAGATAATATGAAAAATATCTTCCAGTGCTGAATATATGGCATATATTACTACATTTTAGGAACATTTTTTAAGGGAGGCTTGCTGAATTAAAGCTATTTTTCATGTTTTGTAGTACTGCCAAATATGTCGAAAGGGAGATAACGAGGAACTTCTGCTTCTTTGTGATGGCTGTGACAAAGGCTGTCATACATACTGCCATAGACCCAAGATCACTACTATACCAGAGGGTGACTGGTTTTGTCCTGCCTGCATAGCAAAGGTAATATTAATCTTTAAGATGAATTGAAATGTTTTTGACCCTCCAGTACCTGAGTTCAGAGTTCCGTGCTTCTCCTGCAATTGCTGACAACTTGATAAACATCTAAAGTAGAGCAGCAATCTGCATGCCTCGTACTGTCTTGGGTAACTGTTAAGGATACCATCGAGTGTTGCAAGAGAAGAATAGAGTCTTAATAC
This sequence comes from Gopherus evgoodei, assembly GCF_007399415.2. Taxonomy (NCBI): domain Eukaryota; kingdom Metazoa; phylum Chordata; order Testudines; family Testudinidae; genus Gopherus; species Gopherus evgoodei. The sequence goes on from NC_044332.1 coordinate 48,592,401, forward strand.
AGGTGTTGGCAAAGGATATGACTTTCAGCTACTTTGTTTTTAATTGTACTTCTCAGTAATTTTGCATTTAAACATAGGCTGCTACAAATTTGATATCCTAAGCATCTTTTTCTCTATTTTAAAATAAGTTTTTTCATTCACCTTTAAAACAAAGTTGATATAACTGTTGACAGACAAATGTTCCATACAGATATGCAGTATGAAAATAAATGTAGTAGTTTTATGTTGTTAGTATTCAGAGTAGCAGCCGTGTTAGTCTGTATCTGCAAAAAGAACAAGAGTACTTGTGGCACCTTAGAGACTAATTTATTTCAGCATGAGCTTTCGTGAGCTACAGCTCAATTCTTCAGGTGCAAAGAATGGAACACACAGACAGGAGATATTTATACATAAAGAGAACATGAAAAGATGGAAGTATGCATACCAACAGGAAGAGTCTAATCAATTGAGATGAGCTATCGTCAGCAGGGGAAAAAAAAGTTTGAAGTGATAATTAAGATGACCAATAGAAGGTGTGAGAAGAACTTAACACAGGGAAATAGATTCAATTAGTGTAATAACCCAGCCATTCCCAGTCTCTGTTAAGGCCTGAGTTAATTGTGTCTAATTTGCATATTAATTTGAGTTCAGCAGTCTCTCTTTGGAGTCTGTTTTTGAAGTTTTTCTGTTGCAAAACTGCCACCTTCAAGTCTGTCACTGAGGGTATGGCTACACTTGAAATTTCAAAGCGCTGCCGCGGCAGCGCTTTGAAGTGTGTGTATGGTCGGAGCGCCAGCGCTGGGAGAGAGTTCTCCCAGCGCTGCACATAAACCATATCCTCTACGGGTGTAGCTTGCAGCGCTGCGGCACTGATTACACTGAGGCTTTACAGCGCTGTATCTTGCAGCGCTCAGGGGGGTGTTTTTTCACACCCCTGAGCGCGAAAGTTGCAGCGCTGTAAAGTGCCAGTGTAGCCAAGCCCTGAGTGGTTAGAGAGGTTGAAGTGTTCTCCCACTGGTTTTTGAATGTTGTGATTCCTGATGTCAGATTTGTGTCCATTTATTCTTTTGCAAAGAGACTGTCCGGTTTGGCCAATGTACATGGCAGAAGGGCATGTTGCTAGCACATGCTGCTAGTGTGTCACTTCCATCATTCTCATACGGTGTTAATCAAAGATTATACTTCTCTTGGACAAATCTTTTACCTGCTGTTGTTACAAGTAACACCTAAGGTTGCTGTAATGTTTCTCTGTATGTGTATTTCATAACACTTTGTTAACAATCAGTTTGGCTCTTTCTCTTGCTATATTCAGTCAGTTTGCGTTTTAGTTTCCGTGGGTGTTTCACACAGCAGTAAAGGAGAGAAACCCTATTTTTTGAAAAAAGGAAAACGGAAAAATAAAACCACAAAAATTGGCAATACAGGGAAAGAGGGAAATTCCAGGACAATTGTAGTACCTGAAGATACTTTTAACTCATTTTTTAAAACTGAGTATATTTTAATTTAATAGTTTCATAGCAAATAAGACCAGAAGGGACCATAGGATCAGCTAGTTTGATCTCCTGTATATCACAGCCTATTAAATTTCACTCTTCCCCCAGAATTCAGTCCAGAAACTTGTTTGGCTAAAGCATATCTTCCAGAAAGGTGTGCAGTCTTGAATTGAAAAGGTGAAGAGATGGAGAATCCACCAATTCTTCTTCGAGTGATTGCTCATGTGTATTCCACAATAGGTATGCATGCTCGCCACGTGCACCGATGCTGGAAGTTTTTCCCTTAGCAGTACCTGGGGGGGGGGGAGCACCCCCCCGTGACGCCTGGAGTTGCGCCTGCCTGGTGCGGTATAAGGAGAGCTGCACGCTCCCCCCACCCTCAGTTCCTTCTTGTCACCAGTGAAGGTGTGTCAGAACTGCTCAGCTCTAGCTTTGCTGCAGCTTGTCCCGAGAACTGTTCGTTCATTAATTAGTACCTGTAGTCAGTTAGCCATTTGAGTTAGTTTAGTTAGTTAGTGAGTCCGGGCCGGGGCATGCCCCGGCCCCGGGATTTAAGTCAGGCGGGTCTTGTAGGCATTCTGTGCCTAGGAGCGACCTGCACGTGGACTGTCTGCACTGCTTGGGAGAAACACATACCAGTGAAAGGTGCAAGATCTGCAAGTCATTCAAGCCCCGGACCAAAAAGGAAAACGACATTAGGCTCCGGGACATACTGATGGAGTCGGTACTGGCCCCAGCCCTGGCACACTGCTCCGAACTGGTACCCGGCACCGCAGCATTGGTACGCAGAGACCCTATGGCACCATCGACCAGTCGGCACCGCTCCCCTTCCACAGGGCACACCAAGAGGACCGAAAAGACTCCCTCTTCACCGAGGGAAGTCTGGGACAGAGGCTAGGCCCATGACGGGTAGCCCTCGATCCCCACCGGGCACTAGGCCTCCGACTCACATTGAGTGGAGTAGCCCAGCCCCTTCGGGGCAGACCTCTCCGGATGTCTGGATGCCATCTACGCCCAAAGCCCTCCAGGCAGCCAGGAACATCATGTCCATGCCGGTGCCTGGAGCTCCGCCAATGTCGGCCCCATGCTCCAGGGGCAAGCCGCTGCTGGGATCACCGCAGTCGCTGTCGGCCCAGTACTGGTCTCAGGAACATTCCCGACACCACTCACCACTGAGCCACTGTTCAGGGCTCAGTCCACGTGGATCATCCTCGGTGCTGGCCAGACTGTCTGGATGGGTGCCGTCCGACTGGGACTCCCAGCACCGCTTGTCTTCGTGGAGCGAATATCGACAGGACTGTGGCGGACATCGCCAAAGGACCTCGTCTTGGACTCCCACTCCAAGTCTCCCCCAAGGCGCTGTAGCCCTGAGCATCAATTGCTGGCATCTTACTGGCATGGGTCTGCCCGTCGAGACTGTTCGTGGAGCAGCTACTCCCGTCGATGCCGTTCCTCTGCCTTGAGATCGCAGTCCTGTGGCCAACGCAGATCACAGCATTGCCACTACTCCCAGTCCAGAGGCAGCAGCGGGTTGTACGCCAGCCCAGCCTCCGCTCACAGCTGCCTTTCTGCAGGCCAGGCTAGCGAGCCCGAACAGCCGGGCCCGCCAGTGCCTCAGCAAGTGCACTGGCACTGAGCATCATGGCTGGTCCAGTGGTACCAGTGGGCACTGTGGCCTCCAGAACAGCCCCTGGTGGGGACTAGCTCTGTGGCCGGGGCATCGGAAGTACCGTCGGCCTCCATCCCTAGGCTGCCAAGAAAGGAGTTGGTGGGACCCATGTCCTCAGGACTGTGCCCGCAGTCCGACCAGATGGTGGGTCCTCTGGTGCCGGCTGACACCCAAAGCACCCTACTGGCCTCGTCGCCCAGTCTGGAGGAGCTCATTGTGGCCCTGCCCCCTCTGTCCTGCAGGAGGACTACCAGGCCCACCAAGGCCTCTTAAAAAGGGTGGCAGCAAGCCTCCACCTCCAGACAGAGGAGACGGAGGAGCCCTTGGGCTCCCTGTTCAATGTGCTGTCCCCCTTGGCACCGAGCAGGGTGGCCTTGCCGCTCCATGAAGGTGTGGCAAGAATTTCAAATGCCCTGTGGCAAACACCAGCCTCGTTGGCTCCCATCTCTAAGAAGGTGGAAAGCAAGTACTTTGTACACACTAAGGGGTATGAGTATTTGTATACCCACCCGGTGCCCAACTCATAGACTCTAGGACTGGAAGGGACCTCGAGAGGTCATCGAGTCCAGTCCCCTGCCCTCATGGCAGGACCAAATACTGTCTAGACCATCCCTAATAGACATTTAACTCTTTGGTGGTTGAGTCGGTCAACCAGGGAGTGGCAGGGGCAGCCAGCCCCGACCTCTAAGAACAAAGACTCTCGGAGGCTGGATGCTTTCAAGAGAAAAGTTTATTTGTCGACAAGCTTCCAGCTAAGAGTAGCAAACCAGCAGGCTCTCCTGGGTCACTATGAGTTTAGTCTCTGGGGATCCCTCCCCAAGTTCAAGGACTCCCTCAAGGAGCATGATAAAAAGGAGTTTAAGGCACTCGTGGAGGAAGGGACAATGGCTGCTAGGGCATCCCTGCAGGCCACTTTGGATGCAGCAGACATGGCCGCACAGTCCATGGTCTCGGCGGTGTCCATGAGATGGGCATCATGGCTCCTGCTCTCTGGGCTATCCAGCGAAGTGCAGTTGTCAGTGCAGGATCCCCCTTTCAATGGGAAGACTCTGCTGAGGAAACAGACACAAGGCTGCACGGCATGAAAGACTCCTGCACGACCCTCCAGACCTTGGGCCTCTATGTCCCTGCTCCAGCAAAACCCAAGTTCAAGCCGCAGCAGGTTCCCCTCCAGGACGCCATCCTGGAGTACGAGGCTGCCCATAAGAAGCAGTGGAACTATAGAAAATGCCTGCAAAGGCAGTCTTGGCCTGTCCCCCACCCACCTGAGTTCTCTAAGGGCAAGCAGGCAGGTAAAAGCCGTTTTTGACGGGACACTCAGGGGTACCTCACCAGTTTTCAGCAGGGATCCACCCCCAGTAAAGCTTCCTTTTTCCAATTGATTGTGTGCGTTCCTCACGGAATGGTTGCAGCGGACCTTGGACTGGTGGGTCCTCAACACCATATCCCGAGGTTACACCCTTCAGTTTATCTCCTTCCCGTCCCTGTCACTCTTGGGGGACCCATCGCACGAGGCTCTGCTCGAGCAGGAGGTCGGGCGGCTCCTGGAACTAGGCATGATAGAGACGGTGCCCAAGGAATTCTTGGGCAAGGGGTATTACTCCTGTTATTTCCTTATCCCAAAGAGGGGGCTCAGGCCCATTCTGGTCCTCTACGGTCTGAACCAGTACATGGTGAAACTCGAGTTCCGTATGGTTTCCCTGGTCTCCATCATCCCCTCCCTGGATCCCGGGGACTGGTATGCTGGCCTCGATCTCCAGGATGCGTACTTCCACATCCACATATTTGAAGGGCACAGGTGCTTCCTCCATTTTGTGGTGGGACAGAATCACTACCAATTCACGGTCCTCCCGTTTGGTCTGTCCCCAGGGTTTTTACAAAGTGCGTGTCTGTGGTAGTGGCCTACCTTAGGCGCCGGGGTGTCCAGATATTCCCCTATCTAGACAACTACCTGGTCAAGAGCACCTCCCGATTGCTGGTGAATGATCATGTGTCACTCCTCCTATCCACATGTACTGTCCAGGGCCTTGTTGGTAAACAACACCAAGTCCAAGTTAGTCCCAGTCCAACACATAGAGTTTATCAGGGTGCTCCTGGACACAATGTCAGCCAGGGCCTCTCTCCCCCAAAACAGGTTCGAGACCCTGAAAGGACTCATTGATTTGGTCGCAAGGTTCCCCGTGGTGACAGCCAGGGCTTGCCTGCAGCTGCTAGGTCACATGTCAGCGTGTATGTATGTGGTCTGCCACACAAGACTCAGGATGAGACTCCTCCAGCTCTGGCTGGCCTCGAAGTTTTCCCAGGCCACAGACAGAATGGACAAGGTCCTCACTGTGCCGAACTCGGTAATCACCTTTCTGCGCTGGTGGTCCACCCCAAGCAACATGCTCCAAGGGGGCCCGTTCAGGGACAGGGCCCCATCGTTGGAGCTGGTGTCCAATGCATCAGACCTGGGCTAGGGGACCCATGTGGGGAATTTTCAGACCCAAGGCCTGTGGTCTCTGCAAGACCTGACTCTTCATATAAATATCAAGGAACTCAGGGCGGTGCGACGGTGTGTATGGCCTTCCACTTGCACCTGAAGGGCCAGGTAGTCAGAGTCCTCATGGACAACATGGCCTCAATGTTCTGTATCAACAGGCAAGGTGGGGCCCGATCTTCTGCCCTCTGCCACGAAGCCCTCAGTCTGTGGGACTTCTGTATAGCCCACGACATTCAGCTAAAAGCCTTTCACCTGCCGAGTGCCCGGAACGTGAGGGCGGATCGCTTTTCCTCTCACCATGAGTGTCTCTACACCCAGAAGTGGCCCACCAGCTCTTCCAAAGGTGGGGAATTCCCCAGGTGGACCTATTCGCAGCCCGGCAGAACCGACGATGCCCCTGGTTCTGCTCTGGGGGGGCCTAGGGAAGGGTGCTATTGCCGATGCCTTTATCCTATCCTGGTCAGGCCAGCTTCTCTACACCTTCCCCCGTTCCCTCTGATCGGCAGGGTCCTGGAGAAAATAAAAGATGGACAAAGCCAGGGTCCTCCTCATTGCCCCAGCGTGGCCCACTCAGCACTGGTACAGGACCCTCTTGGGCCTGGTGGTGGCTCCACCATGGCCGTTGCCGCTCCGCCTGGACCTGCTCCCTCAGGACCAAGGCCACCTCCTCCACACCAGTCTGGCAGCTCTTCACCTCACAGCGTGGCTGCTCAGTAGCTAGGTAGTGAGGAAAGGATATGCTCAGAACAGGTTCAGCATGTCCTCCTCGAAAGTAGACGGCCCTCCACTCGCCGCTCCTACATGGCAAAGTGGTCTCAGTTTTCTAGGTGGGTGGTGGACCAAGGGGTGTCCCCAGCGGCTGCCCCAATCCATCTTATCCTTGATTACCTCCTCTACCTGGGGGCCCAGGGCCTGGCACCCTCGTCAGTCAGGGTGCACCTGGCGGCCATATCGGCTTTCCATCCCCCGGTGCAAGGATACACTGTGTTCTCCCATGCTGTGTCCGGCCGGTTCCTTAAGGGTTTGGACCGGCTTTACCCATATTCTAAGCCCCTGGTCCCACAATGGAACCTGAATCTAGTGTTAAGGGGCCCCTGTTTGAACCATTGGCCACGTGTTCCTGGTCTCACCTCTCATGGAAGGAGGCCTTCCTGGTTGCTATCACGTTAGCCAGGCAGGTCTTGGAGCTCAGGGACATGACCTCTGAGCCGCCGTATACGGTCTTTCTTAAGGACAAGGTCCAGCTCTGCCCGCGCCCTGCGTTCCTCCCAAAGTTGGGCTCCACCTGCCACATGGGTCAGGACATTTTTCTACCAGTCCTCTGCCTCAAGCCTCACATGACTAGTGAGGAGTGCTGCCTCCACACGCTTGATGTAAGGCGGGCTCTGGCTTTCTACCTCAAGTGGACCAAGCTGTTCAGAAAGTCCTTGCAATTGTTCATCGCCTTGGCTGAGCACGCGACAGGCCAGACAATTTCCACCCAGTGGTTTTCCAACTGGATGACTTTGTGCATCTGCTCCTGTCATGAGCTGGCAGGTGTCCCCCCGCTGCCCGTTGTGAGGGCACACTCGACTCGGGTGCAGGCCTTGTCGGCTGCCTTCATAGTCCATGTCCCTATAGAGGACATTTATAGCGCCGCCATGTGGTCTTCGGTTCACACGTTCACCTCGCGCTATGCGATAGTCTCCCAAACCAGGGATGACGCGGGGTTCAGCAGGGCGGTACTCCATCCAGAGAACTTGTGAACTCCTACCCACCTTCAGAAGGTATAGCTTGGAATCACCTATTGAGGAATACACATGAGCAATCACTCGAAGAAGAAAAGACAGTTACCTTTTCATAACTGGTGTTCTTCGAGATGTGTTGCTCATGTCTATTCCACATCCCACCCTCCTTCCCCTCTGATGGAGTTGTCTGGCAAGAAGGAACTGAGGCTGAGGGGAGGCACCACTCCAGGGATCATGGGGAGCACTTCCTCCCCCTTGTCCCCCCCATGGGTACTGCTAGGGGAAAAACTTCTGGCACTGGTGCACGTGATAAGCACGCAAACCTATTGTGGAATAGACATGAGCAACACATCTTGAAGAATACCAGTTACGAAAAGATAACTGTCTTTTCCTTTTAATAGTGTCCCTTAAATTGTGTTTTGCTATAGACAGCATTATGCTGTATAAAGCATCCTGTATCTTTTATCATGGGTTTCTTTTCTCCTTCCCAAATTACTGAATCATTTGGGTATAAAGGTGAAACTCAGAAAAGACTCCCAGATTTGCTGGATTTGGGTCTAAAATTCTGTAAACCCACCAAATTTATCATGATGTCTACCTTAAACTGTAAATCAATCCAGGCAGTCTAGGTTAAAGCTCAACACAGATTTGCTGAAAACTTCATAAACAAACTTCATGTAACAAAAACCGAAACTGGGCAACTTTCCGCTAATTGCATGTTTTGTTATAAAACATTTGCTTTCTTATGAATATTCAGCCAACAAGTTTTATAAAGATGCATGCCTGCAATACATTTACAAACTTAACATCACCATTTGTAATGATAATACCACATTTATTTTGTATTGTAAGTATAGGGAAACACTTTTATCTAGGATACTTCTGTGTGGCAACTAATGGCAAATGTTGACATTGACTTGCTACCTCTGTAGATTATTTTCAGATAAAATAAGTGTTTAAGGGGTATCAGTTTGACCAAGTTCAAATAGGGCTTACTCAGGAAAAACTGCCATTAACTGTACTCAAGGCCTGAGCATGTGAGGTGGCAAGTGACAAAGAAGGCACTGAGCCTCCTCAGCTCCCATTAATTTAATTGCAAGTTGAGGATAAACAGCACTTCACATGTTCAGGCCTTGGGTGAGGACATTTGATCCATTCCCATGACTCTTCAATTGACTTGTCATCTGAAGGACCCTCCAGTGGGGTCACCATTAAGTCAGCATTTTGCGACAATTGCCACACAAAGGTATGCATGAATGATACTAGAGTACTTCCTTATATTTAAAACAAGAAAAAATAGAAACCACTGTGTGGTAGTAGTATAGAAAATTCATAGTCATTTATAAACCTTTGCAGTATTCTGTTTTTAAAGCTAAGGAATTCTGCTCCAAGTTTTTTCTCCTCATATAATTCATTCATATTCTCTGCATCTTACACAAATGGTGCAAAAATTTCAGCCTTTCCAGCTTCATCAGGACCAAAATGCTTACTCAATGTGTTAAACATTCATGCCATAGATAGGGAAATGGTATAACTATTTACACTAAGCAATGAATTCTGCATAATCATACATAATCATACTCTGAAAAAATGTGTAACACATAGTTCTTTAGATAACTAAATAGAGAACCCAGATATCTAAAAGGGCCTCCAGCATCATCATTGCTTGTATCCTGTAATAAATATAACACATCAGATGTGAACACTAGAGCACAAGTGGGGGATTGAAAAAATAAAATAGCACTTTACAAAACCTAACACAAATGTCAGAAAATTGTGTTTTAGAGTGTCAGTGAAATTTGTTTTGGGTATATTTAAACATTTTCTTAGTATTTGCCCCCAGAATATAGCAGCATTTTGCTAGTGCTTGAGAAACAAGAAGTAAAATTTACTAAATGAAGATGAATGAAGTATAGAAAGTCAATAAACAAATATTATGAAATTAAATAGGATTTTGTAAATTATTGTTTAAATTCTCCAAGATGTGTGTAACGCAACCATTTTTAATACATAGTTTTTATTTTGATGAGGTGTCTTTTTATTCATTTATATTATGTTAATTTTATAACATATTTGCTGGAGAATAGTTGGTTGGATAAGTTTAGGAAAACTTCAGTGTACTCTGTTCAGTAGCTTTAGGTGCTTGACTTCTAGATTTAGGAAATCCCTGTTAAGATTAGAATGTGAATTCAGATGTAATGGGTTTTTTTTGGTGCTGTCAATACTCAAACCCTGTTTACAGACTCATCAGGAAATATCTGTATAATGTTTAGTTGAGATTTTTCACTTAGAGACATCCTTGGACTCTCTCTTCTCCTTTTATGAAATAAGGGACATTTTGGAGTTCATTATCATCGCATAGGCAGCTAAATGGAACTTCATGAATGCAACCTATAAATCTGTTATGTTCCCCTTTCAGCATAGCCTTGCTGGACACGTCTTGTTTTCCTCAACCTGCTATGGCTCCTTTTTAGGCTTTTGCATATCTGTCCTCCCCTATTCAGACGTGGGCTGGTTTTTATATCCCTTTCACTTTGCATGATGACCATATGGTCCTCTGAATGAATCCCTTTGTCTAGTTGTGGAATTTCACTGTAATTAATCTACTAAATTCTTAGTCTGTTTTCTAGACCTCCTGCATCCTGATATTAAGACTAAACTAGGGTTTTCAGAATCTTTCATCAAGAAAGGAGCCATTAGAATTAGACGGTAAAGACGGAAAAGACCTATTCTATCATTCAGTCCTTTCCTTTCTAGTTCCTGTCTATATTTAGATATTTTTATAGTATCTGTTAATACAAAATCTAGTGTTTTGTCCAGTCTAGTTTTAAAAGTCCAGTGGTAGGGCTGCCACCTCTTTTAGCACATTTTTTCAAAGACTCACATATCTTGCTGTCAGGAAGTTTTCACTGCTTTTTAGCCTGCCATGTTCACTTTCTTAGTTTCATCCCATTATAGACTCATAGACTCATAGGTCAGAAGGGACCAATATGATCATCTAGTCTGACCTCCTGCACAAGGCAGGCCACAGAACCCCACCCATCCAATTTTATAACAACCCCTAACCCAGGACCGAGTTATTGAAATCCTCAAAATTGGTTTGAAGACCTCAAGCTGCAGAGAATCCACCAGCAAGCGACCCGTGCCCCACGCTGCAGGGGAAGGCGAAAAACCTCCAGGGCCCCTGCCAATCTGCCCAGGAGGAAAATTCCTTCCCGACCCCAAATATGGCGATCAGCTAAACCCTGAGCATGTGGGCAAGAGTCACCAGCCAGCACCAAAGAAGGAATTCTCTGCAGTAACTCAGTTCCCATCCCATCCAACATCTCCCCGCAGACCATTGAGCAGACCTATCTGGTGGTAATCCAAGATCGGTTGCCCAAATTAACGATCCTATCATAACATCCCCTCCATAAACTTATCAAGCTTTGTCTTAAAGCCAGAAAAGTCTTTTGCCCCCACTACTTCCCTTGGAAGGCTGTTCCAGAACTTCACTCCCCTAATGGTTAGAAACCTTCGTCTAATTTCAAGTCTAAACTTCCTAATATCCAATTTATACCCATTCGTCCTCGTGCCTACATTAGTACTAAACTTAAATAATTCCTCTCCCTCCCTAACGTTAACCCCCCTGATACATTTATATAGAGCAAGCATATCCCCCCGCAGCCTTCTTTTGGCCAGGCTAAACAAGCCAAGCTCTTTGAGTCTCCTTTCATAAGGCAGTTTTTCCATTCCTCGGATCATCCTTGTAGCCCGTCTCTGAACCTGTTCCAGTTTGAATTCATCCTTCTTGAACATGGGACACCAGAACTGCACACAGTATTCCAGATGGGGTCTCACCAACGCCTTATATAACGGTACTAACACCTCCTTATCCTTGCAGGAAATACCCCGCCTGATGCATCCCAAAATCGCATTTGCTTTTTTAACAGCCGTATCACATTGGCGACTCATAGTCATCCTGCTATCAACCAGTACCCCAAGGTCCTTCTCCTCCTCCGTCGCTTCCAACTGATGCACCCCCAACGTATATCCAAAATTCTTATTATTAATTCCTAAGTGCATGCCCTTGCACTTTTCACTATTGTATTTCATCCTATTTCTATTACTCCAGTTTACAAGGTGGTTCAGATCTTCCTGAATAGTATCCCTGTCCTTCTCCGTGTTAGCAATACCCCCCAGCTTTGTGTCATCCGCAAACTTTATTAGCACATTCCCGCTCTTTGTGCCAAGGTTAGTAATAAAAAGGTTAAATAAGATCGGTCCCAAAACCGATCCTTGAGGGACTCCACTAGTGACCTCCTTCCAGCCTGACAGTTCACCTTTCAATACGACCCTCTGGAGTCTCCCCTTTAACCAGTTCCTTATCCACCTTACAACTTTCATATTCATCCCCATCTTTTCCAATTTAACTAACAGTTCCCCATGCGGAACCTTGTCGAACGCCTTACTGAAATCTAGGTAAATTAGATCTACCGCATTTCCTTTATCTAAGTAATCCGTCACCTTCTCAAAGAAGGAGATCAGATTGGTTTGACACGATCTACCTTTAGTAAATCCGTGTTGCAATTCGTCCCAATTACCATTGACCTCTGTCCTTAACTACTTTCTCCCTTAAAATTTTTTCCAAGACCCATTATATGTGTGTGTGTATAGTATGTATTTTCCTTCCCTCCATTTTATTTATATTGTTCATGTATTTGTAGACTTCTTTCGTGTTCTCTCTTAGTTGTCTTAGCCACACTATACATATTTAACTCTTCTAATCTTTCTGCATAAAGCGATGAATTCCTTGTTTATTGACCTTTAAATAAAAATCTTAATTTTCTACAATCTTCACTGTCTTACCAGTAATAATAGATAATAGGTAATAATTGAAGATATACCAATCTCCTAGAACTGGAGTAGTACTGGTCAGAAACAAATGCAGTATTCCAGGTGTGGTTGTACCAAAGCCATTTAGAGGAAGACCATTACTTCACCAGCCTTTTAATCTTTTTGAATATGTAGTCTGAAATTGTATTTTTTTACCAGCAATATTACACCGTAAATGTATTTATAATTTGTTGTCCATTATTACCCTTATGTCTTTTTCAGCATTATTGCTCTCCAGGTTTCTTATTTCCACAGGATATATGTATCTAGATTATTGTAATCCAAATGTATCCAGATTTTTCATTTTCTCAAATTGAATCTCATGGATTTTTTTTCAGCCTATGTTTCTAATCTCTGTCTCCTTTTATATTTTTATTCCGTTCATACTGGGATTTTCAGCTCCTCACAATTTAGTTTTAGCTGTAAAATTTTATTTGTGTGCTGGTTAATCCCTCTTCAGTATCAAAAGTGAAGTTCTTAAAATAGGACCCATCCTAATATACTCCCCTATCTTGCCATCTTGATACGTTGCTGTTTACAACCATCGTGACAACTCACAGTGGTTCTACCTTTCCCCCAGGACTAAAACTGCTACCTCAATTATATCTATCAATCGATAGATCTATCTAGAATTAATGTTATGAAGTTGAGAGGACTGGGAGAGGGGGACTGTCCAGAAATTTCTAGAGCTTTAAAGAATTCCAGTGGACTTTTGAATTAAGACTATAGCCAAGATTTTTCCTAAGAGACTACTGATTTTTGTTTGCCTCAACTTTAAGAAGCCATAAAGTGGCCTGGTTATTAGAGCACGGTTCAATATCTTCTGGAAATCAGGTGCCTTTGATAGTGTTCTAAATTGAGGACCCAGAATTCCTAATCACTTCTGAAAATATTGGCTTATGAATCTATACAGTCTATGACCTTTAGAGATAAAAAAAGAATTAAGTGATCTACTTGTTCTTTGTACGTCATATTAAATGCAGCGATTGTGTTTTGATACTGTTTAGTGTGTCAGACCTTCATGGGTTTTCTGTTTACAAATAATACATACTTCTGTGTGATCTGGTTATGTTTTGTTACATACTTGGATTCTCTCTATTGTAGGCAAGTGGTCAAACCCTAAAAATAAAAAAACTTCAGATCAAAGGGAAAAAAAGTAATGAACAAAAGAGAGGCAGGAAATTGTCTTTAACAGGAGATACGGAGGATGAAGACTCTGCAACTACAAGTAGCTGTTTAAAAAGAGGAAAAACAGACCCCAAAAAAAGAAAAATCGATGAAAATATTTCTAACCAATTGAAACAAGAAAGCTTCACTCCTACGAAGAAGCCTAAAAGAGATGAATCCAAGGACCTGGCTATATGCAGGTACTGTCTGCCTGTCTTTTGTAAGAGCTATATATAAGCATTTGTTTGAAGCTAGATACTGCCTGCTGCTCTGTTAGTGTGCTTGTAGTAGAGAGAGCGCAGAGCCCTGTTCCCTATGGTGCCTCACACAGGAGGCAGCAATAATTTGATTGCAGCCATTGGGGGACTGCAAGTTTGTGTAATAGGAGTACCCAGCTAAAGCTACCTGTTGCAACACTTGTTCTCCTGAGAGAATAGCAAGGTGGGGTGTGGCTATGAAATCCTACCCCCTTTTCTCCTGTGTGCTAAAAAGAGCTGGTAGGTGGAGACTGAGGAGAGAAGTGTTGTCTACAACTTTCTAAAGGTTTAGGAAATCCAGATGCCCAGCACAGGTCAAAGAAGCATTCTGCCCCACAAAGGGCCTCACCATTCCTGTGATGCACCTTTTTCCCTTGCTGGTTGGCTTTCACTGGCAAGTAGCATAATTAAGCCTTTAGACTGTTTTAGAAAATTAGTAGCACTTGTTTTATTTGCGTAGAAGTAAATGAGTTATGTTTAAAAATCACCCTGTGGAAAATTTACATGGATACATTATATTTTGTTTTAAAAAAATAATTTGAATTTCTTCCTGGGGAGCTAGCTTTAAAGAGTATAAATGACAAACTGGTCATTAACGAGAAACGTTACTTATTGAGTGCGTTATGCTCTATACATGACAATAGTATGCTATCCCTAGTAAAGTTAATAGAGTGACAACACATAGTGAATGTACATAACAGTGAACATCCTGTGCAAATGAGCCAACAGCTGAAGGTATTGATTTAAAACCATGTTTTATTCAGCATGATCCTGTCTGAATTGGAAACTCATGAAGATGCATGGCCTTTTCTACTTCCTGTAAACTTGAAACTTGTTCCTGGTTATAAGAAGGTTATTAAAAAACCTATGGACTTTTCCACCATCAGAGAGAAGCTAAGCAGTGGACAGTAAGTAAACATACTGTACATTACATTTGTGAACATTCAGCAAAAAAATTAAAATGACACAATCAACTTGAAATCTAGTCATTTTAAAAACAAGGAATTCAAAGTAATTTCAGATGCTGTTTAGGCCCTGTAGGTCCCCTGCTAATTGTTATGGTTCTTCACAATTTCATGTTTTATAAATATTTCTCTCTTCCCTGTTCCTATGTGAAATACCCTTTCAAACATCAAGGGAAGCTGAGAAACAAACTTCAGAGAGAAAACAGTAAAACTGACTGTTCACAAAGTGCTCTCAAATGCCCAAAAAAACCACTGAAAAATCAATGTTTTATTTATTTCAGTTGTTGTAGTCTTTTGAGTTATTTATGTGTTTTTGTTTTTTAATTTCAAGACAGAAATGTGATTTTTAAGTTGACAGCTCTTTAAGTATTACTGTACATTGGTTATAATTCATTCCAAAGCTACATACTAGAGAGAAGCATGAAACATTACAACAAATGGTGATTAATTATTTCATAGTCCTGAAATTAAAACTCCATCTTTCGTTAGAGAAAATTAAAATAAATAACGGGAACAATTATTTACCCCTTCTCCTGACCCTTTTTCAATTCATATGGAAAGATCTCACCTGTCATTTCTTTCCAGTTTGCATCCCCACAATCTTAAGAACCAACAATGAAGCAACTTTCAGCCAAGGAAGAAGAGATGGACTCACTTCAGAGTCCATTAGCTCCATTCAGAACAGGCTATGGAGGGTTTGCTATGGCAATGCAAGGCACTCTCCCACATGTAGCTGAATTTGATCCTATGACAGATTTACACACACTAAAGTTTACAACTATAAGCCTTTCTTTTCAACCATTCCTCTGAATAGTGACTACTGTAGGTAATACTTTATAGTAGTACTATAGGTCTGGCATGCTGTAGAGTCACTGGGCCAGGATAGGCAATGCAAAGAATACCAAAGAAACAGAAAATTTGATTCTGCCTGTTAATGCTACTACACTTGCCACCCAATAGATGATGATGGAAATATAGCCTGAAATTCCCAAGGATGTCATGGAGTCATCACTGCAACCAACACAAATTCAGAAGTAAAATGTTTTGCTTGTACTATACTGTAGGTATTTGTGAAGTTCAATAAAATATTAAGAAAATACAGTTATGCATAAGTGATCACAAATGACAGGAAAGCATACTAATTTACAGTATCAGGCCCTTAAATAGTTGTAAAATGCACCCAACAACATGAGTGTAGAAGTCTAAGAAGGTAACATCTTGTGCCCATTTTATGCTGGTGTAAATATCAGAGTACAAGGCAGTGGTGAATGACAGCACTTCAGGCCTGGTCTACACACTAAGTTGTACCAGTTTAACTAAAGGTGTGATTTTTAAACTGCTTTAGGCCTGGCCTGCACTTAAAAATGAGATCGACTTAGCTATGTTGCTCAGGGTGTGAAAATTTTCATGTCCAAAATGCTATAGTTAGGTAAACCTAAACCACAATGTAGATGCAGTTAAACTGATAGAAGAATTCTTCTATCAGCCTAGCTACCACCTCTTCAAGAAGTGGATTTGTTACATTAATGGAAAAACCCCTTTCATCGATTGTAGGAAGCATCTACACTATGGTGCTACAGTGGCACAGCTATGGCACTACAGCTGTAGTTTAGACATGTCCATAATTAAACTATTGCAGCTTTTGTGTGTTGAGATTATAATGTTGGTTTAAACCCTGGTTTATATTGGTTTAGCTTGCAACTATAATTTCAATGTGCAAGCTGATAAATGCATACAATCCAGCTTTTAACCAATATGAGTGTCCACACAGGGTATGCGCTAGTTTAACTAAATTGGTTCTTAAAGCTGTTTAAGTGAAACTGATGCAAGTTTTGTGTATAGGCAATCCATAAATCTTCAATTTAAACCCATACTCACACTTAAGACTTGAAGCACGGATGGTGCCTGATTCTGGACTCCTTACTTAGAAAAAACTCCAGTTAAAACCAGTGGAAGATTTACTTGAATGAGGATTACATACTTGGCCCACGGATTGAGGATTATACACTGTATTTATGCAAGATTTTTCTGTACCTCGGCACAACAAGTCTTGTTATGGATTTAGTTTCATTTTTGCCTGATTCCTTGTTTCTTTTTTTAAAAAATTGGTTTAATATTGAAAACAGTGCTTTGAAGCAGATGAGGTGATGGTTAGACAGCTCAGCAGAGTTGACCTCAGCATCTCATATATCCAAACTAGAACCAAAAATGAGAACAGCAGTACAGCATAAAATACTTCTTTTAGAAGTCCTATAAAAGTAGGTCAAGGAAGTTTTACAAATATAGCCAAATAATTCAGTAAGCCTTATTGACTCTGAAATCAGTTTTCTCTCTACCTAGTTATTTTATATTTGCCCATTGCTGTTGTATTCCAGGCCTGATCTACACTGAGAGGGGGGGATCGATCTAAGATACGCAACTTCAGCTACGAGAATAGAGTAGCTGAAGTTGACATATCTTAGATTAAATTAAAATTACTTACTTCGCATCCTCACGGTGCTGGATCGACGGCCGCGGCTCCCTCGTTGACTTTGCTTCTGCCTCTCGCACTGCGGAAGTTCAGCAGTCAACGGGAGAGCAATCGGAGATGGATTTATTGTGTCTACACTACACGCGATAAATCAATCCCTGATAGATCGATTGCTATCTGCTGATCCGGCGGGTAGTGTAGCCATACCCTGAGTGTCAGTTGTCATTCTGCTATTCCATACTATGAGCCACTAAGATGTATATACAAATGTGCTTATTAGAAAAGGTTAATTCAGTGTATGCATCTCCTTTTCAAACAACAATAACTCATGCAATCAAATGTTGTACATAATATCAAGAAGGCTTAAATCAGATTATGGACTGAAAAAATGGCGGAATATACTTTCTCCAGTGTAGTACATCGATATCCCCCCTACAAAAAAATTTCCTTTTGAATGGTAAAATTCTCCTTTGTTTGCGAGCTCACGCACTGCCGCAATGTATCAATATTCTCCATGTGATAAGGATCTAGGACTAAATTTCAAATAGTGGACCAAATCATAAAGTGGGAGTACAGTCTAGCTCATAGGGAAAGTGTGCTCCAGTGGCATAAGGCTGAGGAACAAAATCTTCAGCATATCCATGTTACAAGCTAGAATATCTGCAAGTGGCCTACTAGTAGCTACTTGATCTGGAAGAGGGCTAGTGATTTGTGGAGGTCTGGGCCTGTACCACTGAAAGTTAACTGGAGCTTTGTCACTGACTTTTCTAGTGCAGGATTGTCCCCTGCTAGCGAGGTCAGATCCACAGGATATAGAAATATAGAGGTGCTTGGGCACTTTCCTTATTGCTTGGGGTACCAGTGCAATGGAAATGCAACATTCTTCTTCAAGTCGTGTCACTATGGGTGCCCCACTGTAGTTGTGTTTGCATCCCTGAGCTGCTGATAAGAGAATTTCAGTATCAGCATCCACTATGCCCGCACATGCACTGTCTCTCCTCGTGCTGTGCAATGAAGCTAGTCAGCATGCACTGGCTAACCCCACCTCAGTTCCTTCTCAACTGCCCCTGGTTAGAGATGGAGCTATTCGCAGTGCATTAGGAACATTACTTTCTATTTTCATTTCTGCAGTTAGTCTGTCTCTTAGTATAATTGTAGTGTTTTCTAGACCCCATTATTCTCTTAAAATAAAATAAAGAATAATTAAAATTAAAAATATTTTAACACCCCACCCACGTGCTTTTCTTCCTTCTTGGAGACCTTTCCCCTATAGAGTATGCCTGGTTCACCGGGCTTCAAGAAGTGCCTTACCTGCAAGGAGGCAATCTCTATTGCAGACAAGCATTCCCAGTGCATTCCCTGCCTTGGGGAAGGCCACATCCAGCAGACGTGGTCTCTGCCAGTAGCTCAGGCCATTTTCACATAAGAACAGAGCGCTCCAACAGAAGATTATCTTCATGGAGGCGGCTCTCGGATCTTCTCAGGATCCACACCACAAGTCACCTGACAGACGTGAGTTTTCTCCACATCCCTCTACATCTAAAGGCTGTGGGTCAAAGAAGCAAGCTGCTGACCCTTCCCACACATCAAAGAAGAAGGCAGGAAGCCCCCATAGTGAGCCCTGAGATAGCTGTAACCAATCCCCATCATGCTCGGTATCTTCGGTATGGTCAGCACTGAGACCTTCTCAGTCTGGTACCCACGGCTCACAGAAACGACAGCAGCTGGTACCATTAACATGCCCATGGACCTAATGGGTACAGGCACTGAGTCATCGGCACTGAGGGACAGGACTAGGCACTCTCAGTACACGAGTATATATCAGTACCATCATCAACACCGCATCTGGCACTGGAGTGACCAGTACGGGCAAGATCCCCGTCTCCCCCAGTACTGTCTTTGGTACTGGTGGAATTCCACCATTCCAGAAACCTCCTTGTTAGTATTGGGACCTCTACACCGTGCCTCCGCCTAGCATGGGAATTATCTCCGCTGCCATGCCATGCTCCCCCGCTCTTTAGTGAAGGGTCAGACAGTGAGCCAGAGGAGAAGGCGTCACAGTATTTCTCTCAGGCTCTGTATGGTTCCCAACATCAGCAGGGCTCTAGAGTAAACCCTCAGATGGCCCCTCCATCACCATCTTGGAATGGCCATCCATGGGCACCACCACTGGGCTCTATGCCATCTCCACCCCAGTGGCCATATTAGGACCCTTGGGCAGCATATCACCAGCATGCCTCTCAAGCTTTGAGCATCACCTGAGAATCCTTGAGGCACATCCCCTCAGCGCAACATCTGCAGCTTCAGCATCTCCAAAAGACATCATGGAGGAACACGGAGGCGGTGCCCTGTATAGAGTACGCACATCCCAATATCTGGCTCAATGCCCATACAAACCTCAGAGAAAGAAAAGTTAATTTTCTAGGCATAAACCATTTGGGTCACAATCTTCCTATTCCCAGCTGTCTACATCCAAATACCAATTTTGAAAGGCTAGTTGCGGTGTCAATAGATCATGCCCCCCAACTACTATAGCCGACCAATGCTTTTATACCTATTGGGCTACCAATTAGTATCATTTTGCAGTGCCTAGGAACACGTAACATTGGACAAATGGGTCTTAGAGATCGTTCCCACTGGGTACTCCATCCATTTTACCTCCCACCCCCTCCACAGCACCCTTCCCCATCCATCTTTGGGGACCCTTCTCACTAGAGTTCGTTACTACAAAAGATCAATCGCCTCCTCCTGTTAGGAGCCATAGAACTGGTACCTCCACATCTATGAAGCAAAGGGTTCTATTCTCAGTCTTTCCTAATACCCAAGAGGAAGGGAGGCTGGAGACCCTTACTAGACCTCAGAGCTCTCAACAAGTTTGTCAAAGCTCAGAAATTCAAGATGTCACTCTAGCAACAGTCATTCCAGCGTCAGAACAGGGAGACTGGTTTTCGGCCATCGATCTTCTGGACTCCTACTTTCATATCTCTCAGACGATTTCTCAGATTCACTCTAGGGCAAAACCACTTACCAATATACAGTGGTCCCCTTTGGACTATCATCAGCCATGAGAGTATTTTTCAAGGTTCTCTCAGTAGTATTCATGCACTTACACTCCCAAGGGATCATGATTTACCTTTATCTGGACGTTTGTCTCCTCAGAGCCCCATCTTTCCTAGAGACTCTCACCAAATACAGTATGCCTGTTTACAGAATTGGGTCTACAGATCAACGCTGAGAAGTCAATCCTCATTCCAATACTGTGCCTGGAATTCATAGGCACAGACTGTGATTCGCTACAGGCCAGAGCTCTGCTACCTCAACACAGATTTCTCTCCTTGGTCACGCTCATAGAGACGTACAAAGAAGCCCACAAATATTAGACACTGCCTCCAACTCTTGGAGCATATGGCAGCGAGCACAGCGGTAATATCACATGCCAGGCTTCACATGTGATGCCTTCAGATGGGGTTCAGCTCAGCTCTAACAGGGACAGGTTAGAGAAACCCTAGTCACTACTCTCCAGGATCAAAAACTCCTTAAACTGGTGGAAAGACCCAGCTTACGTTTGCAGATGGATTCCCTTCTCGCAACCTTACTCTTCAGTTCTTCCCTCCACTGATGTATTGCTCATAGGATGGGGTGCACATCTAAATTACGTCAACACATAAGGCAATTGGTCACCCATGGAGATCTCCCTTCACATCAATCTCGAGGTCAGAGAGGTTAGGAACGCCTGCACCCACTTCCTGCCATTGATCAAAGGATCACACCCAAGAGTTCTAACAGACAACGTAGCCTGCATACACGACATAAATCGACAAGGGGGGGCCAAGTCTGATGAGACTATGAACTGGTTTATCTCTCATGATGTCACACTGTCAGCAGCCTATCTTCTGGGCACACAGCATTCCACAGTGGACAGCCTGTCACAAATTCCCACATGACCACAAGTGGGAGCTAGACCTAGTAATATTTCACAATCTATTCAGGCAGTGGAGGGTGCTGACCACAGACTTGTTCGCCACTTAGCTGAATAAAAAATGTCCATGCTGCTGCTCCAGGGCGGGAATAGGAAAACACACCTTGGGCGATGCTGTCCTCCTGCCCTGGGATGGGGTCTTCCTTTACACCTTTCCTCCTTTTCCCCTACTATTGAAGGTCCTGCTGAAAATAAAAAGAGATGGCGCAGATGTCATTCTGATCGTTCCTACTTGGCTGAGACAGTTCGCAATGTACCTGCTGATCTCTCTCCCAGTCACTCCGAACCTTCTCTCCCAGGACAGAGGATGTAACCTGCATCCCAACTAGGGGGTTCTCCACTTCAAGGCATGGCTCTTTCTTAGTTCAAACACCTAGAAAGCCCCTGTTGAAAGAGGTGCAAGAGGTATTATTACACAGTAGAAAGTTCTCGACACAACGTACCTACCTGCAAAAATGGTCCAGGTTTTGGATTTGGTGTGCTTCCCAGCAAATCTCCCTGACATCCTTGGCTCTTCCATGTACTTTAGACTGCACTAAAAAAAAATTGGGGCTTTCTCTGAGTTTTCTCAGAGTCCATCTAGTGGCTGTAATAGCCTTCCATCAACCAGTAGAGCAGGCCTGCACAACATATGGCCTGCGGGCTGCATGCAGCCCGCGAAGGCTAACTGTGTGGCCCGCGGGGGGGATTCTAAATCCCGCGCACACGGCGCACTGCGGGCAGCCCAGAGCCCTTTGAATCCTGGCCGCTGCTGGGATTTAAAGGGCTCTGGGCTCCCCACAGCTGGGATTTAAAGGGCTCTGGGCTCCCCGCAGCTGCAGGCAGCCCAGAGCCCTTTGAATCCCGGCTGCGGCTGGGATTTAAAGGGCTCTGGGCTCCCCGCAGCTGCAGGCAGCCCAGAGCCCTTTGAATCCTGGCCGCGGGCTGGGGCTGGGATTTAAAGGGCTCAGGGCTCCCCGGGGCTGCCGGCAGCCCAGAGCCTTTAGAATCCCGGCCCCGGCTGGGATTTAAAGGGCTCAGAGCTCCCCACGGCGACAGGCAGCCCAGAGCCCTTTGAATCTCACCTTGGCTCCGGCAGCTGGGCTGGGGCTGGGATTTAAAGGGTTCGGGCTCCCCTCAGCGGCAGGAGCTCTAGGCCCTTTGAATCCCTGCCCCAGCCCTGCAAAGCTCTGATTCCCCCAGCTGCCAGAGCCCCGGACCCTTTAATTTGCCCCTTTAATTTGCCTCTTCAGCTGGGAGCCCCTGGTTGATTTAAAATAAAGTATCACCTCTCCACCCCCAACCTTCCTTTTTGGCCCACAGCTGTTTTGGTGGGGCGGCACTGGGGAAGGAGGATTTGTTTCTGCGGGGCTGGGCGGCGCTGGGGCAGGATGTTTCCGTGGGGTCGGGAGGTGCTGGGCAGGGGTGTTTTCTGTGGGGCCGGGGGATTTCGGCCCTCAGCTGTTTTCTTTGGAGTAATGTGGCCCTCGCCGCTTTACAAGTTGTGCAGGCCTGCAGTAGAGGGATGCTTGGTGCTGTCACACCCAACAAGTGAAAGGTTCCTCTAGGGTATAGTAAACTTCTTCCCACAAACTCAACTTCCTGCTTCCACATGGGACCTAAACCTGGTACTGAAAGGATTGACTAGGCCTCCCTTCAAACCCATGGCCACTTGTTCGCTTATGTACCTCAGGCCTTCCTGATAGCGATCACCTCTGCTAGGAGAATAGGAGAAATAGTGGCTCTGATGGCACATCCCTCATACATAGTATTCTTTTCAGACAAGCTTACTCTCAGGCCACATCTGAAATTCATTTGCAAAGTAACTTCCCCATTTCACATGAACCAGTTAATTCATCTTCCAACCTTCTACCCCAAGCCTCACTGAGACAACAGGGAGGTTATATTGCACACACTAGATGTCAGGAGAGCCCTAGCCTTCTACCTGGACAGGATGAAGAGTTTCAGGAAGTCTTCCTAGCTTTTCCTCTTCATTGTGGAAAGAGCCACAGGCTCAGCAGTATCAGCCCAAAGAGCTCCAAGTGAGCTCAAACTGTATCAGACACCGTTACCAAGTTTGCAATATGACCCATTCGGATACTATTCATACACTTCACAAGCTCTATGTCATCCATTGTCTTTTTCAAGAATGTCTCCATCTCAGAGATCTGTAGAGCGGCGACATGAGTGTCAGTCCACATCTTTGCAGAACATTAAGCGATCACTGGGTACTCCGCCAAACTCTGGGACCCTTCCATCCTGCAGCTTGAGGTCCAGCTTGGCTGGCACAAGCCAGCTGCGGATTTTTCTTTGATATGGAGACATACACATATGGGTCCATATGCTGTACAGATTGCTGTCACAAGAAAAGTTAAGGGAACTCTTTAGTCCATTTAAAAGTCAGTGATGCAGCCAAATAAGGGAGGAGTAAAATGGGAATAATTCCTTATTATTTTAACTAGAAAACTATTGAGGGAAGAGTGTTGGTTGAAAATTGGTATTGGTTCTAATATAGACTTGGAATTCTCCCTCCTAGACTGTACTTTCTGCAAACATCAAAAACAAAAATAGAAATTATCTTCTTTGCTGTAAAGACTATTTTCCTGGAATTAGTTCATATTAGAACTAGAAATGTTAAAATTATAACTGAGATGTACAGTATATACTGAGGATTTCATGGTCACCTGTACATTAATTTGTATTTTTACGTTCCCTTCTGATGTATGTAGGTTTTATTTTTTTCCCTGGGATTCTGTGTTCCAAAAAAACCTTACCCTCTCTGTTCTTTCAGGTACCCTAATCTTGAAGCATTTTCTCTAGACATCAGGCTTGTTTTTGACAACTGTGAAACCTTTAATGAAGATGATTCTGACATAGGCAGGGCTGGCCACAACATGAGGAAATATTTTGAAAAGAAATGGACAGAGATTTTCAAAGTGAGCTGAATTTATCAGAACTCAGTTTTTTCCTTAAACAAGGACAAATGAGACCAGCAATGTGAACTGTATTTACATAAAAAGTGCAAGGCACACGCATAACTAATGACTGCTTTTTTTTTTTCCTTAAAGAGAAGTATCGCAGAAGAGTGATACTAATTCTAAAGGCTTCACTCCTACAGCAGCCATGGCCCTTGGTTATTGGTTTGTGTGTTTTATCAAACTAATTTAGGTAGAACAGGGAAGCACACCCAAAGAATTTCAAAGAAAGGGGTGTTATAGTGCAATAGCAATTTAAAATATATCAAAACGCACTGAATATTCAACCACCAGAGCTCTGCTTGGGGAAATGGTTCTCTTTTCCCCTTTCAATAAATATCTATTTTTCCTTTTTTTACTTTGTAGTTTATTTTTTAGTGAATGTATTTAATTTTATGAATTATTTATGATTAAACAGCATCCAGAATCTTCGTTTTCTGTGAAAAGGAAGAATTAGAAAAATTGCTTTAAATCTTGAAAATACAACAAGGAATGTTTTAAAATATAAAACAAAGCCAAGTAAAACTGTTTACACTGTTGTGCTATAAAAGCACTAAAAGTTAAAACTTTACTGTAGAGTTACAAGTACATTTATATATATATATGTTGCTGCATCACTTGTGTAGTAAAATTGTATTTGAAGACAGTGAAGAAAATTTGAGACATATGTATATACTGTTCATTACTGTTTATATTACGTCTTGTTTTAAATATGTATGATGTGTACATATTATTTGCAGACATTATTGTTTATGCCTTAGAAGGACTGTAGCATTTTATTTTAGTCTTAAGGTAATTGTAGCTATACGGCTTGTACAGTAATTATCCTCTACCAACACTGTGGAGTCTCCTTAATCTTGGTAGTGCCTGCCTTTAAAACAGGGTGTAGGGGATATTAGTTTTCCATTTTTCTATTTTGTTATATAATTTCAAGCCACCAGGGCCTCAGATTTAAGTATAATCATTTGTATCCATGTGAAATAAAATTGTGACAATTTCTTACGCACACAGTATTTTTTCATAGAAACATTTCCCTCCATTTGCCTTGCCACAGAAATAACAAAAAACATTTGTAACCACTGTGTTTTATCTACTGTGTGTTGTGGTGGCCTGTTGGAGGCAAATAGATCAGAAATTTTTTTTTTTGTACGTATGTAAGAGTACTTGAAGCTTTATTTAAAACAAAAACGTTGTGGAAAAGGTAGCATTCTTTTTTCTTTTTATAGGAGTGTTATTTTTCACTAATATGTGTGGCACGGATACAATAAAAGACTGTTTTGCAAACCAGTTTTTCTTGGTTATTTAGTACTCAAGATATATGTACAAAAGAAATATTGAAAAATGGGGATAATAATCTTACCCATCTACCTCTTAGAAGTATTAAGATTGATTGATTAATGTTTGTATATTTATATATTAAAATGTTTTATATGTTATACTGATAAAAACTGTGTGTGTAAATACATATTTACACACACAGTTTTTATCTCACTATCTGTGTATGACAGGTAGGTATTATTATTACATATGTTTTATTACAAGTTGGAAAGGCATGTCTTTCTGCTTAAATTTAGTTCTGATTCATACTTGTTCTATAAATCAGATCAAATATTTGTTTTTCAAAAAGTTAGTGGAAAAATAATTCAGTTGTATTTAGCTGTGCTAGGACCCAAACATGAAATAAAACTCAATTTTTTGGGGGTAAGGAGAGAAAACAAATATGACAAGGCACTACAGAAAAGCTACGCTTTAATTTAACTATCTAAAATCTGTTTCATTGATTCATCAGTCTAGTGAGATACTTGATACGTCTCTCATAATTTTATAGTAGTAAAAAATTTTGTTTTGATATTTTCCATTGTCTTTGTCCTAATTTGCTTCATATGCTACAAGGCCTACACTGAAAAAGCTGAAGAGACTCTTCTAAGGTTAGTACAGTCTGACAACAATTTTACCTCCCTTAAAGATGTGTTCTTATCAAGTCACATTGTGCAGGTAATGTCCTTTAAATAAATAGAGTTCCAACACACTTATTTACTATGAAACAAGTAACAAACCAGGCTGCCATTTTCCCATCTAATCTCAAGTGCTCCAAAAAATCTTTGACCACTGTGCCTGCTGCTCTATTCTTGTTATGATGGCAGTGAAGTGAAATTGACAAGAATCCTTATATCTGAAGAGAGCAGGACTCTTGTAAATGTCACTGTAAGGTCTGCATAGAACAAAGCAGAGCAGCCAGGTATGACAAGTAAAGTTAAAGGTAAGCATGCTTTCCTGCTACCAAAAACACAACTAGTTTTTTTTTTTTCTTTTTGCCAGCTAACTTCAAAAGTCTCCCTTTTAAAAATACATTATTATTTAGGGGAGAGACTTTAGTGAGTGCTTGCTTTTCTTTTGAACAAAGGGAAGGACAGGAGTGCAAAGGAAATCTCTAGGCCTGTTTAGCCTGAATTTAATTTTGGGTTTTTGTTGTTTGTTTTTCCCTGGGGTAGTTGGGAGAATTCCTAGTGGCAGCAATTCCCAAATTGTTGTCTGAGGACCAGTTACTGATTGGCACTAGAGCATTGTTCTGGCACAGGATGATTTTGTTTCCTTTTTCCAACTGCTTCTATAGGTACCACTTCTTTGCAAAGAGTCTGGATGCCTATAGAAGCAGCTGGAAACAAGGAGAATCAACCAGCCTAATTAGGCAAAATGCATCACATTAAATATAGTACAAAATGCATAAGTATTTTCCTAATTCTTTTTTTATGTGATTATAGTAGTTGCCACAGTTATTAGAGGGTGGGGTGTTCTGTGCAGTTGTGAATAGGAAAGAGATCTGTGGGACAGCCGTGCCGTGAAGAAGCAGTCAGTCCCTTTCATAGTGTGCAGAGCTGCTGGCCCAGGGGATCTTTTTCCTTCAATCCCCCTGCTTTTATATTTTTTGGTGTAATAAAATGTTTTTGCCAGAAAACTAAGGATTAATGATGGAGTCAGTCACTGCATATTTGTGATAACTACAGATGGAGGATGTTGCCTTCTCTCCATGAGACTACTGTCCCATTGTATCCATATGGAGTTAAAAATTACACCATTTTTAGTCACACAAATCCTCTGTGCCCAATCAGAATAGTTTCAAAATAAATTAATAAAATACACATGTGTACACATTGTGAAACCTGTATGAGAACACCTTTGTTTATTACACAAACTTCTGTTGATCACCTGGAGGTATCCCCACACTATCCATCTTCAATGAAATAGCTGCTACTTCCAAACCTCTTGGCAACTGCAATGCAATGCTGTTCATTTGAAATCAATGAGCCACAAAAATGTTTGTTTCTCTAGCCTGTATGAGATATTTCTCAAAAAAATTGCACCAGCCTACACATGGGACAGACATAATTCAGTCCTTATTTCTGTGACAGGTTTAAGGTCTGATATCTCAGGGCTAGATATAAGAGCTTTCTACCACTGCAAAAGGGAGATTCCCAATAGTATCCAGTAAAGTGCAGCACTGTTTCAAGTCCTGAAAAGTCCCAAGACAGTGGTCTTTAAAGGTATGACATTTTTATCTAAGGTAACTTTTTAGAGGTGTTGCCTGTGTTGTATTGGATAAGCAGCATACCTAAACTGAGACAGCAACAGCATTTGAACAGGGAGCAGTTTTAGTAAGTTATTTAGCAGGATTTAGTTCTGCTTTTATCCATATCAGAAATCAGTACTGTACCTCTACTGTGTAGAGCTTATAAAAAGATTTGTTCTACTTATCAATGTTTGTGCATGTTTAGCAACCTCATTACTAAAATATGCAGATAGTGCTCTCTGCAAAATGTTAAGTTATTAATAAAACAAAATAATGACATAAATTCACAAGACATTGCAGAGGAAAGTGTAAGATCATTATCATGGTGTTGTATAGGAAACAGAACTGGGATGCACTACTTATGTGCCACTATCTCTGTCATGGATAATGCCAACAATACAACATGACTGTTTTTAGGAGAGGAGCTGAAGAAATAATTCTGCAATTGAGACTGAGGAGATACATTAGCTAGCCATAATAGGAACTTATGAATTGTTATATTGAATCACATCTGTGGTCTGTCTCGTCTGGTAACTTGTGTTTGAGTGGCTAGCACCACATGCTGCACAGGAAGTGCAGGTTAGTCCACAGTAGGCAGATGTAGGATAAGCTGCCTCCATATACAATATAATTAACCCAAATGGAATTCATGCAATATATGGTTGATTTTAAAACATGATTTTTCTTTCCACAGTCCTATTTAGTGCTCTGAAGGGAGATAGGAGCTGAGGAATTGACTCAGCATGTTTGGGTTCTGTTCTTGTTCTAGTGTTATCGTTCTAATGTTGTCATTCACTAGATGACCTTAGACAATTTACTGAACCTCTATCACATTTTACTCCTCCGTATAACACTTACCTACTTTGCACAAGTGTTGTGAAGCCACTGCTCTACAGCCAAAATGCTTCTGAAATAAAAGTAGTCCAACTTTACTAATTCTGGGTCACTGAGAACAAAAATGATGCTTAAAATTGTTGATTGGCTCTAGTTTTCAAGATATGCTATTGGGTCAGTATATACAACCCTTGACTTGGGAATGGTGGAGGATAAGTGAGATATAAAGGGAAGGGATCTCAATTTAAACCAGAAATGACTAAAATACATCTTTGACTGGATCTGTGAATAAATCTATGACTGGGTTTGGACAGTACTTGCTTTTTAGGCAAAACAATGAATGATGCAATCTGAAGCTGGTATTGCGTCATACATGATATGAATTGCATCATGGTATTCCTAGACGTCATGGATGATGCAATCATAACGAAGCTTACATCACTCTGCTGAACAAATTGCCCTATATCAGCTCTAGAAATCATACCGTGTCGTGCTCTCTTATTTGTCAGTGTTTGATTTTGCAAAGGGACACATTTCTGTTTAGCCAAAGTGAGCAGAGATGCCTCGTACTTGTGTGAACAGTGCAGATAACTTCTGCTATGTTTGTGGTGAAGTGACTTTTGCATCACAAAAGCGCAGTATAATCACTATGGTTAAGAGAGCCTATCACCTTTATTTTAGCTGCAAAATTGGAGATCAGGACAAGAGGTGGCCCCCACACATATGCTGCAACACTTGTGCAATAAATCTTCACCAGTGGTTGAACAGGAAAAGGAAATCTATGCCTTTTGCAGTGCCAATGATTTGGAGAGAGCCAACAGATCATACCAGCAATTGTTACTTCTGCATGGTGCCTCCAGTTGGGAAAGGTGTGTCAAAGAAGACAAAGTGGACTGTGCATTATCCAAACATTCCATCAGCTATACGCCCAGTACCCCACGGAGAAGGACTGCCGGTTCCTGATGCACCAGAATCATTCTCACTTGAGTCAGACGAGGAAGAGGAAGAGGATGAAACTTCTGGTCCTGAACCATCAATGTCACAGGACCCACATTTTCTCCCATCCTCCTCCTCTGAACCACACCTCATAACACAAGGTGAACTGAATGACCTTGTCAGGGATTTGGAACTACCCAAGAGTAAGGCAGAGCTGTTGGGCTCCAGACTACAGCAGTGGAATCTCCTGGCCGGCTATCAGGGCAAATGGAGCCCATCAATGCTTGCACACTATTGCTGGACAGTGACAAGAGATGCTCCATTTAATGAATACAAGAAGCCCCGAGTAGACACTGAATAGGACTAAACTATGTACATAATAGTTTTTTGCCTTTTGTTTCATAATCAATTTTATTTATATAACCCTTTTGCTGATTTTTAAAGTGTTACATAAACAGGACAGGTGAAATATTATCATGTAAAGCAACTATAAACACATGAAAAGACCTAGGTTTACAATTTATGATTAAAACTCTACTATCTACACAATATACATAGACATAAAATGTAAAAACTAAAATATCTTAGAAACAGTAGCCAATCAGTTGTTTTAATTGTCATATTTGAATTCAGCACATCAAAATACATATTAAATATCACATTTTATCTCTGAAGCAGACGACTTCTCAAAAATTGTAGACCAGTGATGTTTGTAAAGCTTTAAACAGTTATATACCAGTGATATACACTGAATATGGGCAGAGTTTAATGCATGCTTATCAAACTCCATGTAGTCTATTCAAATTAATGCTATCAAGAAAATCATCAATATATTTAATATATTAAAAAAACAGATGAGAGGATGTAATTTAAGTACCAGAAAATTATATTTCAATTACAGCATTGCTTTCTCAAAAAATGGCACTTAAATTACTTGCCTTATGAAATTTGCTTAGCTATGAGAATGCCAAGGGTCAACAGGATGAGTCTGTAGCATGTTTCAAAAGTGTCCAAGACAATTAGATTGGTGTCATGATGTATGGCACATTTCTACTGTCATAAAGATGGTGGGAGTAAAGATGATTCACTCTATCTTGGGCAAAGTCCAGCCAAATAAAATTATTAAAAAGGAATGGGTGTAGATGGAGAGTAACCTAATTGCTGCCCAGACTGTTAAATTTGGAACAGAGTTATAGAGAATGTACAGTGAGAATTAATGTTAGAAAAATATTTTTAAAATGGTAAAATAGTAGGTTATGGAATCCTGTGTGTGTGTGTGTGTGTGTGTGTGTGTGTGTGTGTGTGTGTGTGTGTGTGGTGTGATATTTTTATTGCAGTTGCACATGACTTACGAGGAGAAGCTGAGGGAACTGGGCAGAAGAAAAGAGAGAGGGGATTTGATAGCAGCCTTCAACTACTTGAAGGGGGGTTCCAAAGAGGATGGAGTTCAGCTGTTCTCAGTAGTGGCGGATGACAGAACAAGGAGCAATGGTCTCAAATTGCAGTGGGAAAGGTTTAGGTTGGATATTAGG
Source organism: Gopherus evgoodei (assembly GCF_007399415.2). Classification (NCBI taxonomy): domain Eukaryota; kingdom Metazoa; phylum Chordata; order Testudines; family Testudinidae; genus Gopherus; species Gopherus evgoodei. Next base: position 48,623,288 of record NC_044332.1, read on the forward strand.
ACACACTATTTCAGTAGGAGGGTGGTGAAGCACTGGAATGGGTTACCTAGGGAGGTGGTAGAATCTCCATCCTTAGAGATTTTTAAGGCTCGACTTGAAAAGCCCTGGCTGGGATGATTTAGTTGGTGTTGGTCCTAGTCCTGCCTTGAGCAAGGGATTGGACTAGATAACCTCCTGAGGTCTCTTCCAATCCTAATCTTCTATGATAGGATCCCCAGTCATGGAGCAGGACCCCGTTGTGCTGATCACTGTGCAAACACACAGCAAAAAGGTGTATGTGTGTGTGTATGACAGACAGCCTTCTAAAGTTTTGTAAGGTTATGTTTACGCTGTTTTTAAACCTATGGCAGTGAGACTTAAAAGAGTCCGGTGCTAAAAACAGTGTAAGCATTGTGGCTTCGGCAATGGTTGTCTGGGTACAAGTGATCACAACCTGGCTACATGTGTGAAAAAAGAATGCAAACCCAGTTAGTAAACACACAAAATGGCCAGTTTCTCCAAACAGAAAACAATTGAACAACATTGATTGGGAGGAAAAATTAAATAGAAAAATGTGAGTAATTGGGAGTTAAGAACATTTTACAAGATGCCACAAAAGCCACAATTCTGCAATCATGAACAAAGGCTGCTTTGGCTTAAGAAAACATCCTGGTTAAGAAGAGGTGTGAAAGCAGCAATTAAAAAGGGAAAGTTGATATCAATAAGTATTAATTAGAAGTTATTAAATATGTAGACAGTTAATAAGGGGAAGCTAAAGGTACCATTGAAAAATCTATTACCTTTTGGGTAAAGGGATATAAGGGAATTTTTTAAGATATCGGAAACAAAAGAAATATAATAATGTCCGGCTGTTATTACTTTTAGATAAAATTGTCTTAATATGCACAAAAGTTCAGTAAATATTTAATATTTGGAAAGCGTGGATTATGTATTCACATATTACAGCAACAATGAAATGCTTTCTATTCCCACTGTAACTAGGAATGAGGTAAAAAAAAAAAAAAGCATTGTTAAAGTTTAACATGTTTAAACAGGCAGGACTAAATTTGTGCCCAAGCATTTTAAACAAATTGGCTGAGGAAATGTGTCATTTATGTCTATTTTCAATAAATTTTGGAAAATTGGGCAAGTTCCAGAAGACTGCAGGGGAAAAAAGCTAATATTTTGCTAAGATGTTGCTAATATGTTTTTTAAAAAGGTAAGTGGGATGACCCAGCTAAGCTTAGTTCAGTGAGCCTGACATCAATCCTAGGCAAAATCATGGAACAGCTAATACAGGATTTAATCAAAGAATTAAAGGTTGCTAGCACCAGTAATGACAGTCCACTTCATTTTACTAAAAATAGGTTTACTGAAAAGCAAACAATGTTTTTGATTCAATTATAGATTTGGTGGATCAAGGCAACTATAAAAGCACTTAACTGATAGAACTCAGTACATAATTGTTAATGTATAGTCCTCATCAAATAGGGCTGTTTCTAGTGGAGTGCCAGAGGACTGTTCTTGGCCCAATGTTTTGCAATATCTTTGTCAGTGATCTGGAAGAAAATATAAAGTCACCACTGGTCAGCTCTGGATTAACCCGTAGGCTAATAAGGCTATAGCCTTAGGCCCTCCTATTTTTAGGTCCTACTTCAGGCCCTATTGTAGGCCTTCCATTCCATATCGAAGTAACAGCTGAGTGACAGTAGTGAGGCCATCTGAAATTTGTCTCATTAGATATTGCTTTGTACAAATTAATCCATCAAGATTGTGAATTCAATTTATGGTGGTTGTGATTTTGTCTTTTTGGGCTAAGTATGTGTTTGTGGGCCCATGCAATATTGAACTTTGTACAAAGAAGGCCTACACTGGAAAATAGAAACTGTGTTGAAGAAAGGAGGATGGCAGAAATTGAAGGCGGGCAAAGAAAGATGTAGTGCTCAAAGGTACTCCTTCTCTCCTAACGTTTTTTCCTCCTACTAAGTCTGGCGGTGCAGAAGTCCAGGCGAATACCAGCTCAAGTAAACCTGCTGCTCCTGTGCCTGATGAAAAGAAGCAGCCTCCTGTGACTTCTCTAGCTGCAGTCTGACCCCACTCCTCTGAAGACTTTCCTAGTGATAGTAATACAAAAATATCCTTCTCCAATGATCCAGGCAAGTGGGACATGACTTCTCATTGCATAGTGGACTGAGAAGGGCCCACAGAAATGCCAATATCTAGATGCTGACTTTTCATTGACAAAGCAAGAGTACACCAATCAGAATCGTTATCTGACCAAATCAATGTTGAAGCATGTGAAGCCTAACAAACAGCTTGGCAAGGGAGAATGGCTCATCTATTCGCCTTCCAAGAAGAAAGTGTACTGTTTTTATTATTGCCTGTTTTCTGATTCCAAAAAGTGGGGAATGTTCTGTGAAGGCTTCAGTGATTGGAAGAATACTGCATATATGACCAATCATGCAGTGAGTGAGCAGCATGCATTGTCAGTTAGCAGCTACCATGTCCGAAAGAAAGTTAGTGGCAGAATTGATATCCAAATGGAAAACCAGTTTTTGGAAGCTTGTGCTTTTTGGAAAAAGGTTCTCAGATACGTAGCCGAAACCATAGTTTTACTTGCTGAGCGTGGTCTACCATTCCGTGGTTCAGATAAGACTGTTGGATCGAAACACAGTGGTAGTTACCCTGGTGTTCTAGAGCTAATCACTAAGCTTGATCTTTTTTTAGCTGAGCATCTCAATAAACACGCAAATCATGGAAAAAGCCATACATCATATCTATCAAAGACTATTTGTGATTAATTCATTGGTGGCAAAGAAGACTCTATCAGCCATTGTAGATTAGCTCAAAGATTTGAGATTTTTTTCAGTGTATGTCGACTCATCACCGGAGGTGTCACATAGACTCATAGGTCAGAAGGGACCAATCTGATCATCTAGTCTGACCTCCTGCACAAGGCAGGCCACAGAACCCCACCCATCCAATTTTATAACAACCCCTATCCCAGGACCGAGTTATTGAAATCCTCAAAATTGGTTTGAAGACCTCAAGCTGAGAGAAACCACCAGCAAGCAACCCGTGCCCCACGCTACAGGGGAAGGCGAAAAACCTCCAGGGCCCCTGCCAATCCGCCCTGGAGGAAAATTCCTTCCCGACCCCAAATATGGCGATCAGCTAAACCCTGAGCATGTGGGCAAGAGTCACCAGCCAGCACCCAAGAAGGAATTCTCTGCAGTAACTCAGTTCCCATTCCATCCAACATCTCCCCGCAGACCATTGAGCAGACCTATCTGGTGGTAATCCAAGATCAATTGCCCAAATTAACGATCCTATCATAACATCCCCTCCATATACTTATCAAGCTTTGTCTTAAAGCCAGGAAAGTCTTTTGCCCCCACTACTTCCCTCGGAAGGCTGTTCCAGAACTTCACTCCCCTAATGGTTAGAAACCTTCGTCTAATTTCAAGTCTAAATTTCCTAATATCCAGTTTATACCCATTCGTCCTCGTGCCTACATTAGTACTAAACTTAAATAATTCCTCTCCCTCCCTAACGTTAACCCCCCTGATATATTTATATAGAGCAAGCATATCCCCCCGCAGCCTTCTTTTGGCCAGGCTAAACAAGCCAAGCTCTTTGAGTCTCCTTTCATAAGGCAGTTTTTCCATTCCTCGGATCATCCTTGTAGCCCGTCTCTGAACCTGTTCCAGTTTGAAATCATCCTTCTTGAACATGGGACACCAGAACTGCACACAGTATTCCAAATGGGGTCTCACCAACGCCTTGTATAACGGTACTAACACCTCCTTATCCTTGCAGGAAATACCCCACCTGATGCATCCCAAAATCGCATTTGCTTTTTTAACAGCCGTATCACATTGGCGACTCATAGTCATCCTGCTATCAACCAGTACCCCAAGGTCCTTCTCCTCCTCCGTCGCTTCCAACTGATGCGCCCCCAACGTATATCCAAAATTCTTATTATTAATTCCTAAATGCATAACCTTGCACTTTTCACTATTGTATTTCATCCTATTTCTATTACTCCAGTTTACAAGGTGGTTCAGATCTTCCTGAATAGTATCCCTGTCCTTCTCCGTGTTAGCAATACCCCCCAGCTTCGTGTCATCCGCAAACTTTATTAGCACATTCCCGCTCTTTGTGCCAAGGTCAGTAATAAAAAGGTTAAATAAGATCGGTCCCAAAACCGATCCTTGAGGGACTCCACTAGTGACCTCCTTCCAGCCTGACAATTCACCTTTCAATACAACCCTCTGGAGTCTCCCCTTTAACCAGTTCCTTATCCACCTTACAACTTTCATATTCATTCCCATCTTTTCCAATTTGACTAACAGTTCCCCGTGCGGAACCGTGTCGAACACCTTACTGAAATCTAGGTAAATTATATCTACCGCATTTCCTTTATCTAAGTAATCCGTCATCTTCTCAAAGAAGGAGATCAGATTGGTTTGACACGATCTACCTTTACTAAATCCGTGTTGCAATTCGTCCCAATTACCATTGGCCTCTGTGTCATTAACTACTTTCTCCCTTAAAATTTTTTTCCAAGACCTTGCACACTACAGACGTCAAGCTAACAGGCCTATAATTACCCGGATCACTTTTATTCCCTTTCTTAAAAATAGGAACTACATTAGCAATCCTCCAGTCATACGGCACAACCCCCGAGTTTATCGATTGCTTAAAAATTCTCGCTAACGGGCTTGCAATTTCACGCGCCAGTTCCTTTAATATCCTCGGATGGAGATTGTCCGGGCCCTCCGACTTCGTCCCATCGAGCTGTTCAAGTACGGCCTCTACCTCAGTTGCGGTAATATCCACTTCCATATCCACATTCCCGTTTATCATCCCTCCATCATCGCAAGATTCCTCACTAGTCTTATTAAAAACTGAAGCAAAGTACTTGTTTAGATGTTGGGCCATGCCTAGGTTATCCTTAACCTCCATTCCATCCTCAGTGTATAGCGGCCCCACTTCTTCTTTCTTTGTTTTCTTCTTATTTACGTGGCTGTAGAACCTTTTACTAATGGTTTTGATTCCCTTTGCAAGGTCCAGTTCAATGCAGCTTTTAGCCTTCCTCACTTTATCCCTACATGTTCTGACCTCACTAAGGTAGCTTTCCTTACTGATCCTGCCTTTCTTCCACTCCCTGTAAGCTTTCTGCTTTTGTCTAATCCCCTCTCTGAGTTGCTTGCTCATCCAGTTTGGCCTACAACTCCTGCCCATGGTTTTTTCCCCCTTTCTCGGGATGCAGGCTTCCGACAGTCTCCGCAGCTGCGACTTAAAGTAATTCCAGGCCTCCTCCGCATTTAAATCCACTAATTCCTCCGTCCAATCCACTTCCCTAACTAATTTTCTTAACTCTTTAAAATTAGCCCTCGAGAAGTCAAAAACCCTAATCCCAGATCTACATTTGTTTATCCTTCCATCTAGTTTGAACTGAATCAGCTCATGGTCACTCGAACCAAGGTTGTCCCCTACCACCATTTCTTCTACGAGGTCCTCACTGCTCACCAACACCAAATCTAAAATGGCATCTCCTCTCGTAGGTACTTCAACTACTTGATGAAGAAATCCATCCGCTATCACATCCAGAAAAATCTGACCCCTATTATTCTTGCAAGTACTCGTCCTCCAGTCTATATTCGGGAAGTTGAAGTCCCCCATAATCACACATTTCCCCTTTGTGTTTACTTCATTAAAGACATTAAAGAGGTCTCTATCCATCTCCCAATCAGATCCAGGCGGCCTGTAGCACACGCCAAGCACTATCTCAGGGGAAGCTCTAGTTGCTTTTTTACCCAGTGTGATTTTTGCCCAGACAGACTCTGTCTTATCCATTCCATCGCTTCTTATTTCGCTACAGTTAATTTCATCATTGATGTACAAGGCTACTCCACCACCTTTGCCTTTCTTCCTGTCCTTTCTAAACAGCACATAGCCTTCAATACCCGTGCTATCAGCCATTGTAGATTAGCTCAAAGATTTGAGATATTTTTTTCAGTGTATGTCGACTCATCACCGGAGGTGTCACATGTAGATCAGCTGTCATCTTGCGTTATGTACTATCCAGCTGACCAGTTGAGCATTTCATGACCTTCATAATCATCACCAGCCACATGGGATAAACTTGCCTCATACCTACTTGATTTCCTCACCAAAAGTGGGATTGACATCAGTCGTTGTCATGGCCAAAGCTATGACAATGCAAGTAATATGAGTGGCAAATATTCAGGGATGCAGGCAAAGATAAATGAACACAATGCTTTGGTTGATTACATACTGTGTGCTGCACACTCACTCAACCTTGTTGGCCAGATTGCTGTGGACTGTTGTATTGAAGCAGTTTCTTTTTTTGGATTTCTCCAAGGATTGTACAGTTTTTTCTCTGCATCAACCAGTCATTGGACGATTCTTAAAGATTCACTACCAAAGGGATGCCCAGTGCCCAAATCACTCAGGGACACAGTGGAGTGCCAACGCTGAAGCTGTGAGTGTGGTTGTTTTGGGATACCCCAAGATCCTTGAAACGCTAGAGGGCATCAAGGATTATGAATCTCAAAAGTCATCATCAAGAAAAGATATGAATATCCTGAGTTATGCAATGCATCTGGAATGGTATATTTCAGCCATTCAGCAGGCGAGGTCTAAGCTTGCAAAATGCTCAAATTGACCTTTCCACTGCTGTAAACCTAATGAGGAGTCTTGGAACTGTTCTTCAACAAATGTGGGATAGTTCCGATGAGTATTCAGAGTAGCAGCCGTGTTATCACTACAAAAGTTTTTTTTTTCTCCTGCTGATAATAGCTCATCTTAATTAGCCTCTTAGAGTTGGTATGGCAACTTCCACCTTTTCATGTTTTCTGTATGTATATATATCTTCTTACAGTATGTTCCATTCTATGCATCTGATAAAGTGGGCTGTAGTCCACGAAAGCTTATGCTCAAGTAAATTTGTTAGTCTCTAAGGTGCCACAGGTACTCCTGTTCTTTTTGATGAGTATGAAATTCAGGAGGCTGCAAGGACTGCTAACCATGAATATAAGTCAGCCAGACACTGCAAAAGACAGAAGACATGACGATGCAACTGACCACTCATTCAATGACAAAGAGGCCTTTGGAGTGAATACCTTCATCACAATCATCAACAAACTGAAGAGTTCACTAGAACATCGGATCGAGGCTTAAGAAAATATTGACAAAACCTTTAGTGTACTGACAAATTTTTTGCCTAACATTTCAAGTTCCAAAGTCAGTGAAGGTATCAAACGTCTGTATCAGAAGTACCCAGACAATGTCCCAGTAGATTTTACTAAAGAGTTTCTTCAACTTGTTGAATTCACGTCACTCTGCTATAGAGAGAAAAGATGATAAAAGCAAATCTATTTGCAAGTACTGCGTTATGACTGAATTAAATGTGATAGAAGATTTCCCAAATGTTGAAACTGCATTATAGCATTTGTCAGTAATGATCACTAACTGTAGTGGAGAATGTTCCTTCTCTCTTCTAACAAGGTTAAAAAATGTCCTCCAATGCACCATGACTCAAGAGCATCTCAGTGCTTTGTCCCTCTTGAGCACTGAGGATGAAATCATCAGGTCTTTGAATTACGTCTCCAAAACGTCTGTTAGTCTATAAGGTGCCACAGGATTCTTTGCTGCTTTTACAGATCCAGACTAACACGGCTACCCTCTGATACTTGATGACATCATTTATGACTTTGCCACAGCTAAACTAAGAAAAAAATTGAGTGTAATGAGAGTAAAAGAAACTTAATTTTACATAAATATGTATGCAGATAAATATTTGATGACTGTGTAATTTTTTTCAATATGTAATTCATACTGAGGCCTTGCTTCCCATTAGCCTTAGGCCCCTCATAACTTTAATCCCACTCGGCCACTGGTAAGGTTTGCAGATGACATAAAGCTAGCTGGAATGATAAATAAGGGCAAATAATTTAGCTCTATCTGGATTGTTTGATTAAAATGGGTGTAATCAAACATGCATTTTAACAAAGTCAAATGCAGCAATTATATATGTAGTAATAAAGACTGTGACATAAGAGACTGTGTCCTGAACAGGATGTATGGGGTCAGATTCTTGTGCAATGCTTTGATATAAATGGGAATATAGCACAGACTTAAGAAGGTTGCTCTATTGTGCTCAGGTGCTCTGGTATCCACACTTTAACAAAGATACTGAAAGAGTTCAGAAAAGAGCCACAGCTACGATTCAGGGTCTGGAAAACATGCCTTTAATTGATAGAGATAAGCTACCAAAAAGAAGGTTAAAGAGTGAATTGATGAGTCTATAAATCAACTTGTTAATCTAGCAGGCAATGGCATAGCAAGATCCAATCAAGCTACAGCAATTCAACCTGGAAATGAATTTTTAAACTGTGCCAATAACTTACTGGAAGTTTATCAAGAGGAGTGAGAGACAGGATGTCTTTCTGAATGATATAGTCTAATTCAAACAATTTAGGTGGCTTGACCCAGGAATTAGCAGTCATCACCGCCCCCCCCCCCCGTACCTCACCTGTTAGGTAAGGGGTCTGGCCATATGATCATTATAATACTTATGGCAGGTGTAGTGTATTAAAGTGCTCTCTGTAGTGAGTGCTGCTATGGGTGTACTGAGCATGCTGCCCTTGTTAGCCCTAAGATTGTGGGGACTGCTTTTGACAGGTTGAAAAATGGCAAAAGGGGGCAAATCAGAGGAGGGAGGTGGCCACGTTCTGAGCAGGGGGTGAAAATTTACTGGCCGGGGGGGGGGGGAGATCGGGCAGCATTAGGAAAGGGGCTAAAGTGCAAAATCAGGGAGGGGGAGGCACAGTTAAACCCAGGCCTGAGGCACCAGCAGAGGGTGTCGGACAGCAAAACCCTGCCAGAAGCAGGGACAGAAGCGGTAGCAGTTACCCCACTGGGTCTCAGACAGCAGTGCTTGGCAAAATAGTTTTGGGGGGAGGAGAGGTTTTTTTTTGTATGGTCACACAAATTGAGCATGCATATAAATAACTGCTACAGATAGCACATTTCTACACGTAGCATTCTCACATACACTATAATGCAAAAAATGTTATCTAGGCATCTGCTGTATCCGATACCACTAGCAGTTTCTTCCAGTCCATTACCTATCGGTCACTGCTACCAGTAGCACTTTAATAGGTTACACCCGACCAGCTCTGACTGAACACTGATGTGACATGACATTCACCCTGCTGCTGTAGCCAGAGTGATCCTAGGATACTAGAGAGACAAGGTGGGTGAGGGCACAAGCTTTTACTGAGCCACCTGCAGAGGTGGCGAGAGAGAAAAGCTTTCCAGCGCCCCACAGCTCTTCTCGCTCTCTCCAGCAGCAGCCGGGCCAGTGACTGCTGGTACATCGCCCACCTTCGCACCAGGGGCGTCTCCCGGCCAGGGTGGCAGCAGGGGCGGCTCTAGACATTTTGCCACCCCAAGCAGGGCGGCATGCCGCGGGGGGGGGGGGGGCTCTGCCGGTCACCCCAAGCACGCGCTTGGCCTGCTGGGGCCTGGAGCCGCCCCTGGGTACCAGACTGACAGGATGCAGGCGCCGCCCCATAACCCGGGCAGACCCCCGCGGGCACCGACCCGCCGCGCTAGCGAGGGGGCGGCTCTTGGAGCAGGGCTGTTCCGGTTCAGCTCCGCTTGCGGGGCCAGCCAGGCGGCGCGCTGCAGCCTGTGCACACCCGGGATGGGGACACGGCGCCGCCTCAGACCCGGGACCTCGGCAGCTAATCAGCTGGGAGAGGACAGACTCCGCCCACGTGGCCAGCGCGGGGCGGTGCCATTGGCTCGGTCATTGCTGCAGGGTCACGTGGGCGCAGGTGAGTCGGGAACCGGCCTTTGCTGCCCCCAGAGTCACACCTGGAGGGCGGTGCCGTGTCACGTGACTTGCAGCGGAGGCGCGCGGCCGGCCGAGGCAGGTGAGGGAGGGGTCGCAGCGCCCCGCTCCAGTCCAGCGGTGGAGGGTCCCGCGCGCAGGCGGTGGCTGATAGGGGGCGGGGCTCTGGGCTTCCTCGGGGGTCGTTCGTGGCTCGGGCTTCTCGCGCAGCCGGCCTTGGCTGTCCCCTTGCGGCTGCTGCTGCCCCGTGGCAGGGCCCGGCTCCTCTGCGCTTCCTCCCCCTGCCCACGGGGCTGGTCTGGCGCTTCGCGAGTGGGCCCGTGACGCGCGTGGAAACTCCTCGGCGCTGGGGCAGGTGGAGTTCCGGTGGAGGCCGGTGTCAGCCCGGCCTTGGAACCGGAGCGCCCTCCAGCACCGGCACCAGCACCAGCCCGTGGGAGCTGGAGGTGCCAGCGCCGCATAGGGAAGGGCGCTGGGCCACGAGACAGCCGGGTGGTTCCCCTCCCGTCCCCAGCTGTATCCATATGGTGGTTCTCAAACTTTTGTACGGGTGACCCCTTTCACATAGCAAGCCTTGAGTGTGACTCCCCCTCTCCCCTATAAATTAAAAACACTTTTTATATATTTAACAGCGTTATAAATGCTGTAGGCAAAGCAGATTTTGGGGTGGATGGAAGTTGATAGCTTATGACTCCCCCTGTAATAACCTTGTGGCCCCCTGAGGGGTCCTGACCCTCTATGGCAGGGGTTCTCAAAATGGGGATCTGGCCCCTGCACAAAATACAAACCAAACTGTTTTTAATGTTTAGATCTACTAAAATAAATCTGCCCTTTACCTGTACCAATTTCTTCTGCCTTCATTATTCCCACTGTCTCTGTTTACATTTCCCATTATAGCCCTGGTATGTCTTCTGCTACTCTGGTGTTTTCTTGTGAGCTTGCCACTGTTTAGATTTTGCATAGTCTAGTCCTTTCTCGGTTCATGGATCTGACCTGAGGATGTCTGAGAACATTTGAGATTTGCAAACCACTTCACAGACAAATGGCCCAAATCATGGTTACCCCTGAATCAGGGCTTTGGAGTGGAGCCTGGAGCCTGGAGCAGCTCTGGAGCAGTGGAGCTGCAGGTTTTTGCCTGAAGCGGAGCCGGAGCACAGCTCCAAAGCCCTACCCTACGTTCCTTTGAGCTGGTTAAACCAGAACAAAAGGGCAACAGTATGGGGCCCTTCCGTCTGGAACATGCACAACACAAGAAGCCTGAGAGCTATAAAGCCATCTCTGGCTTTTTGCTCCCGCATCCCCAGGAGCTTTGGTGTTGGCAAGTTTATAGGCGAGAGGTTCTTACTCTCACCTGACTCTGCTCAACCTAAGTTGGTTCTTTTGGATAACAGAACTAAATATTACATCCAAACAATGCAGTATGTTTATTGGAGAGATGTAAGTGCACTGATTTAAAGACCTAAGACATTGCTACTATTTTTCAATGGACTATATTGTTATAAATGCTATATTACTTGCAAGTTATAATTTATTGCTGGAATAATGCATTTTTTTTCCAAGCTCAGAGCAGTTTCCAATAGGTGGCTTGATACCTGCTTCCTTATGAGCTTTACTCACTGATCATTTTAAAACTAACCCTTTAGAAGAGTAAAAAAGGTGGTATGGAGAAACTGCATAGGATGTGTTAGTCTAGTTTTTTAAAAAAGACTGTTTTAACCACTAAGATGAGGCTGATGTATGATAGAAAACACTTTTTGTAATAGGATATTGATACAGCTGCTCCGTCGGTTCTGATCCTTCATATGACAAGTAATCTCCAGTCCCGTGGAGGTCAGTGGGAGTTGAGGTAGCTGAGCATCTCATATGATTGAGTTCATAGTGGATAAAAAGAGGGTATGGATGCTGAGAATTTGTGACCATTATCTTTTGTATTACTCCCTTAATGTTTCATTCACATTTTATTACAAAACATTCTGGACATACTAGGCCTGAATCCAATCTCATTTACCCTGCAGTACATTCAGTGACTTCAGTAAATGAGATCCAAAAAAGGTATCCAATTCACCAGTGTTAATATCATCAAGATTTTTTAAAGTGACTGAAAATCAGGCTCATTTAAGGCTCCCAAGTTGGGAACAGAAGAACTGAGGTTCTAAAATCACTAGTCACTTTTGAAAAATTGGCCATAATGTGATCTTTTCAATGAACTAAGAAAACTTAAACATAAGAAACCAACTAATATATTATCTTATTTATATTAAAAACACCCCCTCCATCAATTTCCTCAAAACCATTTATTTCTACATATAATGGGCCAATTAAATTCATGATCTTATTACTGTTTCCCTTTAAGTGAGTTTGTAAATTATTTGGGATAGAGACTGACTTTTACTCTGTTTATATACTACCTAGCACAGTGAGGCCCTAATTCTAATTGAGGTCTCTAGGCCAGTGGTGGGCAACCTGTGGCCCATCAGAGTAATCCACTGGCAGGCTGCCAGACCATTTGTTTACATTTGTACAACTGCCCGCAGCTCCCAGTGGCCGGGAATGGTGAACCATGGCCATTGGGAGCTGCAGGGGCACATGCAAATGTAAACAAACAGTCTGGCGGCCCACCAGTGGATTACCTTGACAGGCCGCAGGTTGCCCACTGCTGCTGTAGGCACTAGTGTATACAAATAAGAAAAAATAAACTACAAAAGGTTAACACAATACAGCCTGCAGAACTTTTATGCTCTTTTTCAGGCAGATTAATAAAAAAAAGTACAGCAATAAATTTACTCAGGATAATAAACTGTTGTGTAAGATGTCAGGTCAGATTTTGCTCTCTATTACATAAAATGGAACCTTACTGGAACTGTAGTTTGACTGGTGCAACAAAGAGCCATATTTGGCTATTTTGGACAACTTTTCATGATAGACGTCTGTGGAAATATGGAGTAAGACAGAATTCCAAATTAGAGCAAATGATTTAATAACAGACCTGGTGCAATTTGGCCTACCCTACTGTGATGGAAAATAAATTTTAATCCACTCTTTCATTTAAAAGTAGTGTAAGAAAATAAATTGACCCACTCCAGAGATAGTCCTAATTAAGCTCTCTTGATTTTAAACTTGGGTCTCATTCCAAAAAGTAAAAACTGTTTCTTCTCAACATGCCATATGTGTGGTAAATCATTAGATTCATCAGCTTCTTTTACAATGCCCGTTTGCCCTATTAAACCAGTTTGCAGCAGTTTCAGTAACAGTGAGGAGGTGAATGTCAGCGAAGAAGACTGTGAAACCACTCTGTGCATTAATTACGTTAAGACAAGTTTTGGGGTAGTCTCAAACTAATTTCCTCTCCTTTCCTTTAAAAAAAGACTGGGCTCAGCTGTTGTATTTATTTCAAAATGTAGTTTTTACTGCACAAGTTTAAATTTTCACCCTGTAATTAACTTATAAGACCTGATCGTGTTCTTGTTGAAGTCAGCGGCATAGCTCCCATTGACTTTAGTAGAGGCAAAAATTAACCTTGAAGGAAAATAAACTGCCTCTTAAAATGGACATTTATTTATTTATTGGTTAGATAGCTAGTTGAATGGAAACAATCCATATGTCACTCTTAAAGTAGAAGAACTAAGATAAATGTATTAACTGTATTAACTTTTTTTTTAATTTCAGGTAACTTGGTTTAAAGCAGATAAAATGGTAAAACTAATTCACACCTTAGCTGATCACAGTGATGATGTCAACTACTGTGACTTCTCTTCTTCCTGCTTGGCTACTTGCTCCTTGGACAAAACAATCCGCCTCTATTCTTTAAACAACTTTACTGAACTTCCCTACTCACCATTAAAGGGTCACACTTATGCTGTCCACTGCTGCTGCTTTTCTCCTTCTGGACACATTTTAGCTTCATGTTCGACAGATGGTACCACGATGCTGTGGAATACTCATAATGGTCAGAGGCTGGCAGTGCTGAAGCAGCCCCGAGGCAGCCCTGTAAGAGTCTGCCGATTTTCCCCTGACTCCGCTTACCTAGTTTCCGGTGCAGCTGATGGTAGTATCGTTCTTTGGAATGTGCAGTCATTGAAATTGTACAGGTAAATACCAAGTTTTACTGATAACTAAGAAAGCATTTTGGAAATATAATATTCATATGGCCTGGTCATTAGAGGTGCTGAGCTTCTACTGACTTCACCAAGAGCTGTAGTTGTTAGCACCTCTCAGGATCAAGTCTTTAGGCCATGTTTACACTAGCAAAAATATAATTCACCAGTATACTACTCCACTGGTAGTATATTTATGATGGAAATTGTACTGTAGACATGGATAGTGCATTTTTACCACCACATTGTCCAACACCAAAATGAGGAAACTGGGCCTATAGAGGTATGGAAGAAGGAACTAAAATGGATAAAATCTCAGCACTTCAAATGCAACAGCTATATTTTGTTAGCATGAAAAATTAGAGCGTCCTGGAGATGCAGTATTTGATTTAACTGTTGTTTTAGCCCAGCTCTTCTAGGGCCAAATCCTGATTCCTTTGTGATCAGGGCTTGTCATTTGTTGCATAAATCATACTCCTTCAGTAGAATTGATTTATGGCAACTGGGAATAAGGGACAATGAGATTACAAATTGGGGCTCTGTCAGATTTGATTAATGAGTCAACATCTTAAATTTATTTAAAAAATAATAATCAAAATTCCTTTCATTTATACATTATGTATTGTCATAAATTAGTAATTTACTTATACGCTTTTCATACCTTTTTACTTGCCAGAGTAGCATACACTTTAGGAAGTGTATGCCTGTGTATTACTCCTTTTGTATTGTACTGCATAATTCAGATTAAAATCTAGTTCTAAATATACATAGTATAATGGTATGTTATATTGTATTATAGTTTATTACAGAAATGAAGCTGGGAAAGGTTATTTTGTAAGCAATATGTTTAAAATGTCCACTATTTATCTCCTTCCCCCCCGTCCTCTATCTTTTGCTTGTAGAATAGTGTTCCAATTTATTTATTGTGGATTGATGTTGGCTTTTTTGAATCTAGGGTTGAAGAATTATATTCCTTTTCGGAGGTGACATCCCAGATTTTTGGCCATCAAAGGATGGCTATACCTCCCAATTACTGCTTGTAGAAGGTATACTTCGGTACAAATAGAAGACCTTCTTTTTTTTGCACATCTAAAACTCTCACTGAAATCAGTAAGGGATATGGGGACAGGATTCAGCCTGCTATTCAGTAGCAAATACTTATTTACAAAAATAAGGATGGGAATTGCCCTTTTTTCAATGATTCTGTTTACAGTGAAATGTACATTTTTAAAAAAAGAAAGATTTTTTTGAGGATTTATCTAGTTTGTCCATAGACATTGATAATTAGCTTTCTGGGCCAAATCCTGTAGTCTACTTCGGGGAAAATGTTGTTTGAATTTAGAGAGGGATTGCAAGTTTTGACCCTGGAGTTAGAAATTAAATAAAGGCTTCATTTCTTCATCGTCCTGAATAGTTCTTCGTGTTTTTTCACTAAAAAGCCCTGTGGCTTTAGCAAATTTCTTAGGACTTTGTGTGAAAAGAAGGGTACCTGGAGAACATTTAATTAACATTCTTTTGCTTCTGGACAGCAAGATGAGTGAATAGCAGCTTGTGTAGGCCAAACCTGTCTTTTACCTGTTGTAGAAGTGTTACTGCATGAGTGGATGAGCTTTCTGTTGCCTTCGTCTTAATGACTTAGAGGTAAATTGGAAAACTTTACAAAACTGAATATTTTTTAAATGTCTGAAATCCTATACATTTAAAGATTGACATACATTTTTTTTAAAGTGGTCTTTAGCCATTTCTTCCTTCTTTTGGATACATACAGAAGGCTTGAAGAGTGTGGGTTGTTTTTTTTAAATTGCCTATAACTTAGAAAAATTAGGAATGTCAAATCTCACTTTGCTCAGAGGACCAGTGAGAGGTCCCAGAGCATGTTTATCATGACCTCTTGAAGCATTGTATTTTTAATAGAAGTTTAGTTTATTCAGAAGATAAGTGGATGTTAACAAAACCAGTTAAACCATTATCACTAAAAATCCTTTCCCTTCTCAATTACTTGCATAGTCTTAGCGTATGTGATGTCACCATTGTACTTTCTCCAGTCATCAGTGTCTTCCAGTATGAATTTATAATTTAAAAAGCAATCCGAACAATTTAGTGTCAAACAAAAAACTCCTTTGTAGGCTGCTTTTACAAATAGTAAAGAAGCAAAAAAGAACAAAAACCCACTTTTTTGCCTTTGCAGATTCAACATTAAGGCCTGGAGGGCCAACTGCTTGTGTGACTTTTACTGCAACTGCTTTGTGTGTGCAGTTGCATTCTCAAATTTGGTACTGGCATGCACGGTTGCATGCACAAAAATGTGTATTGATCTCAAACTTTTATAAAAATGAGGCCTAATATGTGCAGTTAAAATTACAAAGAAAGACCGCCTAGAGAAAAATAATTGAAAATAATTTCATCCTTTAATTACCTGCCAGACACAAGGTCTATAGTCCTTTGTTTCTCCTGCAGCATTTGATGGTATTACTAATATTTAAAGGAGAGTAGAGAAAAGAATACCCCTTCCACACAGTTTTAGGTGTCGTGTCATTAACTGCTACAAGGGAAACAGAAATATCTTAGTCAAGTCTGTGTGTGTGAATGGATTACCTTTTAGTTTGTCTTTGGTACACTTAACTTCACAAAGTCTTATGAAGATGCTGTTAGAGTACAAAGTATTATTCATTATTATTTTATTATTAAACCTCCATATCTAGAAGCTCATATGCAGTTTTCTTAAGCCTTTTGATAACCTTAATTCTTCTTCAAGTGCTTGCTCATGTCCATTCATGTTAGGTGTGTGTGCTTGCCACATGCACTGGTGCCGGAAGTTTTTCCCTTAGTTGTATCCATAGGGGACCAGCTCTGGCATGCTCTGGAGTGATGTGCATATGCCATGGTATAAGGGACACTACCGGCTCCCCCTATCCTCAGTTCTTTCTTACTGCCAGTGACAGTGATGGAACATTCCTTGCTTTGGTAAACCTCTTTGTCCAGATCTACTTCCCACTGTTTCTTCAACCGCCTGTCTCCTTTCCTCCCTGCCTAGGCCTCTATAACTATGGACCACTGGGTCCTAAGTACTGTGGCTCAAGGTTATGTCCTCCAGTTTATTTCTAAACCACGCCCCCCCGTCTCTCTTCAGGGACCACTCTCACGAGAACTTGTTTTGGCAAGAGGTACAACCTTTTTCAGGTGGGAGCTGTGGAGGAAGTCCCCCTATACCACAGGGGCAAGGGGTTTACTCCCCTTACTTTCTGATTCCAAAGGGGGTCCAAGACCCATTCTGGACCTGCAAGACCTCAACAGATATCTCAAGAAGTTGACGTTCCACATGGTTTCCCTGGCCTCCATCATCCTTTCCCAGGATCCAGAAGACATACACTGCTCTTGATTTGAAGAATGCATATTTCCCCATAGCGATATTTCACAGGCACAGACGCTTTATCCATTTCATGGTAGGCTTTGCTCACAACCAGTTTGTGGTGCTCCCATTTGGGTTGGCGATGGCATTGAAGGCATTTACCAAGTGTATGTCAGTGGTGGCGGCTTACCTCAGACGCCAAGGTATTTGAGTTTATCCACACCTCTACTACTGGCTGGTCAAGGGGCAGTCCAGTGTCACAGTACTGCAAGCCACGTGCCACACCCTGAGCCTGTTGATAAACAAGGAAAAAATCAACTTTAGTTCCAGTACAGAGGATAGAATTAGTCAGAGCAGTAATTGACTCCACTGGTGCAAGAGCCTTCCTGCCACAAGACAGGTTCCGGCATGTGGTGGATCTCCTTGCCAGATTCTCTATGTTCCCTCTCACCATGGCCTGGGTCTGCCTCCAGCTACTAGGCCACATGGCAGCGTGCACTTAAGTTGTTTGCCACGCAAGGCTCAAGCTGTGGTCCCTCCACTATTGGCCCACCATCTGTTCCCCATCCAGAGATCACCTGGACAAGGTCATTACAATTCCACCAAGGGAACTTACCTCTCTGCGGTGGTTGATTGACCGAGTGTGGTCTTACAAGGAGTACTATTAGACAGTTCATGCCCCTCGGTCTCCCAGATTTCCGATGCCTCCAACCTTGGCTGGGGGGCACAAGGGACAAGATGCGGACCCAAGGGACATGGGCAGTCTGGTTGGCCTCTAGGGTCTTCCTGCTGACAGGAAAAGCGGTACGGGTGCTGACGGACAACACGGCCTCAATGCAGCATTTGAAGGCAAGGGGGAGCGTGCTCGTCAGCTCTCTGCCAAGAGGCGCTCTGTCTGTGGGACTTCTGCGTCCAGCATGCTCTACCTGGAGGCCTACCACCTCCCTGGCATGAAGAATATGCTGATGAATCGCCTTAGCAGGTCCTTCTTCTCACACTACAAGTGGTCGCTCCATCTGGAGGTGATCCAGATGCTCTTCCAGAAGTGGGGAACTCCTCAAGTGGACTTATTCGCCACCAGATGGAGCAGGCAGTGTCATCAGTTCTGCTCCCTGCAGAGCCTTGCCAAAGGTGCCCTCTCCAACGCTTTTTTTCTGTCATGGTCGGGGGACCTGATGTATACATTCCTACCGATTTCACTAATCAGTAGGATCCTGTCAAAGATCAAGAGGGACAGAGCATGGGTCATCATGATCACGCCAGTGTGGCCGCGTCAACACTGGTTCAGGACACTGGATCTGGCAGTAGCTGCCCCCGGCGCAGGTTCATGGCCCGTCTACTGCACCCAAGCCTTGCCTCCTTCCACCTTGCAGAATGGATGCTGTGTGGCTGAATCCAGAGGAACGGACCTGCTCTTGTGAGGTACAGCAGGTCCTCCTGGAGAGTAGAAAGCCTTCCACTAGAGCGACTTACCTTGCGAAGTGGATGAGGTTCTCCTACTGGGCATCAGGACGGAGTATCTCCCCGATGCATTCACCCTTGCAGTCTATCCTAGACTACCTGCTCCACCTAAAGAACCAGGGCCTAGTCCTATCTTCTCTTAAGGTGCATCCAGCAGCCATCTCGGCTTTTCACCCACGGGTACAGGGGAAATCATTGTTCTTGAATGAAGTGTTGTTCAGGTTCCTAAAGGACCTTGAGAGGTTCTTTCCACCGGTTCGGAACATGGTCCCTTAATGGGACCTCAGTTTGGTCCTTGCCAGGCTTACAGGCCCACCTTTCAAGCCTATGGACTCTTGTCCCCCTCTCCTACCTGTCGTGGAAAGTTGCCTTCCTTGTAGCAATTACGTTGGCCAGACGAGTGTCAGGGTTGAAAGCCCTGACCTCGGAGCCACCGTATATGGTATTCTTCAAGGACCAAGTTCAGCTGTGACCCCATCCGGCCTTCCTGCCAAAGGTGGTGTCCTCTTTCCACGTCAATCAGGACATCTTTCTTCCAGTGTTCTGTCCTAAGCTGTGCTCGTCTGCTGAGGAGAGGTGGCTGCACACCCTGGATGTTTGGTGCACCTTTGCGTTCTACCTGGAACATACCAAACCCTTCCACAGGTCAACCCAGCTCTTCGTCACAACAACAGATAGGATTAAGGGCCTGCCGGTGTCCTCTCAGAAGATCTTCAACTGGATTACCTCCTGCATCCGGACCTGTTATGAACAGGCACGGGTCCAACCGCCACCTATTGTGACGGCCCACTCGACGAGCTCAAGCGTCCTCAGCAGCCTTCCTGGCACACGTTCGTATCCAGGATGTTTGCAGGGCCGCAACGAGGTCTTCAGTGCATATGTTCACGGCACACTACACCGTTACCCAGCAGGCCAGAGATGGTCCTGGGTTTGGCAGAGCTGTGTTACAGTCTTTACGTCCATGAACTCCTACCTGCCTCTGGTAGTACTGCTTGGGAGTCACCTAACGTGAATGAACATGAGCGTGCAGTTACCTTTTTCATAACTGGTGTTCTTGGAGATGTGTTGCTCTTGTCCATTCCATGACCGCCCTCATTCCCAATGGTTGGAGTTCTCAGTAAGAAGGAATTGAGGGTGGAGGGAGCTGGCGGTGCTCCTTACACCGCGCCATGCGGACACCACTCCAGAGGGCGCCAGAGCTGCCTCACTAAGGGATACTACTGAGGGAAAAACTTCCGGTACGGTTCATGTGGCGAGCACGCACACCTAACGAGAATGAATATGAGCAACACATCTTGAAGAACACCAGTTATGAAAAAGGTGACTGTCTTTTATCAACTGTTTTGCTTTACCTTTAAATTACCTCACTTTGAATGCTGTGTGTAACTGATTTGTATCCGTTGTGGTGGCTACATTACTGTTCCTTAGAAAAGATCCAGTAAGTGACAGAAGTATTTTCAAAGAAACAGTTCACTAGATCTTTTCCTGGAGGAAGGAGAGGTGTCTCAGTTTTATCTGGCATTGAAGAAAGTGAATGACAGTTGTAAAAAGGTGGTGAAAAAAGTGTATTTGTGTTAGTATTCATGATGCTACGGTTAGGATATAATATGGAAAAACTGACAAAGAGTCCTATGGCATCTTATAGACTAACAGACATATTGGAGCATAAGCTTTCGTGGGTGAATACCCATTTCGTCGGCTACCCCTCTGATACTATGGAAAAAGTGTTGCTTCCAGGTAAACGTAGCTTAGTGTAGCTCTTATGTCTGTGTTTAGAGAGGGAAGCACCATTTCATGTGATTAATTTATATTTGTAAAACCACTGTAGATGCCTAACTCTCTTGGTACTTCTGAAAATAACTAAAACTGCTATCCACAAAAGAAAACCATCAACTATCCCACAATACAATAATCCATACAGAATAGATGCATAAACTGAATTTTGTCTCATGGGATAGAATTGTTGCTTGTGGTCCACCATTTTCCCACTTGGAGTCTGATCTAGAGAGCTTTGAAGCCAATTGAAGACTTTCCATTGACTTCATTGGGCTTTTGGATCAGGTAGGCCCACTGAGTGCAGCCAGTGAATGGGACACTCTGCTAATTTAAATGTGAGCTAATGGCTGGACATTAGAAAAAAGGCAAAACAAACCTGCATATCCACTATAAACTCCTAATTGGCTAGAGAGATTTTTTTTAAAGCTAGTTGTACATTTTCATTCCTAACTAAAACTTGGCATACAAAGCCTCTCAGAATAATTTAAAAAAATAATTAAAAAACCCTTCAGACTGACTTTTTAAAAGAAATTAAAAAAATAGAAATCAGTTCTTTCAGACATTTTCTTCTTGTATTTCTGTTGTTCAGAAATAGCCCCATGTCCTAAACTGGAAAATATTAGTCTCTTAGACACATAATATGGATCTATGCTTGAGTTTTTGCGGGAGTAAAACCCAGATCTGACAGACTGAAACATCTCTAGTTCATAAATGTGATTTTCTGTTTATGTATATTTAAGTCTCTGTTGTGATGGTTGCATGTTAATCTTTGATTTAGATGAATGTCTGAGTTGTAATTTGCTCAGTATCCTGCTCTTGAGAATACTAAATCCATGAGGGTGGGCTTTAGTTCAGGGCTCATTTTATTACTGAATCAGAATATTGCCTTGGGGTAACATCTCCCATTCTCCATCTGTGGTCAGAAATCACATCCCTGTGCACATGTTATATATGTGCTTATTTCACATCTGTTTGCATAGTTTGTCATCTTTTGTCCCTTTTTATTATGCTTTTTAAGCTCCATATTTAGAAACAGTTCAGTTTTTCACTTTTTTTTCTATATCATATGGTGGTTAGAGATCAAAATTTCAGAGTATTACATTCACTAAACTCAGTCCTTTATTCTCTTGCTTTTCAGATCTGGGAGTGTTAAGGATGGTTCCTTGGTGGCATGTGCGTTTTCTCCTAATGGAAATCTCTTTGTCACTGGATCATCATGTGGAGATTTAACCATTTGGGATGATAAAATGAGGTGCTTGTATAATGAAAAAGGACATGATCTTGGTGTCACCTGCTGTGATTTTTCTTCACAGGCAGTTTCTGGTTAGTTACTTTAATATTTTAAATAATTCCTTTCTCATATTATTTTTTCCTCCAGCTCTTGCTTTTATTCATAATGTTTTTGTCATCAGTGCTCAGGACTGAATAGCAACTGAAAGTATTCTTGATGTTTCAGACTACTCCCGGTGCCCCTCATTTGCCCTTGTGCTGGAGTTGATGATGAAGAAATGTTCTAGGAATCTAAGTAGGTGGTTGAACACTTCATAGCTTGTGTAGACCAAGCTTATTGCACACACCAGGGGTTCTTTGAATTCCTCTGTTTCCTGCACACCCACACAAGCTCCCTGTGTGCCACCCTCCCATTCCCCCTTTTTTAAGGAATTTCTTGCAGCTGCCCCCAGATTCTCTCCTGCTAGGGATTGTCTGTCCCTCATCTTCCCATAGCAGGGTCTCACATTCTCACGTCCCATACTAGTGATTCTGTGTACACTGCTGTTCTCACCACCCCCTCGTGTGCTCCATTCTCCCTTCCTTGCTCCCCAGATCTGGGGCTGTATGTGCCCCGCCATACCAGGTACCCACAATCTGTCTCTATCAGGGTTCTGTGTGCTTCATTCCCTCTTCTCCCCACTCTCACCTCTCTCCCCCCCCCCGGCAGGGGCTCGGTGGATCCCCCTCCTCCCATGCCAGGCTCCCCCATTCCTCTTCTCAATGACAGGGGTTTTGTGTGTTATCCCATTTCCCTCTCCCCCTATAACAGTCTCTCCTCTTCTCTCCCATGGCAGGGATTCTGAATCCTCATTACTTCCTTTCCCCCATTTTCCTCTTCACCACCATTCCAAGGGCTCTGCCTCCTACTTCCCCCTCACCCCCATGCCAAAGGCTGTGTGCCTCATTTCCCCCCCTGCATGCCAAGGGTTGTGTGCATGCCCCTTTCTCCCATGACATCCCATACATTCTTCTGCCTCACTATTCTTCTTTATGTCTGGGAGTGAATTCATTCACAAGCTAACATGTTCAACTCTGTTGGGAGGAAGAGCAGAGATGAAATGGGTATTATGCTGGAAGGCAGTAATGGGTGCCATCAACTAGTTGTTTGATCTATAGACAGTTGTTAAGGTGCTTGAGTCTGTAGCTGTGCTCAAGAGGGGCTTCATGTTCCCCCCATTTTGGTTTTCCAATTTTCCCCAAAATCAGTAGGGTTCAGGCCATTAATGCCTAGACCATTATCTGAAACTTTGTAATTTGATTGGATGGGGCATTCAAAGATAATCATGTTACAGACAGACGGATATAGTGACAAGCTAACAGAAAAATGCTGTCAAATTGAGTGTAAGGCCTTTGCAAGCTCAGCCAATAAGCAGTCCAGCATATTTATAAAATCATTCAGTTGCTGATATGGAAGTTGGGTCCATATTAAGTTAGGGTCCATATTAATAGACCTCCACTGGCTGGATAATTAAACCTGCCAAGCACAGGTAGGTATGATAGATGGGCAAAGCTGGGTCCAAAAAGCAGATTACTGGAATTTTGAACCAGAATATTCTCCTTGAACCCACAAAGGGGTTCCCTCTTTCATATAAGCTTCTAGTTAGCAGGTGTCTAATACATTTGAAGCTCCTCTGCTGTCTAGCTGCAGAGGAAGGATGGGGAAGATGGCCCTTTCTGTGTCCTCTACCCTACAGAGACCCTGATTGAAGAAAGCACTTAATCAGATTCTTAAGTCGCATTGATTTCCCATTTATTATTTTCTTGAATCAGGGCCAGAGTTTCCTGGCTGCTCTGAGGGAGGAGAATCTTTGCTATCCTTCCTGTTCCCTAGAGACTGCACTGTCAAACAGGGAATGTCTCTGCTAGTCTACCCCTCCGTTATCTTCCTAGCTACTGTGAGAAAGGGAGGGAGAAGGAGTTTCTGCTACTCTAACCCCATCCTCCTTGCTCCATTTTGGTTTTTTTTAAGCAAGAGTAACAGCACCTTGAAAGTGATATCAGTATAGAATCATAGTGTAGGACTAGACACAACCACTATAGGACATATAGTCCAGTCTTCTGCATTGAGGCAGGACTAAGGATTATCTAGACCATTCCTGACAAGTACTTGTCTAACCTGTTCCTTAAAATCTTCAGTGATGGAGATTCCACAACCACCCTAGGTAATTTGTCCCAGTGCTTGACTACTCTTACTATTAGGAAGTTTTTCCTAATATCTTACCTAAATCGCCCTTGCTGCAGTCTAAGCCCATTATTTCTTGTCCTGTTCTTGGTGGATAAGGAGAACAATTTATCATCCTCCTCTGTATAACAATCTTTCATGTACTTGAAGACTGTTATCATATCCCCCTTCAATCTTCTCTTCTGCAAACTAAACAAACCCAAGTATTTTACTCTTTCCTAATAGGTCATGTTTTCTCAACATTTAATCATTTTTTGCTCTCCTCAGAACTTTCTCAAGTTTGTCTATATCTTTCCTGAAGTGCGGTGCCCAGAAATGGACACAGTATTCCAGTTGAGGCTGTAACAGTGCTGAGTGGAATGCTTACTTGTGTCTTGCTTACAACACTCCTGCTAATGCATCCCATAACGTTTTGTGGTTTTTTGCAACAGTATTACATTGTTGACTCATTTAGTTTATGATTTACTATAAGCCCTGATCGTTTTCAGGAACACTCCCTCCTAGGCAGTTATTTCCCATTTTATATATGTGCAGTTGATTATTCCTTCCTAAGTGTAGTACTTTGCATTTGTCTGTACTGAATTTTATCCTGTTCATTTCAGTCCATTTCCTCAAGATCATTTTGAATTCTAATTCTGTCCTCCAAAGCACTTGCAATGCCTCCCAGCATTGTATCATTTGCAAACTTTATAAGTATACTCTCTATGCCATTCATCCAAATCATTTATAAAGATACTGCATTGAACTGCACAGATCCCTGCAGGACCCCACTCAATATGTCCTTCCAACTTCATTGTGAATCACTGGTAACTGCTTTCTGAGTATGCTTGTCCAGCCATTTGTGCACCGCTTTATAGTAGGTTAATCTAGCCTATTTTTCTCTATTTTGTTTACGTGAGATCACATGAGACAGTATCAAAAGCCTTATTAAACACGAGATAATTACGTCTACTGCTTCCCCCACAGCTACAAGGCTTGTTATCCTGTCAAAGAACAATATTAGTTTGGCATGCTTTGGCTTGATTTGTTCTTGACAAATCCATGTTGGCTTGTCACCATATTTTCTTCAAGGTGCTGACAAATTGTTTGTTTAATTATTTGCTCCATTATCTTTCTGGGTACCAAAGTTAAGCTGCCTGGTCAGGGTTGCCCTTATTCTCTTTTTTTATAAATAGGTATTATATTTGCCCTTTTCCAGTCCTCTGGGATCACTCCTGTCATCCATAAATTCTTATTCTTTCATTATCACTTTAATCCAAGATGCCTTCCACCTTCAGCTAATTCCTCCTTGTTTTTCAGAATCAAATCTAGAATAGCCTTTTCACTAGTTGCTTCCTCCCACTTTTTGTAATGTACAAGTTGTCTCCAGTGCTGGATAATCTGTGCTCTGCTGTTTTACTTCCAAACAGATGTCTGGTTAGTTGAAGTCCCTAATTGCCACCAAGTCTAGTTTTGGATGATCTTGTTAGTTTTTTGTTTGTATGTTTTTTTGTTGGTTTTTTTTTTAAAAACTTCATTCACCTCTTCTTTCTGATGAGGAGGTTTAAAGTAAACTCCTACCATGACATCACTCTTAGCTTTTTTGCCTGTTTTATCCTTACCTGGAGATTTTCAACAAGTCTGCCTACGGCTTCTGTCTCAACCTCAGTGCAAGTGTGTACTACGCCTCCCTCTTTTCCCTGCCTATCCTTCCTGAACAAGCTGTACCCTTCTATACTGATGTTCCAGTCATGTGAATTATCCCACCAAGTTTCTGTGATGCCCATTATGTCATAATTGTGCTTATTCACTAGTATTTCTAGTTTTTCCTGTTTATTCCCCATACTATTTGCACCAGTATACAGAGATCTAAGATGTTCATTAGATTTCCCCTCTGTATTCCCTCTTGTATCTCCTTTGTCCATGTCATGATTGCCCATGTTGCTCCCAGATTCTGACCCTTTACCCAGGTCGCCATGTTTTGGACTTAACTGTGGGTTTTTGTTCCTGTCCAACCTAGTTTAAATCTCACCTCAATGGGTTAGTTGGTCTGTGTTGGAAGATACTCTTCTCCTTCTTTGATAGGTGGACCTTATCTCTGCTCAGCAGTCCCTCGTCCCGGAATAGCATCCCGTGGTCAAGGAAACCAAAGTTCTCCGGGCACCACCATCTATGCAGACATGTATTCAACTCCACCGTGTCTCTCTCTGCCTGGACCCCTACCCTTGACTTGAAGGATTGATGAGAACACCACTTGTGCCCCCAGTTCCTTCACCCTCACTCACAGAGCCCTGTAGTCACTTCTGATTTGCTCAGGGTTATACCTCGCAGTTTTGTTAGTGCCCACATGATGAGCAGCATGGGGTTTTAATCACTGAGTCGGATGATCCTTGGCAGTCCTTCCACAATGTCTCAGATACAGGGCCCTAGCAGGCAGCACACCTCCTAGGACGCCAGGTCAGGCAGGCAGATGGATGTCTCCATCCCCCTTAGAAGAGAGTTGCTGACCACCATCACCGACCACTTGCACTTTCATTTTCTCGTGGGAGTGATGGCTGTGATCCTCCGAGCCATGGCAGTGCATGACTTCACGACCACCGCCTTTTGAGGGAGATTCCTCGTCCCTCAGGGCGAGGGCACCATACCAGTTTTTCATCTTTATTGACAATGGGTTTGGAGCAGGGGTGGTGCACTGCCTACTTCCAGAGGTAATCAGCAGCCAGCTTCCTCCCTTTGAAAGAGCTGTTTCCTCCTCCTTTGGTGGTTCGTCTGCAGTCCTCTCCAGCTGGATGGTTTCCTCAACCTTGAGGTCTCCATATGCATGTTTTCAATGAATTCTTCATTTTTGTGGATGCTCCTAAGCCTAACCACCACCTCCTGTAGCTCTCCCACCTGCTCCCTGAGAGATTCTACCAATAGGCACCTCTCATGCAGGATAGTCTTCCCAGCCTGGCTTTCCGCGATAGGGAAATGCAACCCGCAATCTCTGTGAATCCACACTAGGACCTGGGTATGGTCAGAATCTCTTTCTCGATATAGATGCAGGTGGAGGAGCCAGGAGCAATGTTGGGATTGGTGAGGTGACCTTTCTAAATCATGCTGATTTTATTCTTTCTCCCTCTTACAAACTCCCTCTCAAACTCATCTGTTTGCTGCCCCTTGTTCGCTAGCTCCACCTGGCTTTTAAGTCCTTGTCTCCTATGTCAGTCCTGCCCCCTCATTCTTGACAGTTTCTTTGCTTTCTCCAAAGTTATGAATAACAGCAGTGATATTGACCGGTCTTGTTTTTTTTCACTCTGCTGTTGCTTGGCAAAACCATGAGCTGCAGAAGAGGCATGTGGAAATGTCTGTCTGCGGAGTCAGAGCAGAACTGTATTAAGTTATTCCAGGGCCATAGACACAACATAATGTGGTGGCCAGTATGGCCCGACTCTGTACTTTAAGTGACAGTGGTCCTCATCTCCATTTAAAGAGAGGCAGAGGTGGCAGCTGGCCGGCCCCTCCTCACTGTGCTCATTCCTGCGGCCAGGATGTGTCCACTGGAGTGGTGAACAGGTTAAGACAACTACTCCTGCCACATAACGAGTCTTATAGTTAAAACCCCGTTGAAATATGTGGGGCTGTTCAAACTTCTTAGCGCTATTATATCAGGCTATCTACAGACTTAGGAGGACACCACTACACTAGTTTTTAAAAAAATGAAATCTGAGATAATTGCAGGAGTTGTTGCCCTGGGCATGGGCCTACACTGCCTGTGCCTTTATCCAGCCCTGAGAAAGACGACGCTACACTTATCTTCATTCCCTTCACATTTGGAAGGTTATCTTTGGAATGGAAGTAGCTAGAAATTTAACTTGTATTTATAAATGGAAATTTAACTTCTACAGAAATTGATATCTTTGCCTTCTACACTTGGCAGGGAAAGTTTGTATTTGCCTTAAGCAAGTAGATTTTTCATATCCTACATCAAACCAGGATTCATTGAGGAATTTATGAGGGATCGCTGTGAAGAGATGTGTGGTGTAGTTGTGTAAATATTGAACTTGTACAGCAGAGATAACAGTAGTTACCTAACCAGCAGAAATGCACAAATATAAATGAAGGAGAATCCAGAAGAATGACAAAGGTGTGAAACCCTTAAGTTCAAAAGTGTCTGGCAGGTTGCAAGGCTAACATATATTTCATAAAGAGCTAGAAAACCCCATAAATAATAACTTGATTTTTTGGGAGACCATAGCATGAAACAGGAGCCTTAGTTTCAGTGGCAATAAATTGTTAGCATGTAACCTGCCTTAATAATCTCATCATTTATTTCTGCTTTCTAGATCTGTTTGTGAAGCCAAGGTTCATAGGTTTTTTGTGATCTTTCATGAAGTGGTAAATAAAATTCTATTTTCAAAGTTCATAAATATGCCAGGCACTGTTTTAGTGAAGTATCAATTGGAATTTTTAAAAATGCCAAAGAATCATAATTACATAGTAAGCATGTTTCACACTACCGAACAGTATTGGTTACGCTTAAGACTAATATATTACAGAAAGGTTTAACTATCATCTGCTACAAAGAGACAGGGAAAAGTTGAAAAAGCAGAAAGTGATCATATGCTACTGAATGAAAAGTTAGCGATTGATAATACCAAATCTATCAAGTGTGTGTCCACTGAAAAGTGCGTAGTAATAAGGGGAATAATTTCCAAATTGTGAGGGACAGCTTTGAATTATTCTGTCATGATATAGAAGGGGGTTTGATGTTTAAATAAAATCTCTAAACAGGGGAAAGACTCCCAGAAAATTTAGTTATGAACTAAGCATTGCACCTGTGCTCCTGTGATTCGCCTTTCCCCTAAAGCGAATAATAGTTTTAGAAAGAAAATATTCCAAAGATTACTTTGTAGATTTAAAAATTGTGCCACCAGTAATGCTACCTCCTGCCAGTTCTGCCTTGTAAGGGAGAAATGGACAAGAAAATGTGCATTTCCCTGCATGAGAGTAAAGATTAGTATTTTGGGCTGATCCCAGTGGTGTAGTTTGAAAACTAATTGTAATTTTTTTTTAAATGAAATGTTATTTGAATCTTATATTTTTCTCAGTTTTATTGCTAATAGTTGAAACTTTCAGTATTACTGGCAGCCTTTAAAAGGTAACAAAGCACATGAAAGCAGTGCTTACCAGTATAATGAAAAGAAAATCTTTTTTTAAACTGAATTTCTTCACCTTCCTAATTCAAAGAACAGCTGATGAAACCAAAGTTTCTGATTATTCTTTATGCATTAGGCTATTCATAGCAGATGACTCTATTTTCTTTAAATTGAATTTAGTCATGGTTAATTAGAATCTTAACGCTTCTTTTCCCAGAAGATATAGATTTTAATTGCTCTGAAAAAAATAAGGTTTGATTTGACAAATTCCACTTCTTTTATGTTAAGTGAGAGGTTGTTTTTTCCACAAGCTAGTGTATAAAATATATGGTTTAATAGCTTACATTGTGGTTTAGGATTTCTACAATTCAGCACTTCTCTTTTCTCCTCTAGAATCTTGTGTTGAATCTTTATTTCTGTTGATATAGATTTCATTTTGATTTTTTTCTGATTCTTGTACATGTTATCATTGTAGTTTCTTTCTTTTCATTCTGACAGTGATGCACTGTAGATGGTTTTCTTCTCATTTGGGAAAACTACTAAAAGCCGTTCTTCTGTTTCCATCCTGCCAAGTACATCAAATCATGTCACTTTCCTGTGGTTGTTTACTAATTGGCTTCTTAGAATTGAATGCACTTTATAAATAGCTCTTGCTTCTCATCATGGTAAGAATTGTGTGGTTAACCCGGAGTTGCAGGATAGAGAACTGTGTGTTTTTGTTTCTATTTAAAGTCAACCATCCTAGCTTTAACTCAGTAGTGAAAAAGGAAATACTGCAAATGAATCCCAAAAGCTACCAGAAAAACAAGCTGAAAACAGAGTTAGTAGCAACATTGTTACTGATCTGTAAAATGAAAAGTGTGCATAATTTGTTCTATACATTCTACTTTTAAGTGCTTTCTTTTCGTTATAATTAATTGATGGAGAATAAAGGTGTTATTTTCCTGGGGATTTGATAGAATAGAGTTGTTTTTCACAACTCCTTTCATATTCTAGGTTATCCCAAAGTGCTTGACAAACAAAATCTCTCTTTTATAAGGCTGTGATTTCATATAAAATTGTGGCCACTCCTTCACCTCAAGTCAGAGTTTACTATGGCCTTGTCTTTGCTGGGATGTCTTCACTGCCCGCAAATGTGGGTTTCTTAAATGATAGCTAATCTATATTAGTTATATTACTGTAAACAAAACATACCTCCCTACACCTGTTTTGACAGTGAAGACTTAATCTAGGAAAAGAGATGTGTTCTTAACATGTTAGCTAACATGAGGTTACTAAGATGAGGTAAAATTCTAGTGAAGAAAAGGCAGTTTATAACATTAACACAAATTTAGCATTTTGAGTTAAAGACCAAGGAGGAGCCTAAAATCCCTCAACCTGCCTTTTGTTTACTTGGGCTTAACTCATGTTAGCTAAGACGAGGTAAAGAACACACCTCTTTTACCTAGTGAGGATGAGGCTTCTGCAGGCATTGTGTAAGGCACTTGTCTGTGACTACCACTGAGGGAAATGCTATGGTGACCACTCCTTTATCCACATCAGTAATTGTTGTTAGCACAGTTATTGGGTTTCTGACTTGGTGCTTCCCTGATTGGATTTCTTGATATTCGGGGAGGGCAAGTCACTGTCCATTATGAATATTTCTCCCCTCCTCAATAAGTGCCCCTGCATTAGGGTTTGAGCCTTCAAAGTATGCTCTGGCCCAAATCCAGCAAATGACTTAACTACATTATTTGCTGTATCAGAGCCAGAGTACTTAACACATTGCGGGTTCGAGCCCTTGGATATTAGTAAGGCACAGAAGAGAGAGAAACAATAATGGTTAAAATAACTGGCAAATTCTTTCCTGCGCAGTATCGTCACACAACATGGGCGGTTGAGGGGGGAAGCCTCAGAGAGCCCTGTTCGGGATTTGTGATTCCCAGGGCTAGCCCTGATCCTGACCATACTTAGACCATCTAGTGGGTAGCAATGTATTGTGCCTCTGTCACAGGGCACTTAAAAGATTCTGTGCTGATGGAGGATAACTGTGGCAAAGAGGATGGAAGTAGCAAGACCCAACTGCAGCACCAAGCAGGGAATACTCATCAAAGGGGGAATTCTGTGCTGGATATTTGCAGCCCATTTGTGCCATCTAAGTGGAGTAAAGGAGCCATAAACCAAATTGAGGTTCTGGCCCATTGTCTGATTGTACCTAATAGGGGAAAAATCCTAGGCCCAAACTGCAAAGATCAGATCCTATGCAAAACTTGTCTCTAATTCTGAGATGTTTGGATCCAAGGCTTTGGGTCAGCCCATTGTACAGATAGAGGAAAGCTGCAAAGTTCAAAACTGCATCTGAGTTTACGCACAGTTCATGGATTTTTGGATCTGAGGTTTTGATTTGGACCCAGTTTTAATGAGAACTGGTCAAGAATATCTTTTCCTGTGTGGCAGATTACCCTAGAAATGCTTCTATGATTAGGATTAAATTTTGCTCTGATTTACTTCCCCCAAATAACTCTGTTGAAGTTGATTGGTCTGATTGGGTTTAATTCAGAACAGGAGTTTAGCTGCTGTGTAGGTCATGGGAATACATATTAAGGCTCCATAGGAGAAACTTTCACCTAATTTTTCCAAAATGTAAAACAGGTTGGGCAAAAGAATACATGTAATTTGGTCATCTGGGGCCACTTCTCTGATTTTTCTACATTCTCCACAGTCTTATATGTATACACAGGTACCACTCCTCATGCCTCCCTAGAGCTATACCCAGTTCTCCTGGGAAAACAGGCCAAATTTTGGAGACATGCATGCTATCCATGCATCATTAACTATCCAGTTAAAGTGCCATTTTTAATTAATATCACATGAAAGTCCGAATTAAAAAAGGCTTGCATAAGGGCAGGAGAAAACCCTTCGGCTCGGTGCCATTTAAAAGTTATAAACATATGCTTCAAATTTCCTTCTCTTGAATTTTTGGATTTTCAAATGTAGGTTTTTACTCCCAAAACCCATTGCATACAGATTGGTTTTGAAATGTCAAGATTTATGACAAATTATGTGTGAAAGATTTATGCAAGATTAAAATTAATGAAAAAGCGAGACATAATCTTAACTGAGGCACAAAGTTTTAGATGATTAAAATAACACAAACCAAGAAAATAGTTGCCAAGGAGACATGTATTTTCACAGTCAGTAAAGGAGCATGACCTTTTTTTAGATTTCTCAACCATCCACACTGGACTGCATTCAGGTCCTTCAGTAAACAAATTAACTAGTTAAAGGCAGAGTTCCATCCTCAGATATAGCTCCCACTTACATTGTTGAAGTTACGTATTCAAACACTAGTGATGAATTTGGCCCATTATTTTTTTAATGTACAGAATAGCAGTTAGATACAATATTTAAAATAAATTTGCTACCTAGCCCTCAGTTAGTGCTGATCACTTCTTAGTATTTAGGAGCAATTTTATCATACTGTTACAACTGCCTCACACACTACTCAGCAGTGGAATGCAATGATTGGGATTGTATTTTAAACAGGCAAACTTCTTTCATGTGCAGTTTTAATTGTCTCTTATCTGTAATGACTAGAACAGCTTTTCTGAAACTGGTACTGGTTTTGCTGTCAGGTTCATGGGTTTATTTATCAGAATATGAACACATAACTAAACTGATTACAGCTACGAAAATATGTGAAGTACTCTTGAATTTTACATAGTGTACATGAGGTTTTAAAGTTTGAGAACTGCTGACCTGGAGAGAACATGCATACAACCACGTTTAAAGGCGCTCTCGCTTCATCCGACACAAGAAAGAAACAACCTTTATTATCCATTTTGATCAACCCACCTTCAAGTAGTCAATAATTTGAGTAGTAGGAAGAAGGAAAAACAAGAACTAAAGAAAACAAGACTGGCAACTGTGAATGTACAAAGTATCTTTTGCAAAACAAAAAACAACTCCACAGTTTTGTATTGCCAGGTTTGTCACAAAATTATATCATCACAGTAAATTGACAGTAGAATCTGTTTCTGGACCTCTAACTTCTATATAAATCACCTTTTTCAAATACAGCAGAACCCTGCTAATTTGTACTAATAACTGGTAGGCCCGTTGTGAATTACTGAATTTTGTGAATAAGCACACTAGAAAAAATGCAAAATTTGTTTAATGTTTTTACTTCTTTGTATTCTCTGTACGTTTAATTTGAAAATCAAAATTTCTATCCTTAAGGACCATGTTCTTCATGGTCCCCTTGTTATATGGTATCCTTCTTAGTAGATATTTTACTTAGATTATCATAGAAGTGTAGAACTGAAAGGGACCTCAAATGGCCATCTGGTCCAGTGCCCTAATCTCTCTGTATGAGAGAGTTTAGCCTGACCATTCTAGAAAATGCATTACCAAAGGTGCTTTAGTCATTTATTTGATGAGTGTATTTTAGATTTAATTATGATTATACCTCATAGTATTTATCTTATAACAATATAATTTGTTAGTATATATGTAGCATATATTGTAAAAGCTACTAAGTCTTAGAAAAGGAATCTAGCAAACAGCATTCTACACTTAAGTCTTTGCTGCAAAATTGGAACTGAAATTGTTTTTAGTGTATGAATTACAAATTTGGGTCTACTCTAAATGAAATAATATATATATTTTTTCTGTAGGGCTGTTAAATACTTTGTAAATAAATCAGGCCAAATACACATCGAAGCCACTCTTTTTTTGTTGTCATAACACTACGAAACAGACTTTTTAAAAAAAATTTTAAATAATTGACCAGATGCTTTCCTGCACTGTAGCTCCACTCAGCATGGGAGGTGGAGAGGGGAGAAGTTATACTGTCTTGTATGGCTGGTGGTAAGTCTTTAGCTTTGACTGCTATCTCATTTTTAGTGTCACAACTGCTCAGTTTTAGATTTCTTCCACCTATACTATTCATGAAACAACATTTGAATGTGATATCTGCTATACAATGTAACTGGATTGCAAAATCATACCACTAATTTGTGTAAGTATTTTATCAACACTTTAAAAAGGTATTAGGAATGTGGAAGCTAATTTTCAAATTGAAATGTTAGAATTGTAACCTAGCGTACTGGTCTGTCACATTCTTTTCAGTGCTTCTGATCCCCTTTAAAATGTTTTCATTTTATTAGGTGGAGAACAAGGATCTAGATACTTCCGAATGGCATCTTGTGGTCAGGATAACCAGATCAAGCTTTGGCTTATTTCACTTGCTGATCTCTTAGGTATGTATAGCAATACTTTTCTTTTTTACTCAAAATTAATAACTATTTAGTTACAATTTAGTGCTAATAAGCTAATATCTATCAAGGTTATAGATGCAAAGTTAGACTAATCACATGCTTTTAAAGTGAAGCTGCTTAAGTGCTTTGCTAGAGTGGAATCAGAGGGCTCAGCACTGTGCAGGATCAAGCTTTGCTTAACTTCTTTATTAAAGTTTTTAACTGGCGTACAGTAATCAGTTACAGTATGTTACAAATCCACAGAATAGTTTTTACATTATTATGTTGCACATTTTATTATACAAGAGTATTTTTTATTTGTTGGAAGCTATCAATAATTTGTTTGAGTGTAGAAATGTTGAAAGGTGCTCGGTTGACATGCCTGGAGACCAGAGTCCTCTCTTTATCCCTCCCAAAGAAGTACAGTGCAGATGGTGATGGTATTAAAATTACCCCAGTCCTGAGCTAAAGTTGACCATAACTAGGAGTGACTCATTTGTCCATTAAATCTGTGACATCTGCTAAAACTGCAACAAATATTTCTGCTATGGGGAGTGGCTTTGTGATTTAGGTACTAGTCCAGTAGAAGTGGGACTGAAAGCTTCAAAACCATTTTCAATAAAGGGGGGAAAAAGACCTTCCTCTTCTTTTCTTTGTGTGTTCTGTACATATGTGGACTGTATATATGTGTAGGTATTTAACTGTATAGGAATATAATTATATATTCCATACAAAAACCTATTTTAAAAGAATGTTAAGATTTCAAAGTGAAGCAGCAGAAGTGAGGAAATACTAAAGTTAAGGTTGCCGATGCAATCCTAATTACCCCCTTCTGTGCATGCATTATGGTATGAGGCCAGATCCATGAGCCTGCTTTGGTGGCACAAAACAGCCACAAAGCCAGTTTATCCAGGAATTTTAAGCAGAGTAGAGCCATAATACTTGCTTCTGTGTCAACTCTTCTTGCACACTATGGCACAAGGGCCCTGGCCAAAGAACAGAGGGTGTGGTCGGAGGGTGTCCCTGTGCCCCACTAATCACTGCTGTCTTTTATGCTGTTGACATCTGGCCTCACTTGATTACACTATATCAAGCTCCCAAATTTTCAGTCCTTTGAAAGTAATAAATCAAAACATTGATTGGTTAACAAGTTTAGAAAAATCATGTTCTGCTTTTTGCTAATTGTATTTATAGGTTGTGAATTAAAATATGAATGCACATTGAATGGACACTCTGCCCCAGTCCTGGCTTGTGCATTTTCCTATGATGGGCAGATGCTAGTCTCAGGGTAAGCAGTTTCACTTTATTTTAGTTGTTTAAATTTTACAGAAGATGGCTGTGCTTAGGTAAACATTTATCTCCCCCTTCTGACGTGGAAATAGAGTTGGTTTTGTTTTTGAGCACTGAAGTTAATTCTCAGTTACTTGAAAAATTACTAAGGAATAGGATGAGAGTGTTGGAGTGGGGAGAACTCAGTTTCAGCTTTGGTGTATGAAAAGCTTTTCTGGACACTTATCTACATTTTTACATGAAGATAATATAAACAGTGGCCTAGAAATTTAAAAAAAAATCACTGTTTTAAAATATTGACTTTGTAAAATTTATATACCTACACATGCACACACAGTTTGAAAGGGATGTATGTATTTTAATATTGTTCTAGAATCTGTTGGAATAAGATGTGTAACATTTAACTTCCCAAAGGAATTCACTCTCTCTTTGGGGTGGAGGGGGGACACATGCAAAGTGTTTATTTCTGGTGCCAGATTTATGTACTTTTCCAAAAATGTATCCCTAATATTTATGGGCACATCACAAAAACTCTAATTTTTTATATATGTATAAAACTTGTAGATACATGTACAAATCCACAGTTTGTATGTACAAATGCTAGTGTTCCATGCAAAAATACATTTTTTAAAATTGCAAATAGATGTGCTTATAAATATTTCAGGCAGACATTTTTGTATGCCTTAAAGACTGATTTTTCAACCTGAAATTATCACACACACATTGACAGTGGAATAGAGGGGAAAGTCAGAAGACAGACTAAAACATAGGAATTGATATGATTTAAAAAAAAAATCTTGTAATTTTTTTGGGCCAGGTTTTGGGCCAGTTGCATGACGTTTGAGGGTCTGATTCGTGATTTTTGATCTCTTGAGGTTGGCATCCAGTCTGTACTCCATACATATTTCAGGAAGAACTGTAGTTGCTAAAAATAAACATGTAACTCTTTGTATTTGGATTATCTTATTAAAAATAATGATATTTTAACTATGAAGTATTTTACATTCTGTATTGAGCCACTACCTCTAGTCTGCTTTGCAGATATTCAAGGTCCAAATTGAAGCAGAAATACTTGGAGGATAGGAGCATAGGTGCTGGAACTAAGGATGCTGGGAGTGCTTCTGCACCTCCTGACTTGAGGCTGTTTCCATTATATACATCGTATATCCATCACAGTTTGGTTCAGTGGCTCTCAGCACCCCCACTACAAAAATTGTTCCAGTACTCCTGCATAGGAGCGCCCACTCAGTCAGTTTTCACAGTGTCCACACATGGTTGAGCCCACTGTTGCAGCTATTCCCTGTACTGGAGCATTGAGGAGACAAATGTGAATGAGCCGCTGGTGTGGTGATAACATGGCCAGTGGATTTATGTACTACACAGATGCACTGCCTCAAAAACCTATTGGAATTAGAGGAGCTGTGGGCTTCAGCCACTACTCTTCCTGCTAGGCTATACTTCAGGCTGCTGTATAGATGTTCAGGCCCTACCTCTAGATTTCAGTGAAGAGGATTGCTATGTCAAAATTTTTGTTCCACAAGGAAAGTCTAAACAAACAAGATTTGTCCCATAGTTTTTAATTATAACAGTTTGTTTTCTCATCTCTTTCCATGCCATCATTTAATTTAATGTCTTTTTTTTAAAAGATCTGTGGACAAATCCATCATGATACATGACACTGTAAGTATTGCGTAATTCAAGATTGTTTTACTGAATATTTTTTTAGTTTGTATCCTTTCACCTGAAATGTTATCTTCTCAAGATAGAAGAGTAGCAAATATGACCTGAAATCTTTAGTGTGTATTTTTTTGGAGTAGGAGTAAGGAAGGAGTTCGTCCATATCAAAGTACAGAGACACTCTCTCACCACCTTTTTCTACACTTAATTCTTTTCTTATCTTGGTACTGTACAACAGAATCATGCTGCTGTATACGTATGTGCACCTCTACCCCGATATAATGTGACCCAATATAACACGAGTGTGGATATAATGCAGTGAAGCAGTGCTCCAGGGGAGTGGGGCTGCGCATTCCAGTGGATCAAAGCAAGTTCAATATAACACGGTTTCACCTATAACGCGGTAAGATGT
Organism: Gopherus evgoodei; assembly: GCF_007399415.2. NCBI lineage: Eukaryota > Metazoa > Chordata > Testudines > Testudinidae > Gopherus > Gopherus evgoodei. Next base: position 48,661,023 of record NC_044332.1, read on the forward strand.
TTAGGCTCCCGAGGACAGCGTTGTATCGGAGTAGAGGTCACAGAACTGGGAGATGTTGAGTTCAGGTTCTTAGACAGACTTCCTATGTGATGGTTGAAAAATCACTGTGCCTCTGGGGCTGGATCATGACAGGCCTTCTCTGGGCACTGACTGCTGCTGAAATACTTTTTGGACTCTATGCTTACTGTGACAGCAGCCTAAAGGTGATGAGGAAGGCATCTCCAGTCTCCCAGCAAATCAGAGTCAGAGGGTGTGTCCAACCAGTCATATAGCCTGTATAAAATTGAGCCATACTTGGTTTAGCGAAGAGAAGAGCTCTTGGCATTTGCTTCATGAGACCTCTGCAAGGAGATGTCCCAACTGACCATGGCCTCATTGGATAAATTGTGGTAACCAGGCTGGGATGGATTGTATTTTCTTTTTCTTCATCAGTGTCAATATTGATTTGTAGTGAGGTTTAAAAACATTCATTGCTTTCTTTAAGTTACACTTTATATATATATTTTTTAAAAAGCATGATTGCTGACTACTTCAAGAAATAAATTATTTGTTCCACTGTTCTGTTTAGTCCTATAATGTTAATTGGGAGATAATTCTCAGCTAAATTGTGAGATCTGAATAAAGGTCAATACCAGTGGCACAACCATGAGACTATTTTGCTGCTTTCATGTTCTCAGAATCTTCTGAGTTTATGGAAACATAGTAAAGAAGCATATGGAAAAACAGCCCCTCAATCTTCTGCATCCAAATATGAGACAATAACAAAATGAGGGATACAAAAAATAGTAATGCATGAAGTTTAATACTGAACATGACAGGGGAAAAATTATTTGACAGAACATTTTTTGTAACCTTTGGTTCTTGTTTAAACATTATGGGAAATAATTCTGATGTACTTTATAGTAATAACAGTGAAAGAACAATAGGTCTGGATCAGATGGAGATAAATTTCAGTCTAACATAAGGGGCATATCCCTTATGAGGGACAGTTCAGAGGTATATGAGGAAAAACAGAAAAGTTGACAGGTCAGTTAGAATAACTTGTTGTTTTTTTAATTCTGACAATGTCTGTCAAAGGAATCATGTGCTACACTAAAGAGAAATTCTTAAACATTATTTAAAGGATTGGAATTGTTAAGATTTGTTTTTGTGAACGGCAGCATCTAGTGGCCACATATGCAAACAACACTTGCGTAATCCTTGTGATGTTACAGGGTCCTGTGTTTTTATTTAAAGATCGCACCTGAATTCTATTTGAGATTCAGTTACCAGTTCACTCTGATACGTTCTTAATTCTAGTATTTTGGAAGAAATTTTTTTTTATCCAGATGAGTAATCAGCCATATGGAATTTTGGAACTGTCAGTTGAATATATTATATTTCTGTCAGCCAGGTACATTGAGGGACAGCTGTGTGGTCTGTTGGACTGAACATGGGGCTGCAAGTCAGGAGATTTGAGTTTTATTGTCAGGTCTGATGCTGACTTGCTATGTGACTTTTGGCACATTATTTACCCTCTTTGTGCCTCAGTTACACCATCTTCAGAATTGAAATCATTATGCTTCCTGACCTTTGTAAAGTGCTTTGAATTAAAAATTGCAATATAAATAATAATGATTAACTGTGATTATTATTTCTGTTTGGCCTAACAAATGCAATACTTTTTGTTGGCAGAAAACTGGGAGCATCCTGCACACTTTAACTCAGCATACCAGGTGTGAAATCAGCATAATCCTATATTAACCAAGGAAGTATTTAATGTGTGATTTTAAATTTCAATTATTAAATTGCTTTTGTTTCTAGATATGTTACAACTTGTGCCTTTGCACCAGATATTCCATTACTTGCAACAGGTTCAATGGATAAAACTGTGAATATCTGGCAGTTTGATCCAAAGCAACATTTTGCAGGTAAGTGCATGCATTTTTTTTAACCCACTCTTTTTGTACTTCCAGTATAATATAGTTGTAAACCTATTGAGAGAGGCTATACAGACTGCTTTACCCTAGTATGTGCTCATTGTGTAATATTAAATAATATAGGCCCAACATTTGACCTTCCTTAAAATTGTTATTTACTATTGGGAAATGTCCCGTATGTTGGAAAAGAAAGAAGGAAAAAAAATCTTTTAAATGTACCACCTTTAACGAAATTTTACACCTAAACAAAAGGAGTGTGTTCTCTTGCATCCCTTTTTCTTACTCTCTGGGCAGCACTTAACTGACAAATAATATTCCCAGAGCAGCACAGACTTTGCCAATGATACTTGTACACAAATAATACGAGAAACAGAAAATACAAGTTAATTGCAAGCATAGTTGTCAATAGGAACAAAAAATTATTTGCTAATTAGTATAGACAAAAATAAGTCAGGAAATAAACATTCTAGCTCATAAAAGCTATGTTACAAAAGTATACCAAGAGCAACTTTCAGTGCACAAAAGCAGTTCTGTTTTTTCTTATTTCTTATCTGAAATTTCCCTTCTCTACTTGTTTCCCAAGGAAGTGGCCTGGAAGATGAACCTAAGATGTCTATTGAGAACTGGTCAGAGGAAGAGGTCTCAGTTTGGCTTTGTGCACAAGGTTTAAAAGACCTTGTTGGGATTTTCAAGATGAATAACATTGATGGCAAAGAGTTGCTGAGTCTTACAAAACACAGTCTGTCTAACGACTTAAAAATTGGTAAGAATGTAAAGGCAAGTAAAATTGTAACCTTTGATAGGAATTTAGGAACTTTTAGGGTGGAAGAAGGTCAGAAATTCCATGTAGGTATACTCTCTCTGTCGTCAGACGCTCCTGGTGTGGTGCTCTGTTCTAGTCAACGTTGATATCAATCGGCTGCTTGTGTGTGTTCCTTCTGTGTGCTGCCCCAGCTCTGTGAAGATAGCTGACCCAGCAGACCCCGAGAGAACCCCCAATGACCACAGACTCTAGTAAGGTACGAAGGCACCCGGGCCAGGTTTACTGTCGAAGAGAAGCACAGTCTCCAGCTCCCAGGCATAGAAGTCCAAGTTGCTGCCAGCTAGTACTTATGTGCTCCCTGACAATGGACCAGCTCAGTTAGTGGCGGGACTTTCCACTGCCCTCTAGGCCAGACAAAGAAACCGCCACGGGGATGCATTCTTATAGACAGGTACAAACAAGTTACACATCACTCCTGACATTGAGGTGCAACACTTCTACGTAGCAAGGTGCAACCCTACTACATAGCAAGGCGCCGCCTCTCACCTTGTACATGTTGGTTCAAACAAAACAACTCTATCCATCATATTACCCTTTTGGCCCTGTCATTGGGATGGGACAGCCTGTTCCTTGTTATCCATGTGGAATGTACAAGTATGCAAATGTTCTGATATCTGGTGTCTAGTACCTTTTAGGTATGTCTCTTTTTGCAGCATCAGCCCTTTCCTTGCCAGCTTCTGTGAGCAGGGCCTGCCTCTGGCTCACAGCTCAACTTTGCTTTATGTTAGCAAAGTCTTGACCATTACTTTAGTTCAGGCCTTAGGCCTCATACCGGGCCTCTGATACCAAGGTTTATATCTCAGGCCCTCCTCTTACTACACTCTCCTTTAAGTTTACAGTTATTCTTCTTCGAGTGATTGCTCATATCCATTCCAGTTAGGTGTACGCGCCGCGCGTGCACATTCGTCGGAAAACTTTTACCCTAGCAACTCAGTAGGTCGGCAGGTCGCCCCCTAGAGTGGCGCCACCATGGCGCTCCATATATACTCCTGCCGGCCCACCCGCTCCTCAGTTCCTTCTTACCGCCCGTGTCGGTCGTTGGAACAGTGGAGCGCGGCTTAGCTGACCTCCACTTCCCTAGCTACTCGTTTTCTCGTATATAATTATGCAGTTATAACCCTTTTATATATATATTTGTATGGTTATACGTGTTTTCTTTGCTAACATGGTTAGTTTAGTTAGCGGGGTTCAGGAAGTAGCCCCTTCCATGAGCCCAGTGCCGGAGCCATGCATGGCTCACCGGGTTTTAAAAGGGGCCCGGCCTGCCAGAAGCCGCGGCCGAAGAGAGATCTACATGACTCCTGTTTGAAGTGCCTCAGGGAATCACACTTGACAGATAAGTGCCCCATTTGCAAGGCTTTTAAGCCGAGAACAAAAAGGTGCGGGACTTTCACTTACCCCTCCACCTTGGGCGCCGAGCGATGTTCAAGCGGCGGGCAGAAGCGTCTCCTCGGCACCAGACCCCGCCGGTACTACCAAGGCCTTTCGGCACCGACCGTCGCCGGCACCGATGTCAACTCGGCACCGCTCCCTTCTTCCGAGGTCGAGAGAGCCTACGATTCCTGCTGGTGCCTGGCGGCTCCCCGGCACGCGCCGTGGTTGAGCCCCCTGCTCCCGCTGCTTCCGTGCCACCTGCATCGCAGCCAGAGAGCTCGCCTAAGTTGCGTTACCCGGCACCGACACCTGCAGAGGCACCGATGACTTCGGCACCGTCGATTCCAGTCCCCCAGGACCACTGAATCCGGTGCCTGGCAGCTCCCCGGCTCGCGCCGTGGTAGAGCTTACTGCTCCTGCTGCTTCTGTGCCAACTGCACCACAGCTAGAGAGCTCGTCTAAGATGGTTCGCCCGGCACCGACGACGTCGGCACCGTCGATCCCGGTCCCACGAGGGCCGTAGAATCCGGTGCCTGACGGCTCCCCGGCGCGCGCCGTGGTTGAGCTACTGCTCCTGCTGCTTCCGTGCCAGCGGCACCGCAGCCAGAGAGCTCGTCTACGTCAGATCGCCCGGCGCCGACACCTGCTACGGCACCGATGACGTCGACACCGTCGATCCCGGTCCCACAAGGGCCGTAGAATCCGGTGCCTGACGGCTCCCCGGCACGCGCCGTGGTTGAGCGTATTGCTCCTGCTGCTTCCGTGCCAGCGGCACCGCAGCCAGAGGGCTCGTCTAAGTCGGATCGCCCGGCACCGGCACCTGCTGCGGCACCGATGACGTCGGCACCGTCGATCCCGGTCCCACAAGGGCCGTAGAATCCGGTGCCTGACGGCTCCCCGGCACGCGCCGTGGTTGAGCTACTGCTCCTGCTGCTTCCGTGCCAACGGCACCGCAGCCAGAGAGCTCGTCTACGTCGGATCGCCCGGCACCGACACCTGCTGCGGCACCGATGACGTCGGCACCGTCGATCCCCGGTCCCGCAAGGGCCGTAGAATCCGGTGCCTGACGGCTCCCCGGCACGCGCCGTGGTCGAGCTAATGCTCCGGCTGCTTCCGTGCCAACGGCACCGCAGCCAGAGGGCTAGTCTAAGTCGGATCGCCCGGCACCGACACCTGCTGCGGCACCGATGACGTCGGCACCGTCGATCCCGGTCCCGCAAGGGCCGTAGAATCCGGTGCCTGACGGCTCCCCGGCACGCGCCGTGGTTGAGCTCCTGCTCCGGCTGCTTCCATGCCAACGGCACCGCAGCCAGAGGGCTAGTCTAAGTCAGATTGCCCGGCACCGACGCCTCTGAGGCACCGACAACATCGGCACCGTCGATTCCAGTCCCACAAGGGCTATCGAATCCGGTGCCCGATGGCTCCCCGGCACGCGCCGTGGTTGAGCGTATTACTCCCGCTGCTTCAGTGCTGACGGCACCGCAGCCAGACAGCTTATCTAACTCGGATCGCCCGGCACCGACACCTACCGAAGCTCTGATGACCTCGGTACCGTGGATCCCGGTCCCACGAGGGCCGTCGAATCCGGTGCCTGACAGCTCCCCAGTACGCACTGTGGTTGAGCCTGCTGTTCCCTTCACGCCGGAGATGTTACCAACGGCGAGGGCTCTCAGTGCCATGACAGAGTCAGTGCTGCCTGACCCGGGCACCGCCGGTACGGGTAATACAGTCTCTTCAGGGGACTGTCCCCTGTCAGCACAGCAGAGCGGCACCGTTCATGATCACGGTCCCGCAGACACTCCAAGTCCTGTCGGCACGCCGGACACCACTGGCAGTCCCGGTGCTGTTTTCCTCGGTACTGGTCACACTCGCTGCACCGGTCGGTATCCCGTTCGCCGACCCGCTATCGGCACCGTTCCGACCTCTGGCACCGGGGCAGGTACCTTGACTCCTGTAGTCCTTCTCCGAGCCTCGAGATCTCGGTCGACCTCCCGACACCGTTCTGGTTGCGGGTCTGGATCTCGTTCCAGGTACCGATATGCCTCCGCTCTATAGCCGACAGTCAATACTCCCGGTTTACGGCCATAGTCGCCGCCTACCGTCGCTGATGTCGGATATGCGTTTTTCCGTATCTGGACGATTCGCTTATCCGCGGAGACTCTGAGACACAAACCACTCAGCGCGTGGGCATCGCCACGGTCTTATTCACAGGTCAAGGCCTGCTGTTTATTATAGAGCAATCCACTCTGGTCCCCACGCAGAGGTTGGGCTCCCTAGGGGCTATCCTGGTCTCCTACCTAGCCGGAGCCTGCTTATCGCAACTGAGATTTTAGGCGATGGCAACAATCATCTGAGGTCTGAAGGCTTTCCCAACGACCTCAGCTTGTTCTTGTCTCAGTCTCCTGGGTCCATGGTTGCCCGCAAGTTTGTAACCAAACACGCCAAGCTCCGCCTCCGTCCTCTCCAAGTCCGGCTCACTGCCCCTGACGGCGGACGCCTCATCTCTCTGCTCGAGTGCTCATGGTCACCTCTGAGCTTAAGGCCTTTGGTCTTCAAGGGAGCTGGCATTCCTCATCAATGCCCCAAAAAATGAGAGTAGTCCGCCTGGCATGCCAGGGGTTCCAGCGGCAGCTGCGAGGCCGTTGTATCTCGGTGTTTACAGCCAACACAACGACCAGGTGCTTCATAAGTATTCAGGGGGGACATAGTCCTCCCCCCCCTTTTTTGTCAGGAGGCCATCCATTTCCGGGTCTTTTGCATGGCCCACTCGATGGAGCTGGCGACGTCCTTTCTCCCAGGCGTTTGGAACGTCCTAACTCTTTGCCTCAGCAGGTCTTTCCTGCCTTACGAGTGATCACTCTGCCCCATGTGAGGCGTCCCGCTTTCCGGAAGTGGAGATGTTTCCTCACACAGACCTGTTCGCTCACCGCGAGAGCAGGAAATGCCAGGTGTTCTGCTCCTTCCAAGATCTCTCCTCGGAATCGATCTTGGACGCATTCCTGATGCCATGGAAAGGCCAACTGCATTATGCCTTCCCACTGTTCCCACTGGTTCATTAGGTCCTGCTCAAACTCCGCAGGGGCAGAGCGTGCATCATCATGATCACTCCAGAATGGTCCAGGCAGCACTGACATACCACGTTACTCGGCCTGTCAGCCCAGACCTCATCACTCAGGGCAACGACAGGCTTCGTCACTCGGACCTGCAGCCTCTTCACCTCACGGTGGCTGCCGCGTTCCTGAGTCGGGGTGACAGGCAGCCTTCCACCTGGTCGACGTACCGGGCCAGGTGGAAGCGTTTCTTTTACAGCTGCAATTCGCTCGATCTTGCTCCTGCTGAGGTCTCGATCCCCTCTATTTGGCCTGCCTCTGGCCTTCAGCGGCAGGACCTGGCGGTATCAGCGCTGAGGATACACTCAGCAGCCATCTCTACCTTCCAGCAGGCTGAGATGGACGTTCAGTGTTCTCGCGCTCTATGGGTTCGAGGTCCCTCAAGGGCTTGGAGCGATTGCACCCTCGGGTGCGCCGCCCAGCCCCGACCTGGGACCTCAACCTAGTCTTGGCCAGACGGGTCTCTGAGATCAGAGCTCTTACGGGGGTTCCGCCGTACACTAGGTTTCACAATGACAAGGTGCAGTTATGACCGCACCCGGCTTTCCTCCCTAAGGTGGTTTTGGCTTTTCATGTTACCCACAGTTCAACGCAATGGGCACAACCGTTGCACTCCTTGGACATCTGTGGAGTGCTCGCATTATATTGTGCTGACAGAACCATTTCCTAAGGTGCCCCAGCTCTATCCCGGTAGCGGGCCAAAGGGAGGGCTTGCTTGTTCTCCTCTCAGAGGATCTCATCTGGGGTGATGGCGGACATCCCCACTTGTTATGATTTGGCTCATATTTCCCCAAGCCTCATCAACGTGCATTCTACCAGGGCTCAGGCTTCATCTGCCGCCTTGCTGGCTCGTGTTTCTACCCACGAGATCTGTCGCGAAGCTCCATTGGTCCTCGGTCCATACCTTTGCTTCGCAGTATGCCCTGGTTCAGCAGTCAAGAGAGGCTGTAGCCTCTGGCTCAGCAGTTTTATTCTGCCACATTTCACTCCGACCCCCCAGGCTTGGGATTCACCTAACTGGAATGGATATGAGCAATCACTCGAAGAAGAAAAGACGGTTACTCACCTTTGTAACTGTTGTTCTTCGAGATGTGTTGCTCATATCCATTCCACACCCGCCCTCCTTCCCCACTGTCGGAGTAGCCGGCAAGAAGGAACTGAGGAGCGGGTGGGCCGGCAGGAGTATATATGGAGCGCCATGGTGGCGCCACTCTAGGGGGCGACCTGCCGGCCCACTGAGTTGCTAGGGTAAAAGTTTTCCGACGAATGTGCACGCGCGGCGCGTACACCTAACTGGAATGGATATGAGCAACACATCTCGAAGAACAACAGTTACAAAGGTGAGTAACCATCTTTTCTGCCACTTTATTTTTTTTTCCTGTTAAATATAGTACATGGCCAAATACTATTGATACTCTGTTCATCCAAAATACTTGTTTTTTTTGAAGTTTTCCCATCCCTAAAGACAAGAAATGTACAACAATCATGCATTTTCAGGTAATGGACTAAGTTTCCTGTTCCATAATTTTCAGCTCTGATATCTATGAGGTGGAAGAAAGTAATTTCAGTTTCCTTACACACATACATGTTGTGATAAATGAAGGCGGTGGTGGGTAGCTCCCTTTGATGGACACCCAGCCGGCCAGTTAGCTGTAAAATCCCTTGTGGTAGCTGTTCTCTACTCTGCAAAGGGTTAAAAAGTCTCCCACATTTAAAAAAAAAAAAAAATTAAAAATGGGCACCTAACCAAAAGAGCCAGTGGGAAGGCTAGAACTTTTTTAAATTAGGAAAGAAACTTTCTCTTTGTCTGTTGTTCTCCAGAGAAGGCCTTACAAAGCAGCAATGCTATATGCAGGAATGCTGTGTAAGACTTGAACCAGGTATAAAAAATAATCTTCCATACCTAGAAGAAATCATTGAACAGGGCATGTTTAAATAAACGTGATTAGGTTTATTTCTTTATTTTGGCGTGTGGATCTCCTCTGGGCTAACCCCAGATGCTTTTGTTTTGCTTGTCACCTTTAAGCTGAATCTCAAGAGAAATATCTTGATGCTTAATTTTTGTAATTGTTTCTTTTTGTTTTTAATATATTTTACCTTTTTTAAGAACAGGATTGAATTTTTGGTGTCCTAAGAGGTTTGTGCATGTTGTTTTATTAGCTGGTAGCAACAACTAATTTCCTTTGACCTGGTCTACACTATTCTGTTATTTCAGAATTAGCCAAATTAATTAAAAAAAAAAAACCAAAAAACTATTCCGCCCATGTGACCAAACTGTTTTTTTTCAATTTAAAGAGCTCTTTAATCTAATTTCTGTACTCCAGCTCCGCAAGTGGAGTCGTGCTTAAATCGAGATCTCAATCCCAGGTTAAAGGTATTGTGGATGCAATTTGATATTATTGACCTCTGGGAGCTATCCCAGAATACTCCCTTGTGACCGCTCTGGACAACACTCTCAACTCCAATGCACTAGCCAGGTGGGCAGGAAAAGCCGCGGGAACTTTTGAATTTCATTTCCCGTTTGGTCACCATCAGCATAGGTGACCATCAGCACAGTCCACTATCACAGGAGATCACACAGTCCCGGATCCGCAGACGAGCTCCAGCATGGTCCGAACAGGAGGTACTGGATCTCATCACATGTTGGGGAGACGAGTCTGCTATGGCAGAACTACATTCCAAAAAAAGGAGCGCAAATACATACACTAAAGTCTCCAGGGCCATGGATGGAAAGAGACTACTCCAGGGACACACAGCACTGTCATACAAAAATCATGAAGCTCAGGCAAGCATACCAAAAAGCCAGGGAGGCGAGTGGGCGCTCTGGGTCACAGCCCCATACATTCCGCTTCTGCCGTGAGCTGCATGCAATTATGGGGGGTGACGCCACCACTACCCCACCACTGTCCGTGGACACCTGCCATGGGGGAGTTGCACAGAGCGAGGATGAAGAGGAGGAGGAGTACAGTGCAAAAGTGGCAAGTGGGGAATCTGTTTTCCCTCCTAGCCAGGAACTATTCTTAATGCTGGAGCCAATAGCCTCCCCAAGGAGGGCTTCTGGACCACGACCCTGGAGAAGGTACTTCTGGTGAGTGAAAGCCTGATCGGAGCCATAGGTGGAGGGCGGGGTGGGGGGGAACCCAGCTGTGCTGGGCTGGTCCCATTTAGTTTAAAGGGCTTGTCCCTGTTCAGAGCCTCATCGGAGCCACGCAGTGGGTGCGGGGGGTGGGGTGTGTATTGTGTAAAGCAATTGTCCGAGAGCATCCACAGGCCCTCCTTTTATGTGGCAAACCCACCAGGTATTGCTTGCTATGGGAAAGGGGGCCCAGCGGTTTGAAAGTATTGAAATGAATGTAGAAGAAGCAGAACCCTACATGCCCCTAGGCTCCCTGCAAGCTGAATTGTATTCCCTGGCTGTGTGTGATGGCTTCCTCACACCAAAGTGTCCCCTTTGTTCTCCGAAATGTATTTTTTAAAATACTACCCTCCCTTTTTCTCTTCCCGCAGGTGCAAATGTTTCAAAGCGGCCCCTATCTACTCCATCCCAGAGCCTGGTCCAGATTAGAAGGTGGAAAAAATGAACTTGGGACATGTTTGCTGAGCTCATACAGTCCTCCAGCACTGATAAGGCCCAGCTGAATGCATGGAGGCAAACAATTGTGGAGTCCCATAAAGGATTACAGGAACATGAAGAGAGGAGGGATGCGCGCGATGAGAGCAGGCAGGACACTATGTTCAAGCTCATGGGGGAGCAAACTGACATGCTTTACTGTATGGTGGATCTAATGCGGGAAAGACAGCAAGACCACAGTCTGCCTCTGCAGCCCCTGTGTAACCCCCCTCCCGCCTCCCCAAGTTTCACAGCCTCCTCACCCAAATGCCCAAGAACAGGCGGGGAGAGGCTACAGGTACCAACACACTTAAGCTCAGAGGATCGCCCAAGCAGCAGAAAGTTGGCATATGCGAACTTTTGATTTGGTTTCTGGACTTGTCCTTCCCTCCTCCTCCACCTCCCTAACCCAGTACCCCTCCCCCTCGGTCTACCTTCAGATTTCTCTCAATGTTTGTGCAACAAATAATAAAGAACATGTATTTAAACAATTTTTGACTTTATTGCCTTTCATGTATATAGAGAGGGCAGGTAACTTCAAGAGAAACAAACACAACTGTCATACCGTACCTTGGCCAGTCATGAAACTGGCTTTCAGAGCTGCTTTGATGTGCAGCATGCCCTGCTGCGCTGTTCTAATGGCCATGTTGTCTGGCTGTGCAAAATTGGCTGCCAGGCGAGTTGCCTCAACCTCCCACCCCACCATAAATGTCTCCCCCTTACTCTCACAGATATTGTGGAGCACACAACAAGCAGTAATTACAATTGGAATATTGATTGTGCTGAGATCTAACCGAGTCAGTAAACTGCGCCAGCACGCTTTCAAACGTTCAAAAGCACATTCTACTACCATTCTGCTCTTGCTCAGCCTATAGTTGAACTGTTCCTTACTATTGTCCAGGGTGCCTGTGTACGGCTTCATGAGCCATGGCATTAAGGGGTAGGCTGGGTCCCCAAGGATAACTATAGGCATTTCAAAGTCCCCAACAGTAATTTTCTAGTCTGGGAAATAAGTCCCTTCCTGCAGCTGTTCAAACAGACCAGAGTTCCTGAAGATGCGACCGTCATGCACCGTTCCCGGCCATCCCACGTTAATGTCGGTGAAACGTCCCTTGTGATCCACCAGTGCTTGCAGCACCATGGAAAAGTACCCCTTGTGGTGTGTGTGCTGGGGCCAAGATAGGGATGTGTTTCGTCTATCGCCCCGCCACAGTTAGGGAAACCCAGCGCATTAAAGCCATCCACAATGGTCTGCACATTTCCCAAAGTCACTACCCTTGATAGGTCAATGATTGCATTTGCTACTTGCGGCACAGCAGTCCCCACAGTAGATTTGCCCACTCCAAACTGATCGGTAGCTGTCGAGCATTGCAAGCTTCCACAGTGCTATGGCCACTCGCTTCTCAACTGTGAGGGCTGCTCTCATTTTGGTGTCTTTGCATTTCAGGGCGGGGACAGCAAGTCACAAAGTTCCATGAAAGTGGCCCTGTGCATACAAAAGTTTCGCAGCCACTGGGACTCATCCCAGACCTGCAACGCTATGTGGTCCCACCAGTCTGTGCCTGTTTCCCAGGCCCAGAATCGGCGTTCCACGGCATGACCCTGGTCCAATGCCACCATGATCTCCCAGTCGCCACATGCCGTGCTTCTAGGAACATCTGTGTCCATGTCTTCATCAGTATAGTAATTGCACAGTCGTCGCTTCCTCGCCCAGTTTTGCAGGTATTGCATGTACTGCAGCATAATGTGTGAGGTATTTACAATGGTCAAAACTGCAGCGGAAACCTGAGCAGGCTTTATGATTGCCACGCTATGGCATCTGCACAAGTAATCCTGGAAAAAGGGCGTGAAACGTAGGAGGCCTGTTCGGTTCAAGATGGCCGATAAAAGGTGGTAAATGGTTGCCTTCTGTAGCTTTCTCAGAGTCAGGACGCTCGCTAGAGCTGCAAGAGCAGGGAGAGCAGAGTTTGCGGCAGAAGCGTGAGCAGAGTTTGCGGCAGAAACTGTGCGGCTCAGGTCACGATGGCTGAAATCGGGGAATTGTTGCCATCTGTAGCTTCCATGGGAGCCCAAGACCTACAACATAGAAAAAGCAGCGGAAGCTGTGCGGCTGAGGTCACGATGACCGAATAACAGCGGGGAATTGTTGCCTTCCGTAGCTTGCATGCGAGCCCAGGACAGACAACATGGAAAAATTAGCTAGCGATGCAAGAACGAGAGAGCAGAGTTTGCGGTGGAAGCTGTGCTGCTCGATTCACAGTAGCCAAAAAAAGGCGGGAAATGGTTAGGTAAAAGAGTAGATAGAAAGACGAGAGGACATGCGAGATGGATTCATAGTACCAGGAAACCAGTGATTGCACTGTCTGCTGGCAGTATGGTGTGTGCCGTAGCTTTCATGGAGGGAGGAGCAAGTGACAGCACACACCCAGAAACACCTGCGAGAATGTTTTTGCCCCATGATGCACTGGGAGCTTAACCCACAATTCCAGTGGGCGGCGGGGACTGCAGGAACTGTGGGACAGCTTCCTACAGTGCACCACTCTGACATTTGAGGCCAGCCTCGGTACTGTGGATGCACTCCACTGAATTCATGAGCTTTAGTGGGGGGGGCCACAACACTGAATGTATAAAATCGCTTCTGAAAATTCAAATAGAATAAGTTCGAATTAATTTCGTACTGTAGACGTACCTTTTGTTTTCTTCTTCAGCTCTTCCACAGAGTGGGGATGAAAGGGCTTGAGGGTACCTCATAGGGAGGAATTCCCAAATGCTCCTTCCTGAGTCCAAGGGGGTATTTTGCATTTGCGTGGTGGCAGCATTTACCAAGCCAAGGTCAGAGAAAAGCTGTAACCTTGGGAGTTTAATACAAGCCTGGATTGGCCAGTATTAATTTTTAAAATCCTTGCAGGGATTTTGTACTCAGAGACAGAGTGGTGATTCAGCCTTGACATGTACACACTGTAGTCAGTGATTCTGGCTAATATAAGCAGTGAACTGTTTTTTTGTTGTTTTCCTGTCAGTCTAGGGAATCTGTGTGTGATTCATGTAGAGGTGTTTGAGACATGTAGAGGCCAGCAACCCTGGATTTAGTTGTGATTTTTTTGGGGTGAAAAATACTGTATTTGAAAGAAATGTAAATAAAAATGTGCTTTTTGCTAGATTTTTTCCCTTAGCCATAGATGTTACATTAGTTTTTAAAGTTTGTTAGTAGCGATTAGAAGAAGCTTCCTTGGTACAAGTACTTTTTACAGCTGTTAATCAGAAGGATACATGGTATACAGTCCTACAGATTTATGCCAATAAAGTTGGGAACTATATTGCAGAAGTCTGCCCAGAGGAAGAACCATAGTATCAGTCCTGGGCTGTGGATGTCTGGCGTGCCTGGTCAGCTGCTGAGTTGTAACTGGGGGCAATAGCAGGGCAAGCAAGGTCAGAAAGCCGGGAAGTCAGGATTGGGGACTAGCAGGTCAGAGTTGAGCCAGGTCAGGATACCAGGAAGTCAGGGTTGAGTGCCAGGTGACAGACAACAATCCAATAGCGAAGTCAAGGACTGATCAGGGTCAGAGGCCAAAGTCTAGGGTCTGTCGCAAACAGCATCTGTCGCAGAAATAAGCAGGTAGGTAGCCTTGTTGTTGCTCAGACAGCTCCCCCTCATGGCTTCCTAATTTATATATTGGTATGGGCGAGTCAATGAGCTGGGAGTGGCCTTGCTTTGCAGGGTACTCCTATGTACACCTACCTCTAATGGCAACACGGAGGCGTCACAGCCCAGAACCCCTATGGTCTCCAATTGTAGCCCTGCAAGTTCTTACATACATATACTGATTGTGAAATGCCCCAGGGTACAGTTTGGACTGTTGAATCATTGTGCCCCCTTAACTCTCCAGTCTGGTGTGTCCTATGCCCCGCTTTGCAGTGTGAGCTGCCACCTGGCCCACTCACCGCTGCCTCTAACATGCAAGGCTCACCCAGACAACTAACAGAGCGCTATGGCCACTCTTGAATTACATATTAGGCGCTACCTGCATATTCCTCAGCCCCAGCCTTGCCCGGCACCCCAGAAATGTGCGTCTTACGCTGCTCAAGGCCTCGTTGATCAGAGTAAGCTCATTAATTCGTTATTCCGTCAAAGGATATGAATATGCACCAGTCTTTATAACCAGACTAGATTCCCAAACTTAAGTCAAAAACACGCTGGCTTAGAGAAAACATTAAAATAAGAATATTAACACAGAAAAAATATTTTTAAGTGGTATAGAATTGGTTATAAAAGGAAATAAAAGGTAAAATCGCAATCTAATTCCTCAACTTTATCAAGCTAAGTCAAGTGTGAAGTAACAAGATTTCTTCTTCGAGTGATTGCTCATATCCATTCCAGTTAGGTGTGTGCGCGCCGCGTGCACGTTCATCGGAGAAACTTTTACCCTAGCAACCCAGAGGGGTCGGCTGGGCGCCCCCTGGAGTGGCGCCGCTATGGCGCCCAATGTATATCCCAGCCGACCCAGCCACCCTTCAGTTCCTTCTTACCGCCCGTGTCGGTCGTTGGAACTGTGGAGCGCAGCTTCGCTGACCTCCACACTCCCTAGCAACTCTTTTCGCCTCGTTGTATATAGTAGTTAATCGTTGTAAATTATTAGTCAATTAGTTAGTGTTAGTAGTGTAGTTATTAGTCGTAGTTGGAGGGGATCGGGGACCCCCCCCCCGCACCGAGAGCCAGGGCTCATGCCCGGCTCATTGGGTTTCAAGCAGTGCTCGGCTTGTCACAAGCCAATGCCAGTTGGAGACCCCCATGACTCTTGCTTGAAGTGCCTCGGGGAGTCGCACTTATCGGCTAAGTGCTCAATCTGCAAGTCTTTCAAGCCGAGAACCAAGAAGGAGCGAGACATTAGATTAAGACAGCTCCTTATGGAAGCAGCCCTGACACCTCCACCCTCGGCACCGAGCACAAGTCAGCCGGTAAGCAAGGGCACCGCCATGGAATCGAGCGCTGCCAACAAGGACTCACGGCACCGGCCTCCGCCGACGCCGAAACCGGCTTTGAGCCGCTCCCTCTCCCCGAGGTCGAAGACAGCGAAGGCGCAAACCATCCCGACAACAGCTGCCTCGCAGCCAGAGCCTGCGCCAAAGACGGACCGCCCGGCACCAATACCTGCCGCGGCACTGTCTAAGCCGGTACCGTTGACTCCGACCCCACGAGGGCCATCGAGTCCGGCACCTGACGGCTCCCCGGTGCCCATCGCGGTAGAGCCTGCTTCACCATCTACCCCGGAAACGTTTGCCGCAGCGAGGGACCTGATTGAGATCACCGATGCACCACTGCCCTTACCACCGGTGCGGGTACTACACTCAATGGGCAAACCGACCCTGACCAGACGAGCTTCGGTCAGCGTAGCAGACCGGCACTGCTCCAGATCGCGGTCCCGCGGACGCTCTACATCGAGGCGTCGCTCATACTCTCGACGCCGATCTCGGTCTCGGCACCGGTCAGACTCCCGGCACCGATCACCTCAGCACCGCTCATGCTCCCAGCACCGGTCGGGCTCCAGGCACCGGTCGACGTCTCAAGCGTCAACCTGGTACTCGTGGTACCGCTCTAGCTCGCGGCACCGCGGTGGGTGCCGCATCTCCAGGAGCAGATCAAGACAGAGGGACTCGAGATCTCGGTCGACCTCCCGGCACCGAGCTGGTCGCAGGTCCCGGTCTCGCTCCCGACATCGTCACCAATACCGGCACCGGTCACCACAACCCAGAGGTGTAAGGTCTGTCGGTACCTCAGCGCCAACTTTCGCCGCTCCACCTTGGCCATCTAGAGGCACGTCGGCATCCTCCCAGGCGGGTAGCTACTACGAATGGGACCAGGATCCCGAAGTACCGCTGGGAGTGTTTCAGGACCCCCGCCCACAGGACGTGGGTGTCCAACAGTGGGGTTTTTGGACACCCTGGGCTTATCAGACCCAGGGTGGCCCCGTGCCCCAGACCCGTTCTACCGCCTCAGAACATCGGGTACCAGAGGCCACGGTCTCCCGCCCCCTCGTGGTTGAGTCGGATAAACAGCCGCCACCGGATTCCCTGGGCCGACTCGAGCAGGAACCAGTCCAGGAACAGGAGACCGCACAGGATGCCCTCATCCCCGGAGTATCCTCCTCCTCCTCCTCGCCAGATAAGGCCGTGGCTGGGTCTTCGGCATCAGGACTCCCGCCAATAGACCTCAGGGCCCACCAGGACCTCCTCCGTAGAGTGGCCCTTAATATCAACCTACCTGTGGAGGAAGTCCCAGAGGTTGAGGACCCGGTAGTGAGCATCCTCTCTGCGGATGCACCTACCCGAGTAGCCCTCCCATTCATAAAAACTATCCAGTCCACCGCCGATAACCTGTGGCAGTCCCCAGCCTCCATCCCGCCGACAGCTAAGGGAGTGGAAAGGAAGTACATGGTACCCTCTCGGGGGTACGAGTACCTATATGTCCACCCCCCTCCTTCCTCCCTAGTTGTCCAGTCTGTCAACGACAGGGAACAGCAGGGCCAACAGGCTCCGGCCCCCAAAGCCAAGGAAGCTAGGCGAATGGACCTCATGGGTCGCAAGGTGTATTCAGCTGGGGCCTTGCAACTCCGTGTGGCCAACCAACAGGCCCTACTGGGCCGTTATAACTATAATATCTGGGCGGAGGTGGGTAAGTTCTCCGAGCTTCTACCCCAGGACTCACGCCCGGATTTTAATGCGTTCCTGGAGGAGGGTAAAAAGGTGGCCAGGACCTCTCTACAGGCTTCCCTCGACGCGGCTGACTCAGCGGCCAGAACCTTGGCCTCAGGAATCACCATGAGGCGCATTTCCTGGCTTCAGGCCTCCACCCTACCCCCAGAACTCCAATATACCGTCCAGGATTTACCCTTTGACGGGAAAGGTTTGTTCTCGGACAAAACGGACTCCAGATTGCAAAACCTGAAGGACAATCAAGTCATCATACGCTCGCTGGGGATGCATACACCCTCCACCCAGCACAGACCCTTCAGGCCCCAACCACGACGCCCATAGTTCCCACCCCGCCAGAGGCAGGACTTCAGTAGACGGCATGGCCGGGGGGGCCGCAGATGCCAATCCAGCTCCCAGGGAGGCCAAAACCAAGGGCCCTCCAAGGCACCACCGGGCTCCAAGTCCGGCTTTTGAAGATGCGCCCGGGGACGGCGTACCAGACGCAAGACAGGATCCTTCCCCTACCTTCTCCAACCGCCTCTCCCACTTCCTCCCGGCGTGGTCCCGGGTAACTTCAGACCGTTGGGTGCTACGCACAGTGAAGCATGGATACCACCTGCAATTTGCTTCCTCACCCCCTTCCCGCCCCCCTTCCCAGTCCCTCTTCAGGGACCCCTCTCACGAGCAAACCCTTCTGCAGGAGGTTCGTTCTCTCCGCGCAGCAGGAGCTATAGAGGAAGTACCTCTAGGCGAGAGAGGCAAGGGGTTCTACTCCCGATATTTTCTGATCCCCAAGTCCAAAGGAGGTCTCAGACCTATCCTAGACCTGCGAGGACTCAACTAATGGATGCTCAAGTTGAAGTTCCGCATGATCTCCCTGGGAACCATTATCCCATCCCTGGATCCTGGAGACTGGTATGCCGCCCTCGACATGAAGGACGCGTACTTCCATATTGCCATCTTCCCACCGCACAGGAAGTACCTTCGCTTCACGGTCAGACATCAGCACTTCCAGTTCGCAGTCCTACCCTTCGGCCTCTCCACGGCCCCGAGGGTGTTTACCAAGTGCATGGCCATCGTGGCTGCCCACCTCCGTCGGCGGAAAATCCACGTCTTTCTGTACCTTGACGACTGGCTCCTAAAGGGGTCCTCCCAGTCGCAGGTGTGGCGACATGTCGAGGCCGTGACGGACCTCTTCTCCCAGCTAGAGAAATCCAGCCTGGTCCCCACACAGAGGTTGGACTTCATAGGCGCGACCCTGGACTCTACTCAAGCCAGGGCTTACTTACCTCTGCCCCGCTTCCAGACTATTGTCTTGATCATACGGAGCTTGCAGGCCTCCCCAATCACCTCGGCTCGCACCTGCCTCACACTACAAGGGCATATGGCCGCATGTACTTACGTGACGAAGTATGCCAGGCTCCGAATGAGGCCCTTCCAAACGTGGCTTCATTCCGTATTCCCCCCGGGCAGGGACCACCTAGATGTATTGGTGACGGTCCCCCCCGACCCTCTCCGCTCCCTCGACTGGTGGCTGACCCCATCCCTAGTATGCGCGGGGATGCCGTTCCATCCACAGCAACCGTCGATGACTCTAACAACCGATGCATCATCCCTGGGGTGGGGGGCCCACCTAGAGCACCTGCCTACCCAGGGCCTCTGGTCGTCCCAAGAGCTGTCACTCCACATAAATGTCCGGGAGTTGAGGGCAGTCCGCCTCGCCTACCAGGCGTTTCAACGACGCCTACACGGCCGTTGTGTTTCCGTATTCACGGACAACACAACGGCCATGTACTATATCAACAAACGGGGGAACCCGTTCGTCTCCCCTATGTCAGGAAGCCATTCGACTCTGGGACTTCTGCATAGCCCAGTCGATAGATCTGGTGGCATCCTTCCTCCCAGGGATCAAGAACACACTGGCAGACAGACTCAGCCAATCCTTCCTATGCCATGAATGGTCGATCAGACCGGATGTCATCCATTCCATCTTCCAGAGGTGGGGATTTCCCCGCATAGACCTCTTCGCGACCAAGTCCAACAGGAAGTGCCAGGAGTTTTGCTCCTTTCAGGGTCTCTCTCCCGGGTCGATCACGGACACATTCCTCCTGCCATGGACCCACCACCTACTGTATGCCTTCCCTCCGTTCCCTCTGGTGCACAAAGTCCTGTTGAAACTACGCAGGGACAAAGCGCATCTAATCCTGATCGCAGCTGCGTGGCCCAGACAGCACTGGTTCACCGCTTTGCTGGACCTCTCTGTGGACCCTCCAATCCCCCTTCCTCTCCACCCAGACCTGATTACGCAGGATCACGGCAAGCTCTGTCACCCGGACCTACGAGCCCTGCACCTCATGGCGTGGCTTCTGCAGGGCTGAACGCGGCGGAGCTCAGCTGCTCCGCACCGGTTCAGCATATCCTCCTTAACAGCAGGAAGCCTTCCACTCGCTCAACGTACAGGGCCAAGTGGAAGCGCTTCTCTTGCTGGTGTGCTACTCGGGTGAACCCTACGCAGGCCCCGATTCCCACGGTCCTAGACTACCTCTGGTACCTTAAGCAGCAGGGCCTGGTGACATCCACCTTAAAGGTGCACTTAGCGGCCATATCCGCCTTTCGACCAGGAGAGGGTGGCCGCTCCGTATTCTCCCACCCCTTAGTCGCCAGGTTTGTTAAAGGCCTGGAGCGTCTCTACCCTCCCGCACGCCGCCCTGCTCCTACCTGGGACCTTAACTTGGTCCTGGACAGGCTCACGCTCCCGCCATTTGAGCCACTGGCGACTTGCTCGCTCACATACCTGTCATGGAAGACGGCCTTCTTGGTGGCCATTACATCGGCCAGACGGGTCTCCGAGCTGAGAGCTCTCACAGTGGACCCACCCTACACTGTCTTCCATAAGGACAAAGTACATCTGCGGCCCCACCCGGCGTTCCTCCCTAAGGTTGTGTCTGCCTTCCATACCAACCAGGACATCTTCCTCCCGGTCTTCTTCCCGAAGCCCCACTCTTCTCGGAGAGAACAGCAGCTACACTACTTAGATGTACGCAGAGCGCTCGCTTTCTACATCGAGCGAACAAAGCCATTCCGGAAGTCTCCTCAGCTGTTTGTGGCGGTTGCAGAACGAATGAGGGGTCTACCAATCTCCTCTCAGAGGATTTCCTCCTGGGTGACTGCATGCATTCGCACATGCTACGACCTAGCTTGTGTCCCCTCTGACCACCTTACGGCACGTTCCACGAGAGCTCAGGCGTCGTCAGCAGCCTTCCTGGTGCAAGTGCCTATCCAGGAGATATGCTGTGCAGCGACCTGGTCATCGGTCCACACATTCACCGCACACTATGCGCTAGTCCGACAATCAAGAGATGATGCGGCCTTTGGCGCAGCAGTTCTAAATACCGCCACATCTCACTCCGACCCCACCGCCTAGGTAAGGCTTGGGAATCACCTAACTGGAATGGATATGAGCAATCACTCGAAGAAGAAAAGACGGTTACTCACCTTGTAACTGTTGTTCTTCGAGATGTGTTGCTCATATCCATTCCAAACCCACCCTCCTTCCTCACTGTTGGAGTAGCCGGCAAGAAGGAACTGAAGGGTGGCCGGGTCGGCTGGGATATATATTGGGCGCCATAGCGGCGCCACTCCAGGGGGCGCCCAGCCAACCCATCTGGGTTGCTAGGGTAAAAGTTTCTCCGACGAACGTGCACGCGGCGCGCACACACCTAACTGGAATGGATATGAGCAACACATCTTGAAGAACAACAGTTACAAGGCGAGTAACCGTCTTTTCTCTTACCCAATTGCCTACAACAGTCTATGCTAACTGGAAAGCTTTTCCAGTTAGGACCACTTCCCCTAGTCCAAATGTTTTTTTTTTTATTCCTGATAATCTTGTTGCCTTCAGAATAGGTGGGGAAGGAGAGGTGGTCAGGGACCTATGTTCCCCCTTTTAATATCTTGACCCTTTTTACTGGAAAAGTCCTTGCTGCATCATGGGGTCAGGCAGTCCCATGGTTTATGTACTCGAGCAACTGTCTTTCATGTGAATTGTAAATCTCTTGCTAACAACTCCCCTGCTAGTGAATGGCCAGTGATGGTTTCTTTACACCTGGCTGGGTGTTGGTCATCCGTTTGTTGCCACTGGAGAGCCAGTCTGTGGACATTGCCCAGACTCATGTTTCAGTAGCAAACATACAACAAATTTTCAGGACTTCATAACAGTGATGATACACACATTTTAACAGGATAGTGATGTTCAAAAGACCATAACTTTTCCAGTGATACCGCACAAGACATACTTTGTAAAAATAGATCATAACCATATACAAGTGGTGAAGATGGGGATACAGGGTATTATTTTGAGGTACACTGTGTCACACTAATAGACAAGATCACAACAAATATTTTACAATGAGGTACTAGTATGTGTCAGATCACAGGAGGCATTATTGCATGAATTGCCTCATTGGATTCTAGAATTCAGCAGTTAACTCTTGTTCTGAGAGTAGGTATCCATAAAAGACCGTTCTCCCATGGAAGACTGTTTCTGAAAAACAAAAGATAAGATCAATTTCTGTATAAATTTTATTAAACGTTGGAGATGGCCTAAAACTGTGCTATGGTGCTCATCAGCTGAGACTAATCAGATAATGCTGACTATAGGGTTATGTGAATTTTGAAAGCTGTGGGACTGACGATAGTCTTCAGGAGGACTGACCCACTGTACACATCACACTCTGTGGAAAGTATTAAGATTTATAATGACACCATTGAGAACTATTACAAACTACAAATAAGAAAATGAAATCTGATTTGGCAGAACCTGTGACAAGGATTGGTTATAGGATGCAGAGAAAAAACAATGTATTTATTCTAACCCAGATATTTAGAATCATCAGGAATTGACCGTAAAAAAAAAAATATATGAATGTCATTTTTTAATATTACAAGCACTGCACCCCAAAGGGAGCTGTTAAAACATGCAGGCACATATCTGAGCCACACTTTCAAGGTTGGTAAACCCAAATTTTGACAAGCACAGTGATTTTTCTTATTTGTTTGCAAATGTCTGTGACACTTTATGGAGCAAATACAACCCCAATCTCTGCAATAGTGGAGGTCCCCTTAACAGCCGAACAGTGATACAAAGAGACAGCTGGATAGTGGGCATGGAGCTGAGCTCTATGAGCAGCTCTATATGTGACAGTACATTGGAAGACACGGCCAGAAGATCTGCTGCTTCATGGATCTTTTTGTCTTCTCCTTACAGCAGGATGCATTAGGATTGTGTCTTTGGGCTGCAGTAGCCTCTATACAGTAGATTCAGTTCCACTGCCATTCCAAGGAGATATTCAGTGTTCAAACCACTGGCCTGCGTTTCCCTAAGCTTGCACCTGTATGCCTCATTTTTTATTCCAGCGAGTACTTTATTGCTTTTTTTATTAAACTCTGAACACAAAGGGCCAGATTTTTACCAATGTGTCCTGGGAGGGCTTGTGAACCCAAGCATTATGGCTGGAACACAAAGAACATGTCAATGTCCTTGAATTCCAATGATTCCAAAATGAGCCAATTTTAAAATAATTTAAGTTGATAGTATCCTTTTAAATAAGAGTCGGTGGCTTGATGTTCCAAAATGCTCTAGGCTCACAAGTCCCATTGACATCACTTCTGAACATTAGGCCACACATTTACTTAGCATAGGATAGAAAATAAAATTTATTCATAATTACTTATTTTTTATTTTATCTAACCAGAATTACAGTAAAAGTACCTCTTCTTTCTTATCTGCGATAGGCTCACAACTTGGATTGCAAAGTATAAAAGTGTTGCATAGATTGTAAATAAAGTTTCTCTCAGCCTAAAAGCTTTTAGGACTTCTCCCAGCCTGTCCAATTTACAGTTTAAGCATGTCTCTAGAAATCTGTGTGTAGCCTGTCTCAAGTTGGCTGGGTGTCTCCTTTTCTACTCCTTGGTATCCACTTCCCTTAGATCTGTAAATGCAGCATATCCAGATTCGGATAACATATATATAATATAGGTATTTTTCCTTATATTGTTTTCTGTTACTTTCTTACATCTTTAGTCTTTACTTGAGTACTGATTTGCATTTAATAAAAAAGGTTTCTTCGCTTCCCTGCAAAGGCGTTTAATCAAAGAGAAGGCAACCAGCAGAGGTTCACATAACATTTCATTAGCCCCTCTGATTGTTTCTGACACCTCTTTGAAAGAGTGCTTCATTACCATGCAAATAGAACTAGCCTCTGTTCCCAGACTAATTGTCATCTAACATAATATAAAGAACACAGTGATAGATTTCACATGTTTTTGGACAGCAAGATACTGGCCATCACAGACATGTTTTCTAGTAAAATATAGTCTCGTACTCAAACAAGGTGCAGAAAAATTGCATTTTTTGCAAACATAGTTGCCTGTTCATTGCAGCTATATGATGACAAGCTTAGAAAAAAAGATGGCAGGAATAAGAGTATATTCTTCTCACATCACTAGCCCAGAATAGAAGCGCTGTTTCACCCAGTAGACAGGTCAATCAAGTGTGCTGGTGCCATGGTTTCCCTCAGAGTCCCTTATCTCTCTCCAGTTTTCCAAGAGTTTAGACAAGTTCTGCTTTGCTGAAAAAAGCAACCTGGTGAATCTTGATGAAAAGTATTATAAAAGGGCTTCAGATGACACCTCCCCCACCAGCACAGCCAAGACGTTTCCCTTCATAGGACTTCGAATACCTCTTTAGAGAGGTGTTACAGGTATTGGAACTCAAAACAGAGAAAATCTCTTAGGGTTCAACCTCCTAGACTGTAGCATTCCTTGGCCAGTTGGTACAATTTGTGGATAGTTTTGAGATAACAGGTTTTGCATCCAGTTGAGATCAAGAAGCCTTGATGATGTCTTCTGTGCCTGAATGGTACATTATATCAACCAGTAAAGGAGTTTTTGTATCTTGAGCAGGAAAAATAAGGAGCATCAAAAGTGCATCTGTGGCATGAAAATTACTGGGTTTAAAAAAAAAAAGGGCTTTTCATCCACCAGTGTTACCCATCTAGCAGGAGAACAGCACCAAAGTGGACTGGCCCAGTCACCAGAATTTTCTCCTACAATAGCGATTGTTGAACCCCAGGATTCTTCATTGTGTTTTCAAGACTTGGAGTTTTTTCAATATGGATCTATTTGCAATGGGGAAGCAAGCTCAAGAAATGTTGCAATCAGTTAAAGGAAGTAAGGGCCTGGAAAATGGGGATTTTTCCATTCTGTGGATAGAACACTTGGAGTATACCTGTCTTACTCGATCCTTCATCACTGAGGTGCCAGGAAAAGTGATAGTGGATGTGACAAGTGATTCTTTCCATGTTCTGTGAGGACCAGAACATTTCCCTTTTCTCCTTTTACCTAAATCCATCTTTGGCACACGCCAGACTTGGTCAGCCTTTTATATTACTGGCACCTTGGAATTTAGGACCGTCAGTAGGACAGAGCTGATAGTACCACCATATAGTTAAAGTTGTCTGACACTTCCAGTCATAAGAACCTGTTTTCAGTTTTATATTACTCTGCCAAACTTTAACCATTCAGGCTGAAATTTTCCATGCCAAGTTTCAGCAAAAATGGTTCAGCCATTTCCAAGAAATGCAATTAAGAAAAATACTTTGCCCATGTTAAAATATTTCTCATAACCATTCCATTTAGAAACTCTAGCACAGGGATTCTCAAACTGGGGGTTGGTACCCCTCAGGGGGTCGCAAGGTTATTACAACCTCCACTCCAAGCTGTGCTTTGCCTCCAGTATTTATAGTGGTGTTAAATATATTTTAAAAGTGTTTTTAATTTATAAGGGGAGTTGCACTCAGAGACTTGCTGTGTGAAAGGGGTCACCAGTACAAAAGTTTTGAGAGCCACTGTTCTAGCACCTCCATGCTTTGAAGCAATGACTTGAAATTGGGCAGGAGGGTTGATTTGGTTTCAGGAATATGCCTATGGGTGATCCCATGAAAAATTGCCCAGATATGGCCAAGTTATCTCCAAAAAATAAATTTGCATATGCTCAGCAGAGACTTGTTAGTGCATGGCAGGTAAATTCTATAAAAATTTCATCAGCCGTGAGCATGCTGCAGCCTAGGATTTCAGGGGTCTGAGCTGGACTTTTGTTGCAGTTGCTGCTTCCAGTTACAGTGGGCTGCTATGGCCCTGTGGATCGCAGTTGTCTCTCCTCAGTGTTCCATTGCTGGTTCCTAGACAGTGTGGAAGAGGAATATCCCTATCTTATAGAGCTGGAAGGGACCCTGAAAGGTCATCAAGTCCAGCCTGCTGCCCTCACTAGCAGAACCAAGTACTGATTTTGCTGCAGATCCCTAGGTGGCCCCCCTCAAGGATTGAACTCACAACCCTGGGTTTAGCAGGCCAATGCTCAAGCCCCTGAGCTATCCCTCCCCTCTACATTTGGGTTAGGTAAGAGCTGACCCCGGAAGGGATGGGGATGGAGAGAGTATATGGAGATAAGGAACCCAGCAATGAAACTTGGACTGGCTAGGCAAGGAGTTTTGGGGGGCATTGGGAGACAGGATGAGAGGGAGACTGCGACTGTCTAGGCAAGGAGACTGTGACATAGAGCCAGAGTGGAGAATTGAGATGAGAAGCCTGGGGAGAGAGATTAGAATGAGAAACTGGGGTGGAAGGAAAGTGAAGTCAGGGAGCCCATAGAGGAAGACTGGTATGAGGAGCTGGGGCGAGAGTGGGTGGGTGAATAGTTAGGTTGGTAGACTGGGATTAGTTAAGTGATGAGACAGGGACTAGACCAAAGAGCTGTGGGGCAGGAGTGGGGAAGAGACAGGTTGGCACATAGAGTAAGTGGGAGAGGATGGGGCAGAAGGGGGTCAGGTTTGAGGTGAAGGGGGGCCAAAAGATCTATAGCCTCTAGAGCACATGCCTTTCAGAGCCTATAATGGAAAGCACAATTCCTCAGTCTCAACATTCATCTGCTGTTAGCAAGTATCCTTGAAACCCATTGCAAAGTATGTATCTCATTTCTCTCTACTGCTGGTCCATGTAGACAAAGACAGCCTACTACTGCTATCAGTTATTCCACTGTGATTCATGGGAGTATGTCATCACATGATGAAATTTGTTTTTTCAGTTTCCCTTTTTTTTTTAAACTAGGAAAATTACATCAAAAAACTTACATCCTATGGAAAGAAACAGTTTGTGACAATATAATCATAGACTGATATAATGCAAATACATAAGGAGACCAAATGAAGTTTGCACAGACAAACTTAATTCTGGCATTTTCTAATTTTTGAATGCTCGACTTTGCAACCTTAATGTTCTTCTAATGTAGTTTTTGATTCATAAATAAAATCAAGGAAGTTTACATTGTAAATGAAGTGTCCATAGCAACTAAGTCTTTTGAAACTCATTCAGCTGGAGGCATAGTGATTTAATGACCTAAGGATAATTAAGGATATGATTTGGTTACAGAGACTTTAACAAATCTCCATGACTTCTTCAGCTTGAGCCCTGGGATGGGCGGGACTCAGGCTTTGGTATCAGCCATGCCATGACCATACCCTCATTTTGTACATTTTCCTGACCTGTGAATTTTGCTTAATTTTACTGTGGCAAAATCGTCTCCATAATATCATCCTTCTGTCTCCATCATATGTTTATCAGGCTCTGTAGAGTAGATTTTAGTGCCTCCTTGAATGTGACTTTCCAAAGATGAATCCTGAGTGCTTGGGATCCAGCATGGCTGAATCCTTCTCCAGCTTGTCCCCCCTGTTGAAAATTTGGGGAATTGTTGAGCATACACCATTTATTCCAAATGGTAGTGCTGTGGTTCTGGGCTGGGAATAGCTCAACAAAAATCTATCCCAAATACTTGCTTGAAAATGTGGCTTTAATGAACCTGGTTTTTCAGAAATAATGTTTTGGGTAGCTCAATAAATTTTTTGATTGGCGCTTAACTAGGAGAGGTCTTTTGAGGAGGCAACTGGGATGACATAATCCTGCATACCAGGAATTTAGGAAAACCTGTCTGTGTGTTCTAGATTGGGCAAAGATGGTTATAAAAAATCTGATTTACAGGTATGGAAGTAAAAAAAAAATACGCTGTTTTGCTTTGCTTTGTTGTTGTTTTTCTCAGTCAATTCCCAATTCACCTTCAGGCTTATTGCAATATTAACATGCAAAAGACCCTCTAAGAATAAATAGGAGTTTATTATCATATTTCCATCTTTGTGTTACATGTCATATAAACCTTATTAAAGAAATGTGGGGCAATTTTGCTTCTAATTTTTCTTACTCTCTGGCATCTGCTGTCATTTCTGATTAAAATGACTCCCACAATAGTGTGACTGAGTTTGAATCCTCTAGCATACATTGTCTGAGACAGTTGATTAATTGTACAGTAAAGCAGGAAGCACTGGTGTGATAAAAGCATGTTAGCAGATCATGATAGTTTTGCATGACAGTCTACAGATAAAGTACAGTAGGTAGACTGAACAGTTTGCATAGCAAACCTTTACTCCACTAACAAAGATTGAAAATTATCAGGCTAAGAACTATCATTTGCTATATTCAGTACTCTCCCATAGTGGTGAATAGCAGTTATTTATGGGGAGCGGGGGGATTTTTTTGTGGGGAGTGTTAGATTTTGCAGTTGCATCCGGTGAGCTGATCTACCTTCAGTCTTAGTAGAGTAAGCAGTATATGAACCAGGCAGAGAATTTGCAGTAATATATTCATGTAACTTAGAAATCCCAATTGCAAGTACTAATTATGTGTCAAAGTTTGTAACTGTGCTTGACTAGAAAAGGACAACTATGACTAAACAAGTATACATTTTGATCATACATTTATGAAAAAAGAGTTAATTGTCTGAATTGTGCTTTATTTTTTCATATAAAATGGTGTTTGGTCTGTGGAAGGAGGCTGCATGTATACTGTCAGAATTATTTTCTTTGTGGGTACTACTTTTCTTTGGTTTAAATGAAATATATATTTGATACTCTTGGTTCATTCACTAAGGTTTCTACATGAAGCCTGTTTTGTTCTGGTACTGGGACTAAGTGTATGCAACTTTAATGTAGTATTTTATGTAGTATAATAACAATACTGCAGTTTTGTGCTAGTTTGCAAATACCCAGATCACTATATTAGTTTTCTTTCCTTGTAAATCAGAAGGAGAATAAACTGACTCTCAGCCAAACATGAAAATTAATACAATTGTTTCTACTCTCCTGTATTATCTCTTTTATATTTAATGCTTGGTTCCCGTTATTTAGCATTCAGTAGTATAGGTTGACTCCCACCTCAAACTGGCTCAAGATGCCATCGCCCATTTGTAAAATGTTCAAATAAGTTCCTTTGTGCTTTCTTCCATGCTGCCCCTCATGCTTTGGAGAAGCTCTCCATAAATATCAGCAAAACGTACTCAATATCCTCAGTCAAAACCCTCCTTAAAACTTTTTGTGAGGCCTACACATTTTTTTTTTTTTACAATGCTTAGGCCGCTGGTGTGCTAAAACCATTGCCTATCATGCTGGCCAGTATTCTCATTGTTTCCTTGTATTTCCCTGACAGACTATATCCATCTGTTGTCTCTTGTCTTATATTTAGATTGTAATCTCTTCAGAGCAAGGACTGTCTTTTTGTTCTGTTTATACAGTACCTAGCACAATGGGTCCTTGTTCATGACTGGGGCTCCTAGGCTTTACAATAGTACTGCTGCTACTAATAGAAAATCATAGGTGTTAATGAAATACATCATGTGAATTGCTGTATACATACTCGATATGAATCTCTATAAAAAGAATTAACCATGGTGGGAGAAGGGGGCTAGTTTTAAGAACCCCATACAGTGACTGGTGTTCGTATGGCACTATTGTAGCCAGTTCGCAAGATATTTACATGCCAGATGCACTAAAGATTCATATGTCCCTTCATGCTTCAGCCACTATTCCAGGGGACGTGTGTTCATGCTGATGATGGGTTCTGCTCAATAACCCTCCAAAGCAGTGCGGACCGACACATGTCAATTTTCATTACCTAAGTCAGATGCCACCAGGAGAAGGTTGATTTTCTTTTTTCTTAGTTTGAGTTCTATAGTTTCCGAGTTTCTGAGTGTTGCTCTTTTAAGACTTCTGAAAGCATGATCCACACCTCATCCCTCTCAGATTTTGGAAGGCAGTTCAGATTCTTAAATCTTGGGTCGAGTGCTGTAGCTATCTTTAGAAATCTCATATTGGTACCTTCCTTGTGTTTTGTCAGATCTGCTGTGAAAGTGTTCTTAAAATGAACATGTGCTGAGTCGTCATCCAAGATTACCATAACATGAAATATATGGCAGAATGCGGGTAAAACAGAACCAGAGACATAAAATTCTCCCCCAAGGAGTTCAGTCACAACTTTAATTAAAACATCTTTTTTTTAAACAACCGTCATTGGCATAGAAGCTTGTCCTCTGGAATGGTTGCCCCGTCATGCTTTGGCCTATAAATATTTAGTATATCTGGCACGTAAATACTTTGCAATGCTGGCTATAGAAGTCCCATGCAAACTCCTGTTCTCACTTTATGGTGACATTTTAAATAAGAAGTGAGCAGCACTATCTCCTGTAAAGGTAAACAAACTTGTTTGCCTTAGTGATTGGCTGAATGAGAAGTAGTGGACTTGTAGGCTCTAAAGTTTTGCCTTGTTCTATTTTTGAATGCAGTTATGTGTAAAAAACAAAATCTACATTTGTAAGTTGCACTTTCATGATAAAGAGATTGCACTACAACCTGTATGAGGTGAATTGAAAAATACTGTTTCTTTTGTTTATCATTTTTACAATGCAAATATTTGTAATAATAATATAAAGTGAGAAATGTATTTGGTGTTTTAATTGAAATCAATATATTTGAAAATGTAGAGAAACATCCAAAATTTTATAACAAATTTTAATTGGTATTAATTTTTTAATCACGATTAATTTTTTAAGTTAATTGCATGAGTTAACTGCAATTAATTGACAGCCCTAGTTTTGACAGTAACAGATATCATCTTAGACCAGGAGGAGCAAGGCTGGTCATACTGCTTCACCTAACAGACACCACTGCGGTAAATCACACATGGCAGGAGTCAAAATGGCCACTCTCTGTTTCCTTAGAGGAAATGATTAAAGGAGAACAAGGCTTTATAAAGGCCTGAATGGGAATAAAGTGGATTTTGGAAATGACAGTATGTGAAATCCTGAGAAGAAAATGCTATATTTATGCAACAATAGTTAAACCTAGAGTATTTAATTTGTCTTGTTCTGATTTGGAGGATATCCCGTTTTGGTGCCTTTGCAGATGTCTGTGAATTTGCCTTCTGTCAGAAAAGATGAAATAACTTGAAAATGAGGCTATTATGGCAAATCTGTTAATGATACATATGTGTTAAACTCCATAGAAAACAGTTGAGGGTCTAGTTTAAAGGATTCTTCCTACAATAATCATACAGATGGTCATTATGGGAATTATAGGAGATAAGCACTCCTTTATCCTGGCAGGGACTAGCAAAGAGCCAGCTCCTGTCAAACTCTCAGAGGTTCCTTCCGGTTGCAAAGCAGCTGCATAAAGGGGGATGGGATTAACCCTACCCAGGCTCATCTAATTTGTCAAAGGGTATGTCTACACTGCATCTGGGAGCAAGCATCCCAGCCCACGTAGGCAGACTTGCACTAGCCTCAGCTCAAGCTAGTTCACTAAAAATAGCACTGTGCATCTTGCAGCTCCAGTGAATATACAGGATAGCTCAGATCCAGAGGGTTAGCTGGGTTTGAGAACTGAGTTGCTTTCTGAGCCACAATGTCTACACTGCTGTTTTTAGTGCACTAGCGCAAGTCTGTCTACCCTTGCAGGGAGGCTTGCTCCCAGCTGCAGTGTAGACGTAGCTGTAATGCAGTCCAGTGCATGACTTCAGCCCTGGGCTTGTCTAGACTAGAATCATGTTAAACAGGGCGTAGCACTTTGGTCAAGGTTAACCCAATACTCTGTCTAGATTAGGAAAATAGGTGACGTTTTAAAATACTCTGGGAGACAAGTTTTATTCATTGTATTTTTGAACACTGCTTAGTTTATAGTGTAGATAGCCTTTTATGCCTTAAAAAACATGTTAATTGGTCTCTGTCAACCATGAGGAAAAAGTTAGAAACAATGTATTTACAAAGCTCCTGAAATGTCTTCCAGATTGCACCAGAAGCAATCTCTCAGCCTGATAATGTGTGTGTGTTTCAGAGGTTAATGGTCTTGAAATATGTTCCAAGGATTCTAATCTACCATCCCTTTTCAGAATCTCTAGGTTTACGCAGTAAAGTCTTCCGGAAGATTGAGGAGCTGAGGAGCAAGGTGGATTCTGTTTCTCTTGGTATTCCTGATGAATTCTTATGTCCTATAACTAGGGAGCTTATGGAGGAGCCTGTCATTGCAGCAGGTATGTCTATGAGCTACTTCAAGTTTATTAAAACGAATTGTTCAGGTGTCAAGATGAATACTGGGGAACTATTAATCAATATATCTCTTATAGAATGCTAAGTACGTGCATTCTGAATTCCTGTATCCTTAAGTGTATTCAAATTCCAGCAAGGTAAAAATTAAATTTGTTTCTGCTCTTTTGAATATTTGGCTTGTGAAATCATGCTTCTGATAGTGAGATACATAAAATTTTGTAAAGGGCATCTATTTTGTGCCTATGCAAACTGTGTAATTACAAGACTAATTATGCAGTTGTATGTGCACATTTCCTGCATTTGTGCAAAACAAGAGCAAACCCCTTTAAAAACCTGGCACTGTATGTCTATCAGTAAAAATAGAGATGATATATGAAATATATGATGTCACCTAAAAAGCTTGTATGGAACTAGAACCCCAAATCTCACTGCAATTCAAGGAGATCCTGGATATCAGATGTGCTCTATCTGTTAATAAACATTTATGGGATTAGGCTGTAAGCACACAGATGGGGAAGAACTCATACCTCTGTTGCCTTTGCAACTGTAAGTTAGCCATAATGATAGTCTTTTCTTTCCAAGATCACATGCTGTTTTTTCCATAGGACTCCTATCTCATACAGTGCACAGGATAGACCTGCTGTGGGGATGAGTCAGGATTGTGTGCTGAAGATAATTCTTATCTGTAGCACCACTTCTTCATTTGTTGCCAAAGTTGGAAGGTGTTTAGTGAATAAGACGGGACTACAGAAAGAGAAGGATAGTATGGTTAAAACAGTTGAATCCTGCCCTGGGGAATTGGTTCTGTCCCTATCTTTGACGCAGAGTTCATGTGTGATACTAGGCAAATTACTTAAACCAAACTTTTCATGGATTTGTGTGCTCCTCATTTCCTGTGTGCCTGACTTGAGACCCTGGTTCTGATTTGCAGAAGCATTGAGCATGTATAGCTTCAACTGAAGTCAACGGAAACTGTGCTTTGACTGTATAAAGTGCTGTATAATGCTATGCATTCTGAAAAATCAGATCCTAGGCGTCTCAAATTAGGGACTCAAAATTAGTGGATTCTTTTTACCTTTATCTCGCTTTGCCTCAGTCCTCACATATAAAATGGATAACCCCCCCTCATCTTAGAGGGTGTTGTGAAAATAAATTAATTTATTATTTGTGAGACACTCAGATATTGCAATGATGAGTACCAGAAAAAAGTTCATGACGAAATTAATTTTGTCTCCACAACTTGATTAGTGGTCAGTAAATAAGATCTAGGGTTACACATGGAACAATGAAGATTAAAAAAAAAATAGATAGGTGCTCATTAAGTGAGCACTCTCCATCCTATGCACTAAATGAAGCAGGGGTCCTGTGGAAAAATATATGTGATCATGGAATTAAATAAAGGCTGTATCATAATGCATATGCACAAGGGGGCCAAGTTAAGGTTACAGGAGCAATCTCAATTCTGGCATTTCCTAACTTTTGAATGCTTGGTTCTGCAATCTTAGTTTTTGTGTGTAAATTTTATATATAAAGCTCAATCCAACTTTTGTGCTCCTCATGCATCACAAGATTGATGGTTATGCAGGTAACTTTAAAGGGAGGGCTCGATCACTGTATCTAAGTACCTACATGGGGAAAAATATTTGAAAATGAGCTCTTTAGTATAGCCGACAAAGGTATAATACAACCCAGTGGCTGGAAGTTGAGGCTAGACAAAATCAGACTGGAAATAAGACTTATTTTTTTTTAACAATTAGGTTAACTAGACATTGGAACAGTTTACCAAGGCTCATGTTGGATTCTCCATCACTGACAATTTTTAAATCAAGATTGGATGTTTTCTCTAAAAGATATGCTATAGGAATTATTTTGGAGAAGTTCTATGGGCTGTATTAAATAGGACCATGCTTATGTGGTCACTTGTGGCCTTGAAACATGTGAAAGTTTCCTGTGTTCTTGCTGATTCTGGGGTGCTGGTCCAGTCCCCAGTATAATGTAGAACTTCTTGAAGGCTGGCTGATATTACGCAAGCTGCTGATGGTTGAAGTGTAGAGATGCCCTTGCTACTTCCAAGGCACTGAGGAACAAGGAGAGAGTGGCACTCAGAGGATGCCACATCACCATAATATTTCCCTACACAGAGGGAGTTGGGGTGAACGTAAGGTTGATTTGCCTTGCCAGAGCATTGCAAACAGCAGTGGTGGATTTGAGGATGTGGCTCTTTTTCTTTTTTTTGTAGCGCTTGTGGATTCCATGAGATGTTTTACACTTTGGAAGTATTCACTGTATGTTTGATCTGTGTTCATGTTATTGTGTCTCTCTACATTTTTATATAGAAAAAAACCCAAACCAATGATTTTCAGTGAAAGGTGACAGAAAAATATATTGTGCAGATCAAGCAGTGGAACACCAAGCTAGGAAATGCTAAACAAAAATAATACTTCAGTTCATTTCAAGAAACACTAGATGGACTTTTTTTATTTTAATGGGTTTGTCAGACATTGCTTCTGTTGCATGATAAAACATTTTGCCTTTACTGAACTTAAGAATTTAAAATCCCTGCTGCTTTTAGTGCTGTAGTAAAATGAGGAATGTGTTAGAATTATCGTCATTTTTATTTTGGTAATGCCCAGTACTAGATGCTTTATGGAAAAGAGAATGCTTGTCTCAGAGAGCTTAGAAACTAATAATAACTATGCATTTTACTAATTTTTTTTTGAAGAGACAGTATCAAAATAATTATATCCCTGTGAGTAATAATTTTCAAAGTGTTTAAGTTACTTAGGAGTCTAATTTCCATTTTCAAAAGTGACTTAGGCACTTTGCACTAGCTTTTGAAAGGTATTTAGATACCTAACTCCTCCTTATTTCTAGGCAATCTGAAAATCCCAATCTGCATCCGTAGGCACCTAAATCCCTCGAAAAATCTGTCTGTTAGCACCGAAGTAATTTAGGAGCCTGCTGAAAATTTTACCCCACACTTGCTTTATATCGTTAAAAATGGGGGAAAACTTTCAGAAATGAATATAATTTATGCTAGTTATTACTCTGTGCATTTCACTGAGATTGAAAATGAAACAAGCATGATCTGTTTATAGTCATTTTTCAGGTTCTAGTTTTTATGTCGTTTAGTGCTGTTCTGTTTGTATTTCCTGTGCTGGAGGGGAATGTTTAAAATAAGAAGTGTGTGTTAATAAATAAAAATAATCTTAATATTTGTTAAGATAAATTTAAGTTTTGGAATAAACTACATTGACAATGTTAATTTAAGAGATTTTAAAATATTATTAAATCTGATATTTGTATTTCACAATCTATCTTGTTACAATAAAATGGTGGGTTTTAAAAATAATGATATCTCTTTTATGCAATCTGGTAAAGCATAGTTCTGACTTCCTATTCTGTTTTAGTTTAGTCAGAAGTTCACTTGTAACTGATGCACTGAAATAATTATATTTTGTGGGATGCATCAATTTTGTTACAGTTGATGTGTGATTAATATTTCAGAACCCCTTTATAGTTTCTCTCTCTGACCTCAGAATCAATAACCTAGATTATGCTAAATACAATTATTTTGCTACATTTCTAACTTAGAGGTAGATTGTAAACAAAATTAGTTGCAAATACTTATTGAGGCTCAGTATAATGCCTTATATTTTCTCTGAAATGTTTTATGTCAGTGTTTACTTTTCGTGAAAATGTGTTTGACTTAAACATAGCTAAGCAACTGCATTTGCAGTAAACTGTCAATGCATACATGAATTTTTAAAAGGAGCTGAGTGAGCAGTGTTGTGAAAATGCAGATTGTCAACTGCAATTTACTAGCTAGTCACGTCACTGTTTCAGTGCTTCTTATTTATACGTGAAAGGCTATGGGCACAGGGGACTTTGCCTAGCAGCTCTGATGATTCCTTTGACAGCTTTGTGATGAACTTTGCAAAACAATTTTAAAGCCTGTATTGAAATGTAATTAGTGATAGAATAGATCTGCTGAGAATTCCTGCTTTCTTCACTTATCAAAAGCTCAAGGGGACATATTTGTTCACCAGTAGACAATAATGTTAATTCTTCCACAGAATCACTTTTAGTATAATATTTTCAATTCCATAGAGAGCTGATTGCTTATTTTAAAAAAATTCTCAAGAGAAATACTAAGAATAAAATTAATGCTATCTGAACTTGGTTTCACGTAACATTTTATTTCAGAGAGTTGCTCACATTGAGATTTCATGTATGTATTAATTCTACATAGCATTTTAGACTAGGTGAAAAGTTTAAAAACAATAATACTAGTTTTACTAGCAAGCAAAATGATTGATGGTTTAACTGTAGATCAATCACAGAGAAAGTGAATTCAGACCAGTAATAGTCAGTGATAACGATGCTTAGCAGTCGCTTTGCTACCAATGGGAAGATTATGCTGGGCTCTGCTTTTGTAGTTCCTATTATGTGGGAGAAGGAGGGAAAGTCAAGATTAAAATTTAAAAACGACCATTGAGAGAAGCTTTTTATCTTGGATGGATAACTACATTTTGTTGCATCCCTGCTGGGAATAATTTCTAGTTTTTCTGTAACTATTTACATGTTGGGAGTTTAGCTATCCAGAACGGGTAAGGAGCATATGCTATTTATATAGGAGATGCCTTGTGTATAGTAAAACCTGATTAAATTACTAATCAAAGGACAGATAAAATGTGGTCCTTTAAGTAAGACAGCCTCTCAAAAAGGAGGCTGAGAACATTTATTTGACAGGTTGAAGGGAATCCAGTAAAAGATTAAATCAAATTTACTTGCTACTAAAATGTGTCATTGTTTAAAAAGCATTTTACAAACAGGTTGGAATACAGATACTTAATAAAAGCAATTTTTGATGCATAAATGGTCACTGGTAGCTAAATGTTGATCTGTCTGGTGGTAATCCCTAGACAGCGGTGACATAAAAGTGTAGGGTGAAATCTTGGTCCCATTGAAGTGAGTGGGAGTTTTGCCATTGACTTCAGTGGGCCAGGATTTCACACATAATGATTATTATATTTAATTTCTATTTGGTATTTTAGTATAAAAATTTAAAGCAATACACAGAGAACAGTCTCCCCTCCACAGATGATGTACTTTACTTGATGGGTGTAATCTGTGAATTTATAAATAATGCAGTTGCAGTCCCTTCCATGAGTACTTAGCCCAGCGAAGGATTTAGGAAGAATTTGTATGCTTACATTAGACTGTATTTAGTCAGACCTTGTCTACAATAGGAAGGTTCTGTTGATAAAATGATGCTGGTATAGATATACTAGAAAAACTGTCTAGCATAGATGCAGTAATATCAGTATAAAAATGCTTTTACTGATATAGCTTATAATGGTTCCCTCCAAATGGCATAAGCTATACCAGTATAAGCAGTTATACTGATATAACTATGTATACGCTAGGGCTTTTACCAGCATAGCCATGTCAGTAAAAAATCATCTAACTGTGTCGGTAAAAGTTTTACATGTAGACTAGGCCTTAGTTCAAGATGTCGGTGTCCTGTAGCCTCAAGAAAGAATTCTGTTTATATTCATCACAATTAATCCAGGTCTATGCTAGAAATGATTCTATTCTGATAAATCAGCCAGGGGTGTGATGTAGTGTGATTTGTGACTGACATAACTGTGTGCCAACAAAAGCCTCTACCATAAACTTTTGCCAGTATAACTTATTTCATATGTGGGGGAAGGGGTATGGAGACACAGGCGACTTGAGTAAGCAAAAACTCAGTTTTGTTAGTGTAAGCTGCATCTGCACTAGGAGTACTTTGCCCGTATAGTATGCCAGTAAAGTTATCCTGGCAAGGCCTTCCAGATTCAGACCTGGCCTAAATCCTGTCCTTCTGTATCACATGTGATGCTACATTGGGCACTGAAGTCTAAAGTGTTTCCTCTGATCTCATGAGAAACAGATTCAGCAGCATTTGAATTATTTTGGGGCAGCCTTTGGTCACATTGGGGCTACCATGAGATTCTCTCTTAAGATGGGTTCATTTAATACACATGGGCTTTAATACTGCCATCAGTGAACTGGCTTTGCTGTAACTGTAGCCTTTTGTGAAATTTGCACGAATTTTTTTTATAACTGCACTCGAGCTTCAAATAGGCTTAAATTAATTATAGAAAACAATGTTAAAATACGTAGTGTCTAACTGCAGTTGACATCATTTTAAAAGAAATCTGCGGCAGTTATATTTGGTGTTGATCTACCAGTACAGTAGGACATGACAGAATTATGCTGGTGGTGTACTGTATTCACTGTAGTTAAAAATCTAAACTGGAATACCTATTCATTTTCATGAAAAAACTGCACCTTTGCTGCAGAAATAAAGGCTCAGATGACCATATAGAACCATATATCCATTCTGTACAGAACATGGAGTGTTGTGAATAAAAAGATGATCTTTTGATTTCCATGTGATCCCATACGATCTGGCAAATCCCTTAACCTCTGTGTCCCAGTTTTCCCATCTGGAAATAATGCTTCCCTGAATCCCAGGAGGTATTGTTGAAGCTTAATCTTTAGTATCTAAAGTACATTAAGAGCCTTGGATGGACATTCCTATGTTAGTGCAATTTTAACATTTTAATTGTATTTTTCTCTTTATAGATGGCTATTCCTATGAAAAAGAGGCAATGGAAAACTGGATCAGCAAAAAGAGACGGTCTAGTCCCATGACAAATCTCCCTCTCCAATCTCTTATACTTACACCAAATAGGACTCTGAAAATGGCCATCAATCGCTGGCTAGAGACTCAGCAGAAATATAATGAAACGACTTAGTCTTGAATACACCAATTGTTCTGTCAAATTAATTGCAGTGAAATTGTAGGTAGTCGCAGGAAATAACTATCAGAAATCTTAAAATACTGGAAAGGAAAAAGGTAAGCTTCTGTCCATTATGTGTTTAGTCTGTAACTCACATAGAGTCCATTAAATGCAGAACTTTAAACCAAAAAAATGATTTTGGTGCCTAATAAACTATTAGTTTCTTTTTAATATTTGAGCTTTAATTACAGTGTTTTTGTATAAGAAAGTTCAAATGCTAATTGAAAATATGTAGGCTTGGCAGAATTTGATTTTTTATTCTTTTATAATTTCATTGGATAATGCTTTTTTTTTTTTCAATTTTTATCAATTTTGGTGGGTTAGACAAGAATTAATGACAGTTGATGTTGAGATTCAAAAAGTTAAAGCTTTATAACTGTTAAAACACAAACTGTCAACATCACATATAGCTAGAAGGGACCTTGAAAGGTCATCAAGTCCTGTCACCTGCCTTCACAGGAGGACCAAGTACTCTCCTTGACAGACTTTTGCCCCAGATTCCTAAATGGCCCCCTC
The DNA here is from genome assembly GCF_007399415.2 of Gopherus evgoodei. Lineage (NCBI taxonomy): Eukaryota > Metazoa > Chordata > Testudines > Testudinidae > Gopherus > Gopherus evgoodei. The sequence continues at coordinate 48,700,398 of NC_044332.1, forward strand.
AAGGATTGAACTCTCAATCCTGGGTTTCACAGGTCAATGCGCAAATCACTGAGCTATTCCTCCCTCCAAAATAGTCAAAGTGAATATCCTTAAATCAAAATCTAATACATTCTCAAGCACCATTTTTCTTAGTTTGCCTGTCTGTAAATTTCAGTTATCAGTAGAAATATTTTCATTTGTGTGTGTACAATGAAATTGATGTTCACAGACATTTATTAATTTAAAAAAAAATCTAATCTTTCCACGCCTAAATATGTGTAAGCTTGAAAAAATAAAGTTGTCAAGTGGCAATACTGTAATGTCTGTTTTTGAGTGTGTCTCAAAATATCTGATATATTTAACCACTGCAAACAAAATAAGAATGTTAAGGTTGCAAAGTCAACCACTTGAAAGTTAGGAATTGCCAGTATTAAGGCTGCCTGTGAAAACTTTATTCAGCCCCTTTGTGCATATGTGAATGATATAGAAAAAATACATGAATACAAACTATTTTTGACTCATTCAGTGAGTGCATCCTTATTTGTTTCTACCCGTCAGAAGAGTGAGGTCCTGGAACTTTCTTCCAATACAAGTTGTGAGGGCAGACAACTTAATTAGTTTTTTTAAAGAGCTGGACAGATTTATGAGTAGGATTGTGTGATGTGGTTGCTTGTAATAGAGCAAGGGGCACAGCTCAACAGCCATGTGTTTCATTTCTAGTTTGTCTTCTGTGCCTAAAGTTCATGCTTCAGGGTTTCCGCTGGTCATCTGCTGGGGTCAGGAAAGGATTCCCTCCCTGTTCCCATCCCCCTATGCATTCTCAGGTGTTTTTGTCTTTTTCCCCTGGAGCATCAGGGATGACATGGCTGGAGATGAGATATTGGACAGGGTGGGCCAGGGTTCTGAGGTTGCACCAACTTTCTCTTAGGTGATTGGCTGTTTTGTTCTTGCCTACATGCTCAGTGTGTAGCTGATCATCCTATGTGGGGTCAAGGAGGAATTTCCCCCCAGGTCAGATTGACAGGACCTTTGGGGGTTTTGCCTTCATCTGCAGTTTGTGGGTGGGGATCACTTGCCAGGATTATCTGGGTATATCTCATTTAATAATTTCCCTGCCATTGCAGGGGCCTCAAGCACTGGTGCACCTTGGTCCTTATTTGCTGCCTATGGCAGATGATAGTCTTCTCTTTGGTTTCATTTCCATTGCTGGGTTTAGTGTATGGGGGCTGGGTGGTGTTGGGGGCCACTGATAAACAGGTCAAACTAGATGATCTTGTGATCCTTTCTGGCCTTAAGCTTTGTGTTCTGTGTATGCTCCTGCAGGACTGGGAATGGTGCCTGCCTTCTCCCCACCTTAGGCTTTATGCTTTGAGATACTGGGCTATTAAATACTGAGCTCCTCTTGCACTGTTCTGAACCCTCCCATACACACGTACACTTCCCTGCCCCCACTGCTCCCCTCCTTTCCTGCCTGCCCTCTTCCCCCATTTCCCATTGCTCCACCACCTGACATACCAGGGAAGACCCATATCTGGCCACAGCGCTCTTACTGAAGGATATTGTGACTCATAGAAACTGTCCTCAAATCACTGACAGCACAAAAAGCCAACTTCCTTCAGGATATGACTGACCTCCTCCAAACACTGTGACATTAACACTATCCTTGCCACCATGAATGTCACCTCCCTATACATCAACTTCCCTCACAATGGCGCTGTCTGCCTGAAATATTTACAAGATAATGGACAACACTCAGATATCCACTCCAAACACACCACCAAAATTGTTCATTTCATTTCACCCATAAAAATTTTACATTCAACAACAAACACTTTGTCCAAACCATGGGAATAGCTGTGGGTATTAGGATGGCTCGCTAATATACCAACCTCTACATGAGCCACCTTGAAGAATAATTTCTGGACAACTGTACCACGAAACCAATGGTATACCTGAGATACATGGGTGATATTTTCATCCTCTGGACAGATGACCTAAACTAATGGATACGTTTCAAACACAACTTCAACAACCACTCCCCATCTTTTAAACTCTCTCTAGAAAAGTGATACTCAGACCTCAGTGGCTCAAGAACCAAATTAGCAATCAGCGTTACCCATAAGAGCCACAGTAGTGTGACTTCACGGTTTCATTTACTATAGTACTATATATAGTGATTCTCATAGCAAATGAATAACAATGCCAGTTGACAATGTAATTGGTTAATAACATATTAACCAATCAGGATGCTTTTACTAACTTAGAGTGGTTAGTAATTCAGTCACACAATGTTTTAATATTGTGTGCTGCAAAGAGACAAATTAAAGAGCCGCTTGCTGCTCTAGAACACTCCCATGCAAGCATCCACTTCCTGGATTCCATAATCAGCTTCAACAATGGAGTCTTACAGACAACTGTATACAAGAAATCAATGGATCACCACACCTACCTTCACAGATCCAGTAACCATTCCAACCATATCAAGAAAACTGTTATCTACAGCCAGGCACTCAGATACTAGAAAATATGCTCAGAAGAGAAAACCTATACTGTAACACACACAAAACTGCCTTCACCAAACAAGGACACTCCATCAGAGAAATAGATCACATCACGGAATGGGCCACTCAAATACCCTGGGAGAATCTGCTTCAGTACAGAAATAAAACTCTCTCTGACCATGAACCCCTAGTTGTCGCCTACCAATCCACATTGGAACCCAGCTGGAATATCATGAACCAATTACAACCCATACATGATGGGGACCACATCCTGAAATAATCCCTCTATCTCTCCAAGATCATCATCTAAAGCAAACTCCCTATGGATAAGGACACACTAAATTAAAACGGGACCAGACACTGCCAGAACAACAAATGCAAAACCTACATCTCCATGGCTATGATAATCAACACCTTCCACAACCCACCTTTCAAGCTCCATGGGTCCAACCGAACAGTATACTAAAGCAACTGTGGGGGTGACTGGAGATGCTCATTATGTTTCCAAATAACTAACACTTTTCCCACAGTGATCACTGATGTCTCAGTCCTTAAAGAAAACCTGTGTACTCCAAAAGAGGAGTCTGGGCCTTACATTCAAAACCTTGCTAGATGTGAAAAAGCATGGACTGAACAGAAACAATGGGTATATGGTTTATTACAGCAACCTGTAATCTGTTAACTACTTCTGTTAAACATTTATTCGATCTACTATTTCCCAGACTAGAAGAAGAGCTCCCTGTAAGCTCAAATGCTTCTCCCTAACAGAAGTTAGGCCAATAAAAGGTGTCTAATACTCTGGGACTACCCTTGTTACACACTGCATATGCATTTCTACATACAGATTAAAAAAAATGGCTAGTATCTAATACACACACCTCTTCCTAACACTACACACAACGTCCCTTTGTGTACACAGTTCTCACACTTTCCCACCTTCCCTTGCCTGCGCCCAACTCCAGAGCCTCCTCCCGAAATTTCCCTGTGCCCAGTTTTCATACTCCACTTCTGTCTCCAACTTTCCCCAATTGTTGCCCTTGGAACAGAGCCCCCCTTCTCTCCGCGCACCCCCCCCCAATCTCCTTCCCTGCACCCTCTTTGCCCCGCACTGGCCGTTGGCCACAGCTCCTATCTTCCCCACCCTTTCCAGTTCCGCCCCCGCCCCCCGCGCGCTGCTCCCCTCACTGTGCCCCAACCACTTCACGGACTTGCCCGTGTCCGTCCCCCCGCAGCTGGCCGAGGGTCAGGCGGGCGGGCACAAGCCGGCGCTGGGGCTGGGCAGGGTTTTTAATCGCTAGCCCATGCGGCGGCGGGCGCTGCAGCGCACCGAGCTGCTGCTCAGAGAGACCTCGCCAGGTCCCGCCCCTGGAGCCCGCCCGCAGTCCCGCGGCTGAGGTTGCGCCTTGGGCTTGTGCCAGCGGACACTGCCCCCCACCCCGCCCCGCCAGTGAGTACGCCCGCCCCCAGGGCCTCTTTTTGGCCCCCTGAACTACGGTTAAACTCACACTAGGCGGCCGCCGCAGCCCTTATGCTACGGGAGCCTGCGAGGCCTCAGGGGCGGTGCTCGGCGCTGGCGCCGCGTCTGTGGGTCGCAGCCGGAAGCGCTGAGCAGCAGCCAGGCGCCTGGGCCCAGCAGCTTGGGGGGTGGGCGAGGGGACGAGAGAGCCACCAATGCCGGGCCGGGTTTCCCCACAGCGGGGACCTAGAGTCCGCCCCCAACAGACAAATGTTACGGGAGCGCTGCCCTGGAGGGCCCCGGTGCCGGGCTACACCGGCTGCGCGCTGGTGGGGGGGGGGGGGGGGGCGAGATGACAACGACAGAAGGGCAGTTTACGTGGTGGGGGAGGGGCAAAACTCCGCAAAGGGGCTGTCTGCGGGGCGGTGCCGCTGGCCCGTTACTGCGGGGAACCCCGGTGCGCCCGTGCCGAGCCGCTGGGCAGCTTAGCGCTGAGCGTGTCACTGCCCCACCAACCCCGGCCGAGTTACGGGGCACGGGGCGGGTGGCTGCTGGCGGCCACGGCCTGAGCTAGTCTGTCAGACCTGCAGTAGCGCGGGGCTCGCACCTTTCCCGGCGCGCTAGAAAAACGCGCGGGAAGGAACGCGGGGGGCGGGGAGGGTCAGGAGGTTTTACCCCTGCAGGCTGCCGGAGTCGGCCACGGGGCTCCAGGCAGGCGCCGCAGCGCTCGGGGGGCGGGCGGGGGGGGAAATGAATCCTCGCCGGCTCTGTCCCACAGTGCCCTGTGGCTCCGGGGTTTAGCCCCACAGCAGGCACCCAGCCCCCAAAAAAAACAACACATCTCTGCTTGCGAACTGCTTCAGTAGCGCTTGGTCCCCGCCCCTCAATTCCGTTAATCCCTTGTGGTTTCAAGACGCAGTCTGACCCCAGCTGCTGTGATTCCTAAACCAGGAATTTTGAGTATATTACACACGGACAAGGTCTTTAACCTCACCCTGACCAAGAAGCAAAGGCTAATGCACAGCTGCCTCATATTGAAAAAAGGGTGGAAGGAAAGTTGTTGCTGCGCTGGTATTTGAGAAAGTGCCATCTTATTCGAACTAGGCTCTCGCTTACCCTCTCCAGCATAACTTTTCACTGCCTCACAGCCTTCTCCATCAGCTTCTTTCACAGCCTTGTCTAGTTAGTTACTCATGGGGGAGCAGCTGCAGGATCCAGGGCCACAAGGGGCCCAGGGAGGTAGTTGACCTAATTTCCATACTGGAAGGTTGGTAATGTGATGTTTCTGGATCTAAGGGGGCACAGTCTAGCCCCACATTGCCTCTTAATGTACCTTTGAAAAATTCCACCCATTTTTCAGCTGCAGTATGTCAGCCCATGAATAGAAGTAATGCTATTCTACTAAATACGAGTGACACAAGAAAGCAACCATCATGCAGGACTCAAATATCAGGATCTATCAAAGTTAGGGTTGCCTCACAAGCTTCTCTGCCACCTTCCCTAGCAAATGCATTATAAACTGTGAGCCTGATTCAAAAAGTATCCCTGTCCTCTAGTGTAAATTAGAAGTGTAATTTCATTGCAAGTATTTATTTAAATTGCTATGAATTGGAGGAGAATCACTGTCCTCCACAGTCATCCTGTAGGAGAGTTACACATCTCAGTATGCAACCCCATAACCTTTCAAACTAGGTATGTAAATAGGGTTTAAAAATAGTAACCCTGTAATCTATTAAAATGTTATGAAACAATTCACCTTTAAGGAGTTGCCCCCTTTTTTTAAATACACAGTTAATTCTAGTGATGGAGAGATGATGTATTATTAAAATAAAAATCGTTTAGTTAGAGCAGGGTAGTTCTGCTCCACCCCTACGGCTCACCCTGCAGAGAAAATGTGTATTTCTTTCCCCTGTACATTTCCGTCTGATAGGTTGCTGCATCTTTCTACTGCCTAAAATGTTGTTCTGCTAAAACTTGTGTGGGATGTAGATACTTGCCAGGAAGGAAATCTCCTTGTGCAGGAGGCACTGTTGAGCAAGACACTAGAGAAGAGCTCTGGGAAAATGACACACAGCTCGTGTAGCAGTGCTGCCAAATGTACCTCAGCCCACCTCTGCTCCCTTTTTGCAAACAAAGAGGGCAGCTCCTAATCAATGGGCTCAGTCCTCCTTAGTCCACAGCATAGGGTATGACTACACTACGGGCTTATTCCAATTTTAGAGAAACTGGTATTTGGAAACAGATTATATAAAGTCGAGTGCACGCGGCCACACTAAGCACATTAATTCGGCAGTGTGTATCCATATACCGAGGCTAGTGTCAATTTCCAAAACATTGCACTGTGGGTAGCTATCCCATAGTTCCCACAGTCTCCCCCACCCCTTGGAATTCTGGGTTGAGATCCCAATGGATGATGGGGCAAAAAGAGTGTCATGGGTGATTCTGGGTAAATGTAGTCACTCAGTCCTTCGTGAAAGCAATGGCAGACAATCATTATGCACCCTTTTTCCCTGGATGACGCCATAGCATGGCAACCATGGAGCCCATTTAGCCTTTTTTCACTCTCACCGTATGTGTACTGGATGCTGCTGACAGACGCGGTACTGCAGTGCTACACAGCAGCATTCATTTGCCTTTGCAAGGTAGCAGAGACTGTTAGCAGCCCTATTGTACCGTCTGCTGCTGTCATGGGTACTCCTGGCTAGCCTCGCTGACGTCGGCTGGGGGCACACGGACAAAAATGGGAATGACTCCTCACGTCATTCCCTTCTTTACGTTTTGTCTAAAAGTAGAGTCAGCCCTGCCTAGAATATAGGGCAAGCCTACTAAAGAACCAGAGCGGACAGCTGGTCCGGGTCAGAGCACCAGACATCCTGCAGAAATGATGAGCTGCATGCCATTCTAGGGGGTGCCCCTGCAACAACCCCACCTCTTGCTTCCCTCCTCCCCACCCCTCCTGGGCTACCGTGGCAGTTATCCCCCCATTTGTGTGATGAAGTAATAAAGAATGCATGAATAAGAAACACTGACTTTATTGAGATAAAATGAGGGGGAGGTAGCCTCCAGCTGCTATGATAGTCCAGGCAGGACTGAATCTCCAGGAGACAAAGCTTAAAGGAGGGAATCACCGAGGCCAGCCAGGAGCACTCACAGGATGATGAGGACAGTTATCAAGCCTATTGCACTGTCTGCCATCAGGAAGGGGAGGAAAGGGGATGCTGCTGTTCAGCGCTGCAGCACTGCGTCTACCAGCAGCATCCAGTAAACATATGGTGACATTGAAAAAAGGCGAGAAACGATTTTTTTCCCTTTTCTTTCACAGGCAGGGGAGGGGAGGAAATTGACAACATATATCCTGAACCACCCACGGCAATGTTTTTGACCCTTCAGGCATTGGGAGCTCAGCCAAGAATACAAATAGTTTTCGGAGACTGCAGGAACTGTGGGATAGCTCAAGTCCTTGGTCCCCCCTCCATGAGCATCCATTTGATTCTTTGGCTTTCCGTTACGCTTGTCACACAGCACTGTTCTAAGTCCCTGCTCTGGCCTCTGTCTATCATAGCCTTCGAGATTTTTTCAAATGCTTTGGCATTTCATCTTTTGGAACAGAGCTCTGATAGAACAGATTTGTCTCCCCATACAGCGATCAGATCCAGTATCTCCCGTACGGTCCATGCTGGAGCTCTTTGGATTCTGGGACTGCATGGTCACCCATGCTGATCGGCGCTCCACGCTGGGAAAACAGGAAATGAAATTCAAAAGTTCGGATGCACTATCTGGCCAGTGCATCCGAGTTCAGATTCCTGTCCAGAGCGGTCACAATGGTGCACTGTGGGGTAGCGTCCAGAGGCCAATACTGTCGATTTGCGACCACACTAACCCTAATCCGACACGGCAATACCGCTTTCAACGCTACTCCCCTCATCGGGGAGGATTACAAATATTGGCATTAAGAGCCCTTTATATTGATATAAAGGGCTCCGTTGTGTGGACAGGTGCAGGGTTAATTCGGTTGAACACTGCTAAATTCGGTATAAATGCGTAGTGTAGACCAGGCCATAGTCTCAGTCAGACCCATCAACAGACCTCCAAGAACAGTCATCTGGGCTCGCTAAGGTTTTAATCTTTGTTGTTCTTACATATCCTGTGGTTTTTGAGGGATTACTCCCAACCCTTATCTGCTTTTCCACTACATCTTCAGCAAGAGCAATGGGATGAAGAACAAGATACCCTTAATCTCATAGGAAGTCTCCTAAAACGGCTCCTGCAATATTGGCTAGACCATCGTCACTCAATTTCCCATGTTCAGCAATGCTTCCTGGCTCTGACAAAGCTAGAGAAGATGAACATTGGAAGTGTACCACTGTCACTTCTGTATAAGAATGCATTATTGCCTCCTCTTCCTCTCTGAGTGACCCCAGAACCCCCTAGCATCTGGCAGCAGGACCATGGCAGTATTACACATTTCTTTGGTATCTTTGTCAAGGAAAGTCTGAACATTCTGACATGTTCAAGGAAAGGAAACAGCAGCCCACTTTAACAATGGTTGTTGGGCTGCGACAGCTAAGGAAGGTCTGAGTGGCCCTGCTTTTATAAATCTGATTAATAGAATCATAGAAGATTAGAGTTGGAAGAGACCTCAGGTGGTCATCTAGTCCAGCCCCCTGCTCAAAATAGGATCAACCCCAATTAAATCATCCCAGCCAGGGCTTTGTCAGGCTGGCCCTTAAAAACCTAAAAACCTTTAAGGAAGGAGATTCCACCACCTCCCTAGGTAACCTATTCCAGTGCTTCACCACTCTCCTAGTGAAATAGTTTTTCCTACTATCCAATCTAGACCTACCCCACTGCAACTTGAGACCATTGCTCCTTGTTCTGTCATCTGCCACCACTAAGAACAGCAGAACTCCATCCTGTTTGGAACCTCGCTTCAGGTAGTTGAAGCCTGCTATCATTTTTATAAGGTCTCAAAGGGTGGTTTAACTTATTTTTATCAGCACCTGGCATCTGACTCGCTCACTGGTTTTGGCTGACAGAAGTAAATTCAGTTCAGTCAAACCTTTGTTCTAGGAGATAAATAATCCAGGCAGTTTGATGCTTTGGACTGAAATTTTTTTTCTTATTTAGGGCTTGCCTACAAAGGAGATTTTTCAAGGATAATTATATATCAGTATAACTACAGTGCTTAAAGTTAAATTATGCCGGTATAACACCCTTATATGAAGGCTCTTAAGCTGTGTCTACACTCAGGGCCGCCAAGTGCAGGTTCGGGCCCCGGTGAAAAATTTTTTTCTGGCCCACCACTGAGGGTGGACCGGCTAAACAGGACCGACAAAGCCAGGCCCCGGCCCCCTTCCGGAATGCCTGGCCCCAGTAATTTTTTATTGGCTTCCCCCCCTTCTCGTCGGCCCTGTCTACACTGCCACTTTCAGTGCTAAAACTTTTGTCCTTCAGGGGTGAACAACTAAAGTTTTAGCACTGTTAAGCAGCAGTATAGACAGCACTTTATCGCCGGGATAAAGCTACCACTGCTCATTAGGGATTTTTTTTTTTTATTGCCAGGAGAGCTCTCCCCGAGCAATAAAGCATATCTACACTGCCTATATCACAGCACAGCCACAGCCGCACTGTAACGTGAGTAGCACAGACATATCCTTACTCTGGATTAAGATCAGCCTTTTGCAGTTTAGCTAAAACTGCTTCTGAAACAACATAAGGTAAACTGGAAAAAGACACCCATATCAAAATAGGAGTGTCCATACACTGATTTTTACTGATGTAGTTACAACACTTTAAATTCACCCCTGATCTTATACATCATTATAATTTCTCTGTGCAGACAAGTCCTTGCAGCAGATAAAAATTTTAGTGGTTTAACCAGATACTCCTACTCATTGTCCAAGGTAACCTCCAGGGCTGAATATATTCTGGAAAATAAAGAGCCATTCCTCTATCTAGTTAGAGAGCTAGGAACACTCTAAGCATGCCTTGAGAGCATCTCTTGATCTCTCTGATGGAACAGCCAGTTCACTTGCGTCTGCAGTGACTCCAAGAAGGCATGCTTGGCTCCACAACTGCAGCTAATCACCTGCAATGGGGGTGGATACAGGCAACTGGTTCTAACCCCCTGGCTGCAAGGGTGATGAGTGAGGCACCCTGGAACACTGCAGTGTCAGTGGGTGCATGGTGCAGGCCCTTTAAAACTGAGCTGGTCCTCCACAGCACAGTTTGCAGGCAGGAACTCCAGCTCCAGCAGCTTACACTCCAGGCCAGGTTTCAGTAGCAGCTTGGGAAGTTTCTTTCCTGGGATCTGAGTTTGAAAACTTGTCCTCCTCCCAGCTAGCGGGGAGGAAGAGCGGAAAACAGCATTCACCACCTCCTACCAGTAAGTGGCTGCCCCGGGCATGGAGGTGGGGTGGCAACAGAAAGCCCAGAAGTGCCTACCTTTAAGATGCAATATAGGCACAGTACACTATTTGTTTGGGGGTTTGTCATCTCCGCTGCTGCCTGATAGCTTACTTTTGGATCCCCATGGCATCTGGTTGTCCATCAGTCTGTAACTCTGGTGTTGGTATCTTTGAGGTTCTACTGTACTGGAGAAACTGATGGCAATCAAGACAAGTCTTCCACCTTCAAAAGATCATCCTGCATATTCTCCAGACCTCAGTCATCAGTGTTTACCCTCAGAAGATACTGGTGAAGCTATACGGGCCTCATCAGGAAAAATGGGGGGTGGGGAGAATCATATAATGCAGTTACAAGCAGACCCTTTTCTATAACTGTACTACATACACATCATTGATTTAATTTGTGTGCATCTGTTGGTGGTTTTATACCAGTACACAATACACAAAATAAGAGTGCACCTCTCAACCCACTATATTAATAGTCTTTATTTCATAAGGAAAAAATACAGTAGCAGTGCAAAAAGAGAACTACTGAAGAAGAGAACAAGACTTCTACAAATATCAAAGAAACAGTAAACAATAAATAAGCTAGGGTGTAATAATGCAAACTCCTAAGGAATTTGTAAAAACGTGTAAGGTTGTTTTTACAACGTACATACATACTGTACATGGGAATAAAAGTTGAAAATTCCAACTTGTACAACACAAACCTTTATTACACACAGGAATGTCATTACAACTATTCATTTTGAAAACATTCTTGCAAATATAGAACCTTCTTCCTCTCAAGCGTTGAAAAAAAAAAAAATTTAACCCCATCCTACAAAGCAAATGCGCACCTGCCCCTTTCCTCAAATGTTCATCTTTATATTCTCAAAATAATACATCAGGCTTCCTATAAAAATGTTTCTATAAAGTATTTCATTCCTGTACCTCTTCTTTGTGAATGTACAATACATCATTTTGTATTAAGGTAGCACCTCAAAGGTATTTTAGGTAAACTATATAAAGTGCGGTTACTGGTATACTGTTAACATGCCATAATATTATAATATTCAGTGCAATAACCAGTATGGTTGAAGCTTTTTTTAAAAATGCATGCAAATCTGTTGCTGTAATTTACTGGATTTACTTGTTTTTTTGTAGTAATTAAAAATATAATATTTACATGTCAAAACATAGCTACTTAAAGTTACTCATATACAAGTGACTTAAAGTTCCTAAATTTACATCATGCATCCCAATTAAATCCCCCTAGTGAACTAATGAAATAATACTATATCTTTTTGATAAGAAAACAGTCATTTACAGATCTGGATGTTACATACTATGTATTTTACCCTCATAACTTTGTTGGAATCAAGCATTTTAAGTACTAGAAAGAGGCATAGTTATGATTATTATGCAAGTGATGACTTTTAGTACAATCAAAAGCCAAGATTAAAGCCCTGTATAAGAGGAAAATGTTATAAGTCTTACAATAAGGATGGAATATAATGAAAAGTAATTTTTTTTTCCCTCTTTCACGGTCCCAATTCGGTGCATTCACAATCTTAGCTAACCATGTAAATGCATTTCTAGTTAAATTTGACATTCCAGTTATATTCTTGTTCCATGGTGGTACATATAGCTTCTTAAGGAAGTGGTTGTATCCCATATTTCTATGAATAATACTGGCCAGCATCGAAAACCTACTCATAATTAGAAAAGTGGCCAGATAATAATCAATATGTTATGCAGAAACACTATTCTATGATGAAACAGCCCTATAGTAGTGATTAACATAAGTAATCAATATGCTGTTATGTGCTAAGTTTTACAAACAGTTTATTATTATATAAAATGATATTCATACATTAGACTCTATGAAAGATCGCTTTGGTTTTGCAGAAGTGACAGGAGTTAGATGACCTTCCTTATTAACTTGAGACTGCTGTTCAGATATAGCATCTGGATACAAATGAGGAACAGTTTTAGACATCCTGGTATCTTGACAGTGGGCAGGCTTTTGGCCCTTGAGCTCTTCAAGTTCTTTAGGCTGCATTCCATTTTGGATATTTTCTCCCGGGGCAATAGCAGGAGAGGAAGTTTTAGTCTGATTACTGTATCCACCTGTCTGTCTGGCAGAGAATTGCTCACAGTTTACAGATTGAACAAACCCGCCAGAAGCATCTTTTAGTAACCCTTCAGATGCCTGACAATGCCAAGTGCGATTAGTTTGATTACTCTGCTGCTGGAACCTTGCTGTCTTATCCATTATCCCCATAAATGGTGTATTCCGAGGTCTGTGTTCAGTCGTACCACTCTGAACTTGACTAACTTTATTTTCCTTGATTCGAACATCTGGCCCTAACCCTTTCACGCTATCTGAAAAGATGCTGCTTGAAGTTAAACTACTGGTTGAGCTGGAAACAATCATGCTGCTAGATGGAGAGCCAGAAGAGATGACATTAGTTACAGAGGCTTGCTGCCTTGCTTCACTGCAATTCATTTGAATTCCTTGAATTGGAGCTGCTTTCTCCATGACTGAAGGTGCAAGGACAGTAAGCCCATCAGTGGTTTTGGCCTTGCTTGTGAAAGAGTGAGAAGAGAGACTCTCACTCTGCTGTAAATGGGGACACTGGTTGGATGCTAACTTTTCATTGTACAGTCCAGAACTGAAACCTGTGGGATTGCTTCCAGATGATAAAGTGTTTGGCCCATCTAAATGCTGACTTTTACTGGCTAGATTTCCAGGATGTCGGACAGGCATAGCATTTGTGGGAAGATGCTGAAAAGGAGACGGTGTCTTTGCACTACACAGTGTAGCTCCAGTTCTTGATCCAGGCTGAATGGAATTCAAATGCTGATTAGTTTTCACAATCTGTGCTTGCTTTGTAGGTTGCATGATCAACCCTGGTTCTTTCAGATATTTACTCCCATTTTTTTTCTGAGGGGACATGGATCTGGCTTTCTGCTGAAGGCTATCTTGAAGGGTTCTGCTGTAGGGAGAAGCTGTCTGGGAACGCTGCAGCCTCTGTGAAGATGGAAAGGGGTCATCATGGTGTGGAAATTCTTCTTCTCTTTCTTCAAGATTGAAATGATCATTCACTCCTTGGACAAGAACGTCCTCATTGTCAGAGTCATTCTGCTGTGCTGGCTGTGGAGACTGCTGCTTTTGTTGCTGTGTTCTCTGGAACTGTTTACACTCCTCTTCTACTCTAGCTAGGAGCCTTTTGATTTCTTGGTTACTGGGGCACAATTTTATGGCTTCACGTAGGTCAGCAAGAGCTGTAAGAAACTGTCTGTGTAAAGGAAAAAATAAATAAAAGTAAACTGTTCCAAAAGAACCCCTCACCCACCTTGTCCCTCTAACATTAAAAAAAATTATTACAGCTTTGGGCAATTAAATTTCCACCATTGTGTACTGGCTGTGATCTCTATTACCCATCAAGGCAGCCCTTTGATCTATTGTCTTTTAACAGTGTCTGCTACTTAATGTGGTAGGAAATTCTCAACACTCAAAGGGCACCTTAGGAATGAGGAGAAGAGACAAAGAAGTCCCATATCATTCCCACTCCATCCCATTGGAGGATCAGAAGCCCTTCAAGAAGGCAAAAGCAGTGAGTTAGCTGGCAGCACTGGACACAGCAGCAGGCGGGGATAAGGAATTCAGCACAAAAGGTGCTTCACTGTAACTGGCACACAGAATTCCTTTGTAATGTTCCATACCCCAGAATAAGTGCACTCCTCTCTCTCTGGCTGCAGGAAAAGAAGGGAAAAGGTACCTCTTGCTGGGACCAGATTCTTTGGAGGGTTAGGTTCCCACCATACACCTGGGAGAATACTGCACATGTGCAGAATTTATGTTGCCTGCAGATTTCTTTGCTTCCCTGCAGAAAAATGACTTTCTGATGGGGAAGCAAAGGGAAGCCATGCAACAGTGGTCACATGACCCTCCCCAGCAGTATGTTTCAGGTGCCGTGGGGCAGAGGGTGGGACTGAAGAAGACTGAGGTGGCTCGTACACTGTGCTGGGTTCAGCTCCTAGTCCCGGCTGGGCTGGGGAGGATGGGACTTCCTCTTCCCCTGCACGGCATCCAGGGCTGTGTCAGACCTATCCGCAGCTGTAGGAAGCTATGCAAACTCCCTCCTCCCTGCTTTTCCTGCACCCATTGCTGTTCAGCTGCAGGGGGAGGGATCACTGTACAGGGAGCTGCTCCCCCATCTGCCCAACCCCCATAGATCCAGACTCCCTCCCCATACCCATAACTCATATCCCACTGAGCCTCACCCCTCCACACTCAAAATCCCCCCTCCCTCTGCATCTGAAGTACCTCGACGAGCCACCCACACCTGGATCCTAACCCCACTGAGCCCCACTCCCCCAGCTGGACCCCCCACTGACTCCCCAGACTCCCCTGTGAATTCTAGCCCCCCTGCACCCAGACCCCCTCACTAAGCCCCAACCACCTTCACATGGACCCCACCCTGCAGAGTCTATTACCATTGCACCCAGAACCCCCCAACAAGCCCCTGTGCATCCAAATCTCCCCCGAACCCAGATCCTCCACTGAGCCGCCCGCACCCAGATTGCCCCTCACAGAATCTTCTCAACCCCCATCCTGATACCCACACGCTAAGCCCCTCCACACTTGGATCCTGCCTTGCTCAGCCTGCCTGCCCACACCTGGTGCACCTGGCATGGAGGGGCAGGGCCCTGAAATGTTTCTGAGGCAGGCTCAGTCCCTGCACTGTGTCAGCCTTGGGTGCAGCCTCACCATTGAGTCCATAACTGCACAGTTATCTCCCACCTCTGTGCAGCCACTGGTCTGTGCTCCCCAGTGCCATGCTGGAGCTTTCACTTTTATTTGACAAACAATACTTGCAGAATTTTAAAGTATTGTGCACAGATTTTTAATTTTTTTTTTGTGCAGAATGTCCTCAGGAGTACTATCAAGAGCTGACAACTACTCTTCCCTGCCCCACTCTTGCCTACATCTTGGACTGCTGCTCATTCAACAGCTTCTTGTCCTTTGGCATTCTGTCACCTATAATAGTTTCAGGGTTTTTACTGCTGACCCATCCAGTTAGCTAGTTTTGGTACCCTGCAAGAAATGCTGATGGATTACTGCTGGCTCAGTCCACGTGATGGGCTTGTCAACACTAAGCCAAACCCCAAAGAGGGCTTTTGGCCTATGGAAAAGGATAGGATAAAAGGGAATATAGCTTAATTTACAGTCATTTATAAAAAGGTAGATACCAAAACTGGGCATTTACTCACTCTGACCATCATTATTTAAACAAGTGTCATGAGGAATTCCAGAAACAACTGTTTAATATCCTGCCTACCTGGCACCTTTCACTTGCATTAAATTCACTTAACTCCCAACAAAATTAATAAACACAAAAGGGAAAGGAGAAAAGGGGACAAAGAATTAGCAAGTATCTCTAACTTAAAGCACCTTAAATTTACCTGCGAATTAGCTGTTTAAAAATGTTATAGACACAGTCACAGACAGTACCTGCTGTTTCTCTTGGCTCTTGCTCTAGCATAATAGGCTTCATAGGATGTGGGTTTCAGATCAAGTGCCTTGGTAGCAAACTCTTCTGCCATGCCAAAGTCCTAATTTAATAGCAATTATATTTTCAATGTATACAGTGACATTTAAATATTTTTAAAATATTACATGCACGTAAGTTGCAGACACTAACAGAAACAATCTTGAGAGCTCCCATAGCCTACCCACTTCAGACAGTACTATTTAAATTGGCAAAAGTAAAGTTGGAGGGTTAAAAAAAACAAGTGGGGATTGGGATGGACCTTATGCTGCCACCTCTAAGGCTTATCTACACAGGGAAGTTGTCCAGCATACCTATTTCAGAATAACTATTCTGTTATAGCCCCCTATGTCAACACTATTCCAGAATAAAAGCAGGGCAGTTATTCTGGAATAGCTATGCTGGTCAATTTCACCTATGTAGACAAGCCCTGAGTACTACTTTACTTTATGAGGAGTCCCACTGGTTGTGGTAACATAGGGCTCAAAATCAGTAGATGATGGCTGAAATAACAGTGGATAAGGAGTTTACTAGTACTAGAGGTTGGGAAGGAAGGGGTCCCAGCACTTACATGTGCAGTGACCCATGACAGTAGCAATCACTTCTGGAGTAACAGGTAATCTGCCCACCTGTATGGTTTGCCCCTCTCCCCTTGCCCCTCATTTCATGCTAGTACCACATATTCTGTACATCCTCCCAGTGGTAGCTTTGCCTGTCTCTCCTTTAGCTCAGCCGGAAGAGCAAGAATCACAAGAACATCATGGTGCAAGGACAGCATACTAGCCCTTTATACATTTATGAGGTTTGAGCTTCATTGAGGTTTCTAGTACTCCAAGTATCTGAGCAACAATAAGAACTTACATTTGTTTTTCTGCGACACCGTGACAGGTTTAAATACAGGGAAACTCTTAGTTCATTGAAAGCTTTCATTTCTTCTCCAAACCCTTCCCGAGGAAACTTCCTTAAGGCATACTGATATCGCTGAGCTGCTTCTTTCATCTTCCCTTTCTATAGGTTTAGAACACAAGAGCTTTAGAAGTTGGATTTGTAAATTCCTCAATATTAATCATTCCGATTTAACATTTGCTAAACAGACGCTCTTCAAATAGAATCTATTTTTATAGATTTTGTATTTACAAATAAGTATTTTTTTCTTCAAAAACAGGGATAGTTATTCAAATATTTACATTTAAATCTGTAACAAATGGTGCCAAAGCAGAGTTCTTCAGACATGTAAGGTCTTGTTGATAACACAACTTCTTGGTCTGGTATTTGATGTGGAACAGTTTTACAGAGGATAATTGAACAACTGGCTTAAAAGTCTAAACAGCAAAACTCTGCAGGCCAGATGATGCCTTTAAGCCACACCTTTTATTGGAGGTGGTGCCTACCTATAAAATCTCAGGATAAACTCAGAGGAAGGACAGTCTATATCCTGAGCAATATACAAATGTAGATTCCAGCACCTCCCAAATTCATGTAGGAGCTGGAATTGAAACAATGAAGGTGTCTTGCTTCTGTGTGCTTTGCTGGGGGGTGGAGGGAAGGAATTGCAGGGGGGCAGGAAGCAGGGACATCTTGACTTGCCTAAGAGAGATTGAAAACTGAAACTAACCTTCTCCAGTGACTACCAACAAATTTTAAAATTTCAAAAAAAATCCAAAAGACATTCAGAGAACATCTCTGTGGTTAGATAAATGTCCGTGAGAAGATGTTGCTAATGCTTCTTACAAAAGCAGAATTTAGATAAGGACTAGCAAAGGTTTTAATTAATAAAACTGAAATATTTTTCTTTTTTTTTTAAATTATTTTATAGTTAATTTCTTGTTTTTAATAATTTCTTTGCTTTGTAATTTGTGTTAGCCTAAATAATAAACTTGTGTTAGAAGTTCTCTCATGGTGTCTCTCTTTATAAAAGTAGGCCTACATTTTCAAAAGTGATTAGTTATTCTGGCTACATCAATTTTTAGGCACCCAACTTGAGATACTTGATAGGGACCTGATTTTCAGAGACTGTGCGCTCAATTCTTTCTGAAAACCAAGCTCTTATAAGATGCCTCAAGTTGGGTGCCCCAAAACCATCACTTTTGGTAATTAAGGCTATAAAGGAAAGCAGTTAAAGGAGCAGGGAAGACTAAGGTAACTGCACTAAATATATGCTACTATAGCCTCATGAAGGCATCAGGGATAGAACTCTTAGCCCTGAACACTGTATACCAATGAAACTTTGAGTTTGAGTTCATTAATATAGTGGCTTAGGCCATAGTGCATAAAACACAACACAATTCAGTAAAACGAATACAAAATTTAAAAATACAAAAATTAAAGATCACAAGATCAGCCCTTCCTCTAGAATCAGTTACACCTTTAAAATAATAACCCCTGAAAAGATATAAAAATAAAATGGGTTTGAAATACACTTATTTAGGTCATAAGGAGCCTCTTTTTCGCATATTTTTCTGTTTTTTGCAGATGCAGGTCAGAAGTAGCAATAAAGATGTAGAGGCAGACCTTTGCAGTCCTTACAAGGGGTGACCCCCTGGATTTCAAATCCCGTGGCTAAAACGGCCTTTGAATGATGCCCATGTAATACCCATGGAAGTTATGCTACACTAACGAAATACAGAAAGAATGTCACACAACTTAAGACATTTCCAATCCACTTCTTGTGAAGCAATATCTCACCAGAGAAAAGCATTTATCATGCATGCTAAAGTTTGCTCAATTCATATTTAAACAAATGACATGCAGAGAAGTATCTCAACAAAAGGATATGCTTTATGTATTTTGTTCATACCTAATTCAATAGGATATGTGCAAATTAGCTTTCTGCCATTTTAAGGAATAACTAAATATTACCAATATTTCAATGAACAACTTGAAGCACAGTAAAGGAAATCCAGGTCAAATCCTTTTATCCATTTTTCCAAGATCTGAGTGTTCCCAATCAATTTCTCCCTTACAGGGGAAGGATATTTTCTGTCAAAGCTCCTTGGTTCCCATACCCCACAACATGAGGGAAGGAGGTTGCATATACCTTATTATCAATACTTTGTTAAAACACCTGTTGCTTTGTCTTTAAGAATCATTACCTACCTTCAGTTAGCAATGAAAATAAGAATCTACCTACTTTGTACATTATGTTTCCTTCTTCCATCAACTTCTGTAGTAGAATAATCAGAATATCAGGTTTAGAAGTTGCCATTGCCCATGCCGCGTTTCCTGCAAGTTAAAATATTAAATACTTTTCAAAAGACATTTCTGATATTACTAGAAAAAAAAACTAGGCTTGTTTCCAACATAGTTTCACACTCAAAACTTCAGCGGATATTCCACAAGTGAGGAATGATTGTAGAAATGCTTATACATACAGCAGCCTGGTATTAATGGTTCAAGTGTGTCTGCCCTGCTTTAGGTCCCATTTCAGGAGAGCACCAAAGCATGTGTTTAAATGCAGTCCTAAATAAGGATGCTTTCCTGAACTGTGGTTTAAAGGCGCCCAGACTCAGTTGCAATCATATACACAAACACACAAAAGTAATAGTCACATAATTAACTGCTGAAACACAGGATATACTAGAGCCATTAATTAATTGCATTCCTCAGGCAACTGACAACGTCACCTGCCCTCTGCCCTCTAATCCGTTGCCCCCAGGACTGTTAATATTCCAAATCTTTGAGCATTTTCAAACAGCTGCAATGTAACACAAAACCCAAACGTGGAATTTCTCCTGAGAAAGGATAAACATGGGTCAAGGATTGAACATCATCAGTCCTGGATTTCATGCCTGAATCCATGGATTAAGTCCATGAGGGCTAAAAACAGGGCCTTTATGTCATTAGAAGCCCAGTATTCTCACCTCTCCCTATAACAATGATATAAGGTTTTTTATTCTAGCCCATCCTAGTAGATAGTGAGATATGAGACCTTAAAATCAGAACAGTTGTGTGTACAGAAAAGCTATTTTAGATTTAATTTTAGAAACCTCTAAAAATTATTTCTATCCTCTGAATCCTAACTGCAGAGTCCTGCTAACTAAGACACCTGGTTTCACAGATGGAAGATTAAAAATAATATCAATACAATTTTAAATAACCTCAGAGTTCTAAAATGGTTTTTCAGAACAACATCCTATGGCATAGTATAAACAGCTTTATCGGTACCCTTTTGGGATGACTTCATAATTCATGTCTAGCCACTAGCATGTAATGGCCCTATTCCAAATAAATGTGGATAAAATCTTTACCATACCAGCATGTATTCTCTATGTATTAAAGGGAAAAGCCCCTTCTTAAGCATTAGTACCCGTTTGCTTTCTTGAGGCTCCACAGCCTCCTGCTATAGTTAAGGTTCGAAGTGTTAAGATGGGAAATACAGAAGTGGGAACAAAAAAAATGACTGTTTGCTTAATGCACTACATATATTTCATACAACTGGACCAGCAAGGCTGGTACAGATTCATCAGCTTTAAAACATGTGGCTATCACCTGAAAAAAAGTGTCCAAAGTGCTCTGATCACCTAGCTCTTGAGCTATGCACTGAATTAATGTCTGGAAAAGATTTTCATATGCTAAATACCTATTATACAACTACACCTCTACCCCGATATAATGCTGTCCTTGGGAGACAAAAAATCTTACCGTGTTATAGGTGAAACTGCGTTATATCAAACTTGCTTTGATCCACCAGAGTGCGCAGGCCCCCCCCCCCCCGAAGCATTGCTTTACTGTGTTATATCCGAATTCATGTTATATCGGGCCGCGTTATATCGGGGTAGATATGTATTTAAATTAATGGAAGCCCCAAAAGTTATGGAAGAGGAATTTTTTTTATTAGAACCAAAACATTATGAAGAAAAGCTAGAAGCAACTAGGGCTGGCTGAAGATGATTTCCAAGTGAAAAATCCCCTTTTGCACAATTAGAAATTTTCCCATGCAAAAATTTCTGTTTTCTGCTAGGAAAAAAATCAAAATGACAGTCCCCCAGCTGCCCGCCTGGAAGGCTCAATTTCACTTTCTGCCTGCAGGGAGAGAGTTTACTCTCTTTAAAATTGACAAACTCCAGGAGGGCAGTTAGCAAGCCAAAAAAATATCTGTTTTGGTTCACCCAAAACAGAACTGTTGAAAATTTCTGTCCAGTGAAAAATTTAGATATTTACCTTCCACCCCTCCCCACTCCCCAAAAAAACTCTGAAATTTTCCCTGGGGCAGAAAATTCCCTTTTTAGGCAGGCTCTAGTAACAACCCCTATATTTAGGTTGCCTAATAGCTTCTATTACAAACTATTCTTGAGACATTTTCTTTGAGAAGCTCTCACCTCTCTTGTTTGCAGCATTGTTTTGGTAGCAGGAATGCCCTCAGACTACATAAATGCCTTTTTCTTTTTCCCATAAAATTCCATTCAGCTTTTGCTGAGATATAAACTCTTAAAAAATTCACCATTTCCTTCTCTTGTTTGCATTCCCGAGGAAAATGCAGCACACCAAAATAACAACTGAATATAAAAATTCTAAGTCTGGACCGGCAATACTGCTGTCAAATCAGCATCACCAGTAGCACACACTGCACTGGGAATTCCCAGGAGCTGTCAAAGCACATGTAGTTAGTGGGACCTAGTTCATAGCCCATGCCCCTGTGGCAACATCATCATGTGGCAGAAGGAGAGAGCAAACCAGTCCCGGCCTCCTCCCCACCATGAACTTCCCCCAGACCCCACACCTAGCCCCAGTGGCTCATTCTCCCTCAAAGCTTGTCTCAAGGGGCACCACCTGGGGACAGAGCTCCCTCCAGTTCCAGAGAAAGAGGCAAAGGAGGCAAGGCGGAAAGCATGTGCGTGCTAAAATATTTAGATCCTCAAGTTCAAGAGGCAACAATCTGGCTTGCAATGTTGAGGGTTCAGAGTTTGACACCTGATGATAATGGGTCAGTTGTTACAGCTGGATGCCACAGAAGTTTTGTTTACTTTTTTCCTTTTAAAAAACTCTAGAAAGCACCATACAAAAGTCTACATTAAATGAACATTCTTAAGGTTGCAAAGTCATGCACTCAAAAATTTGGAAATATCAGAATTAGGGTTGCTCACATAACAGTAATTCAGCCTTTTAAATTAAGCATAAGCATTTTGATTCAGTCTTTTAAATTAAATGTTCACTATGTTCAGCATTCAGTGCACAAGGAGACACAATTACGGTTGCATGGGTAACCATAAAACTGGCATTTTCTAACTTTGGAGTGCTTGACTTAGAGTTCTTTGAAAGTCGGTTTCTGTATGTAACATGTTTTATAGACTTCCATTCAAAAGGAACGTGATAGACTTTCTAAAACTCTGTTTTAGAAAAATGACAATTATTGCACTATAGCAGACATTTAATTCTTTCCCTTCTAAACAAAAACAACACAAACAAAAATTGTGCTTTGATGATATAGGATGGGCTTACTAACCTAATTTGGCGCCTTTTCTAAGTAGTGTGACCACTACTGACGTATTTCGACATCCAATTGCTCTGTCTAATGGACGCATTCCACTGTAGTCTACGTGTTCAATCACTGCACCCTTCTCTACTAAATACTGCACCTGGGAAAAAGGAAGGAGACTGGATAAAACCTTTAAAAACTTTCAGCATGGGAGGCAGAATAGTGAAGCCACTTCTTAATCCTACTTGGAGTCCCCATTAAATAAAGTTAGTCTCTAAAATAAGTTAAATCCTCTTTTGTCTTTTGACCCCAGAAGGGAAGGAAAGGAGAAGGTAATAGCCACATTCCTAATTTTACTGCATTAACTTCAGTGATAAATAATAATCTTTTTCTGTCTTCATGTCAGTAGAAAATATATACAAGACACCATAAGGCCAACACTACATGTTCACTTTCCCATTTGTTCACATCATGAGCTTCAACCTACTGGTATGGCTGCTAGTGTCCAAGATTATAAAACTGGGATGAAAATACAGAGGAGTCCTGCACAGACCATATGGGCTTCAGGATAATTAACAGAGGTTTTGATAGCATGTCACAGTATGTTGTGACATTAAAATGACAAGTGCGAAACTATAGTACCAAATTTGTTCTGATGTGTTTGGGGATGAATGGCATACAAATACAATAAAGAAGAATGTACAGGCTATTTTTAAGTAACAGTCACTTAAACATGGATTATTTAAAATGCCCAAGTTTAATTATATGCTTCAATTTTTTGTGATAACAGACATTGGCTTTTTGAACTAACTGAAGAAAACTAAAGCAGTAATATTTATTAATTTCTACACCACTTATCAGTGGAGCAGTTTGATGTTGCAGTTAAGAAATAAGGGTATGTCTACACTGCATTCTAAAGCTCATATTAGCAAGTCTCAGAGTCTTCAAACTCAGGCTTAAAATAAGCAGCTATATATACTCAGCAGCTGGAGCTGGAGCTTGGGCTCTGAAGTCCCAGGAGGAGAGAGAGTTTCAGAACTCAAGCTCCAGCCTGAACCCAAACATCTTCACTGTTATTTTTGGTTCTGTAGTGCTTGATCTGAGCTCTGAGACTTGGGACCGCAAGTTTTAAAATGCAGTAGACACAAACTTAAACACAAAGTGGTAAAAACAGAAATGTTAAAAGTAAAAAAGATGTCCAATGCTGAATAAAATAAATGCATCAGAAACTTGTGGTACCCAAGAGTAGCTGGAATTGGCCCATCATTAACTTCTCAATAACCATTCTTGAAAGTGGGAAGTACAAGAAATGACAGTAATAGGAAGGTGGTTAATGGCCAGCAATAGTTCCTTGAATAAGGAGCCTAACAATTGCTTTCTATGGCTGATAATGATTTAACCTGAAGTTAGACATTAAGTATCCTTGTCATTCACAGCCTCCAGGTCCTGACCAGGTGCTGGTTTGCTGGATGAGCTGTTCCACTACCTCCAACAGTCATCGCTGTTGGCTGCCACCCTGGCCCAGAGATCAAGCTGCCCAGACATACAAGGTGAAAGAAGATGGTAAGTCCTAGTGCAGCTGTCTGCTAGATTGACTGGCAGTTTGAGCTGCTCCGGCTGGTGACCAATCTCATCCCAGAGATAACAGTAAGGACCTTTGGTAGCACAGGAGATGTTAAGTCACATACAAGATGTAATGTCACCATCCAGGCTGGGGAGTCTAAAGACTGGTTCTCTCTTCCTCTTGTTGCAGATGGATGGGGATTCTGGATCTGAGGTGAGGTGCGTGTAGGGGCCAGCAATGGAAACTCTGGTCAATGTCCTCCTCCTGGCAGAGTGCTGCTGCTACTGCTTTGCTACAACTGGAAATTCCTAGGATTCCGAAGTAATTTAAGCAGGAAAACTGTTCCAAGTAAATTATTTGTTTCCGAGCTTCATCACACTGTTTTCAGCACATATGGACTAAGTGTTTTTCATGAATATAGACAGTACATCCAACACCCCCACCCTCCAAAAATATACAGTCAGTAAAAAGTAGCAATATTGGAACTTTAACATGCAAGAGAGACACCAGTTAGAGGAAAAAACAGATTTATTTTTAAACAATCTAACAGCTATGTTCCCACACAACATGTGCTGGTTGGAAATATTTACTTCATATTTCATTTTTGTTAATGTCATTTCATAAGCCACTATTCACTCAGAAGTATATGTGCAAATACTGAAACACCAATGTTTTGATTACAGAGTGTCTAATATAGTATGTTAACTACAGTACTCCCAAAAAGGCTCCTGACTGAACAGAGGGGATACACCCCAAATCCTCCTAGGAGGCCTGAGGATTCCTTCTGCCTGTTAGAAATACACTCACGAGGAGGCTGAGCATAGTGCCTTCCAAAATCCATTAACAACCACTCGCTCAAAATCAACTACAGACTTGTGTAAATTAATTCAGATTAAGGTGGAGTGTGAATTTAAAGTACAATAGCTATTTCTGAGTAACTCCACATGTGGATCTTTAGAGGTTTGACTCTTCCTAAATAGCTATTCTGAAGCAACTGCATGAGTAGACATGCTCTAGCCTGAGTAAAGGCTACCTCCATATGAGTAAGAGATTGAAAGCTCAGGCTCTAGGTTCCCCATTTAATTGCTGGATTTGGTGTAGTGCATGTCCTTCCCACTAGTGTGCTGACATGATCTTCAAACCTGAAGTGAATATCTCCTTGCAGGTAAGAAGTACATTATCTATCCTACCAGTTATCTCCTAGAAGCTTAATTTCTGCCAGTTTGGCTTACTTATGTTTTATTGCTGAGAGCCTCACCTCATGCATGCAAATTTGAAAAGTTTAAATCATGGACTCTGAAGTTACCATATATTGGCTGTAACAGTTATAGACATATCTTATTTCACTTTCAAATTAATCACTACCCAACCTGTAATACTTATAATATAAACTAAGGAAGCAGTGGAGTGCAGTGGATGGGGTACAAGACTGGAAGTGGAGACCTAAGGTGTAGTCTCAGCACTGAAGTGTCTGATTTGCCTTAGTTCATGCTGCAAATTTACCTCAACACCTTAGTTTTCTGCACTTATAAAGACTGGATAATAATGTTTAGTCACCTTTACAGAATGTTGTGAGATTTACAGAAAAAAAGCTTAAACACTATGTGGTATCATTATCATAATCATAAACACTACCACATCAAGAATGCAGGCTATCTACACTAGGATTAGAAAAAGTGCTCTTTATGATACAGAAATGAACCACTCAATTTCAGCCTTGGTGCACCATTATTTTCTTTATATGTCCCTTTCATTTAAGATCTTTGCTCAACATTGTTATCCAATCTGGGCATTGGAAGGCTATTTTAAGAAGAGTTACAAAGAGAAAGGATATTTTCCACGGTCTAGCAGACTTTATTTTGTTTTCTTTCTTTTTCTTTTAATTCCAGTAGATCAGACGTACAAACTAGGTGTTTTTCTTATGGAGATTTAAGATACCCGTTATGACATATTACAACATACTGTAAAGCACAAGGGCATCAGAAGAGGTTACTGCACAAAGTGAGTAACCGCAGTTCTTCAAGATATATGTCCCTACAGGTGCTTTGCTTCAAGTATGCATGCATCTCTTGAATCTTGTTCAGAGATTTTCTGCTAGTCGTGTCCATTTGGCCCAAGCATGTGCCCACACCAAGGCTATATAGCAATGTATGGGAAACTGTCCTCAGTTCCTTCTCCACTTGAACATCCCACAGAGAACAGTCTGAAGCAAAGGGGAAGGAGGGTGAGTAGTGGAGCATCCACAGGGACACACATCTGGAGGAACCACAGTTACTACATACAGTGAGTAATCTCTTCTTCTTTAAGTAGTGTCCCTTTGGGTGCTCCACTTCAGGTTGCTTATGAGCAGAGGGAGCTTCAGAACTGAGTCTAGAACTGAAGACAGTACTGTAGTACCAAGTTTAGAAAATGTACATACTGAAGCTTTTGTAATAGCCCTACATAACTCAGATACTGGCATATTCTTGAGTAATGCTGTGAATGTTGCTGCTGATTTGACAGAATGTACTCTCACCCTTTGCAGGGGATGAACAACAGTTGCATCATAACAAGTACGGATGTAAAAGTTAAACCAGTTAACCAATAAGCATCAGACTTATCGGTTTACAATTAAACTCCACTGCTAGCCGGAGCCTGGGACCATGGCGGCAGGGGTCCCTAGGTTGGGGGCCGGCAGCAAGGCCCTGCATAAAACATGGAGGTGCGGTAGCACTCCCCCCCACACCTCTAGTTCCCCAGTTAGATAGAAGAAAGGAGTCTCCCACAGAGTGGTGCCCTACACCCCCACTTCTTGTTCCTGGAGGTGGCAAAGAGATCCATGTCTGGAAGACCCCATCTTCAGAATAGCTGTGAAGAATTTGAGAGCGTAGCTCCCATTCTTAGTCCTGCGAGAAGCATCTGCTGAGAATATTGGCTGTGGGGTTCTGTCTACGTGGGAGGTAGACAGCTGAAATTTGGATCTGACAGGCTATACACCAGTGCCATAGTTTCATGGTTTCGGCACGCAGGGAGGGCGATCTTGCTCCTTCCTGTGTGTTGATATACATGCAGGATACGTTGCCCATCATGCCTGTGATTGATTTGCCCCAATGTGGGATAAGAAATGAAAGCAAGCATTCCTGACTGCCCTGAGTTCCAACAGAATTATATGGAGACTGGTTTCCTTAGATGTCCATCTGTCCTGGGTCATCAGAGCACTGAGGTGAGCTTCGCATCCCAACAGTGCATCTATTGTCATAGTTACTGATGGATCTGGGTGACAGAAGGGAATGACTGCACAGACATTGAGTTGATCTTTCTACCAGTCCAAGGAGCTGCTCACTTGAAGAGGAACTGTCACATGCCTGTAAGGTGTCTCTGGCTGGAAAAAAAGTCACTCTGAGCCAACCCTGCAAGCAGCAGACACATAGCCTTAAGCAATCAGTCATGGAGGTGCAAACTACCATGTGTCACAAGAACTATAGACAGCTCCTTATCATGCGTCAAGGGCTCTCCTGAACTTTGCCTATCAGACCCAACAAACTTATGAATCTTTCTATGGGAAGGTAGGTCCTGACTGTCAATCAGTCCAAGGATGCGCCTATAACTGTATCTTCTGTACAGGGATTAACATGTTTTTGTTTTTGTTTTTACATTCAACTGGAGAGACAATTCCTGGAAAAGAACATGGGATGTCTGGATGGAAGATAGTACTGCTTCGTAGGAACAAGCTTTGAATAATCATTTGTTGAGGTACAGGAAGACAAGGATTGCTTCTCATCTGAAGTAAGCAGCCACTGCTGCCAGGACTTTTGAGAACACCATTGGAGCTGAAGAAAAGCTGAAGGGAAGAACTCTGTACTGGAAATGGTCCTGGACTAAAGTGACAAATAGGTATTTCCTGTGTGATGGAGGTATCATTATATGGAAATAGGCATCTTGTAGGTCGAGGGCCAAAAGCCAATCCCCTTCCTCTAGTGAAGGAATTATAGCTGCCAGTCACCATTCTGAACTTCTGAGACTTTACAAATTTGTTTAAAAGTCTTAGATCCAAGATCGGTCTCAATCCTCCATCCTTCTTTGGCAAAAGGAAATACTTTGAGTAAAACTCTTTGTCCTTGTGAGGAGGTGGAACTGTCTCCATTGCTCCTCATTGAAGGACAAAGTTCATTTCTTGTCTCAATAAAACCAGTGAGCAGGGTCCCTAAAAAGGGATGGGGAAATGGGAAAGGAAGAAGTGAGGGAGGGATGTAAAATGGATGGCATAGCCCAGTGTTATGACCTCTATGACTTACTTCTCTGTAGTGATCCACCTTCAAGCATGTTGGAAATGAGAAAGGCGGTCTCTAAAAGCAAATGGATACAGCTGTAAAACCAGAGGCATGCGAGGATTCAATCCCTTGACTGACCCATCGGAACTATTCCTTTGAAGATGACTTAGTGCTCAAGGAGTGCAAGTGAATGGCACTCTCTCTGTGGAATTAAATCTTTTTCTGGGATTATCAGTGGATCTATGGAATCCAGAGAACTGAGCAGGACATCATCTCTGGGCAGTCTGTAACCTAGTAAATCTTGTCTTATTTGTACATGACCAGTGATCGTAAAGTAGCCCTAGAGTCCTTTAGTGTGTACAAGGATTCATCCACGGTCTCCAAAAAAAGCTTATGACCGTTGAAGAGGAGGTCCTCAACAGTTTTCTGAACTTCGCTCAGAATCCCCAAGAGTTGGAGCCAAAATGCCGAGCATAACAACTGCCATGAAGATGTTCCTGGCAGTAGTGTCCGCAGCATTCAAGGCTGTTTGAAGAGAGGTTCTGGCCCTGTGAAATGATGGACTGGAATTGTTCCCTATGTTTCTGCAGCAGATGTTCAATAAAGGCTGTAAATCTATTACAGTTTGTAAAATTGTATTTGGCCATGATTACCTGATAGTTCATGATCTTAAATTGCAGGGTTGCGGATGAATAGAACTTATATCCAAAAAGGCCCAGTCTCTTTTGGTCCTTGTCATATGAAGTAGACTTTCCAGAAGTGTTACTTACGATGCTCATTTATCGCATCCACCACTAGGGAGTTTGGGGAGACGGGTGGGGATGGAGGAGAACAAAAAAAATCAGTCATTAAGGGAACATAATAATATTTCTTACCTGCCTGTTTACACCTTGGCAGAACGATAGCAGGTGTCTGGCACACAGTCTTAGCTGGATCCAGAGCACCTTTTTAATGGGTAACTGCAGGATATCCAACAGCTTGTACTATGAATGGAATCTGAAGAGTGTCAGCTACTCTCTTTATAAGGTCATGAAACTGATGGAAATTGTCAGCCATTGAACGTGGTGGGGGCAATAACCCTCTCGTCTAGGATGAAATAGGTGTTTGAGAAGTGACCTCCTGCTCCTCAGATGTCTCTTCTTGTTGGGGAGAGGGGTTTGTTGGGGAGGAGAGGACTGTACAGATCTCGCTTCCCTATGAGACAGCACTTCTTGTGATTTGCTGCCAATAAGCAACCCAGTGTCTCAATGTAGCCATGGGGAGTAGGGGCATACGGAAGTGAAGGTGGCATGCCGGGTTGGTTCCACCATCCTTGTTGCCAAGCATGATGATCTTCCTTATGACGGTCAAGGAATGGGTTCCTATAAGGCTATGTCAGAGAACCTTATACAGAAATAGAAGAGACTGACTGGAAGTCTTCATCCTCTTCAATATCCTCCAATGGGGGAACACACAGAAAAGGTCAAGATTCCTTGAGTACCAGAGGACAACAGTGATCTGGAGATCAGGGGGTCAGTACCAAGAGATACGCAGTAGCCAAAGCAGACTGTATTGCTGATTGGGGCTGTACCAGCGCAGGTGCTGGTGTGTGTGACCCTTGCTTGCTCAGTATCAAGGATGCTGAATGGATAGGTACTGACAGCAGGGCTATGCCAGAGGGTGCCAGACTGAAGTGCTTATGATTAAGGCTACATTTTAGTCATGGGTATTTTAGTAAAAGTCATGGACAGGACACAGGCAGTAAACAAAAATTCACAGCTTGTGACCTGTCCATGACTTGTACTATATACCCCTAACTAAAACTTGGTCCAGAAGTGCTCTTTGGGGGTGGGGGAGTCCAAGGGCACAATGGAGGCTGGGGTGGGGGTTGCCCGGGACCCCCGTTGGTGCTGGGGGGAGGCAGGTGGTGATGCACGGCCTGAGACCCTCCCTGGTGCTGGGGGGCGGGGAGGGTTGGCAGGACTGGCAAGCTCCCTGCCCAGCTCTGTGCAACTCCCCCGATCAGCAGCATGTCCCTGCAGCTCCTAGGGGGAGGGAAGGCCAAGGGGGCTCTGCGCGCTGCTCCCGCCATGAGTGCCAGCTCCGCAGCTCCCATTGGCCTGGAACTGCAGCCAATGGGAGCTGCAGGGGCTGTGTCTGCAGGCAGAGCCCCATGACCTCTCTGCCTAGGAACTGCAGGGACACCCCCAAGGTAAGCCATGGAGTCAGCTGCATTGGCCGTTGAAAAAGTCACAGAGGTTATGGAATCTGTGACAGACACGCAGCATGATTGCTCGCCTTGTCCCTTGAAGATGGTACAGAGGCCCCGTCAGAACCATATCTCTCCTTCGAGCTGTGGGACTTTCCAGCCTTGCCAGTCCCAGAGGAGTCATCCTTTGCCTGTGCTGTACTGAGCCAAGAGATGGAGGTTTCCAAGACCATACATCTCACAGGGGACCTGGGTCTTTTAGGAGCTGGCTCCTTAAGATGAGAGTCCTCTTTCTGGAACTTTCCCAGAAGTCTCCAAAAAGCCTCCCTTTAGAGGAAGCCTGCAACTAAGGTCTAAAGAGCACTGGATATATCCAGAGACAGGGGTACAGGTGGCGGTGGGTTTCCTGATCTGATTCAGGGATCATCTACACTGAAAACGTACATTG
The DNA here is from genome assembly GCF_007399415.2 of Gopherus evgoodei. Taxonomy (NCBI): domain Eukaryota; kingdom Metazoa; phylum Chordata; order Testudines; family Testudinidae; genus Gopherus; species Gopherus evgoodei. The sequence continues at coordinate 48,731,146 of NC_044332.1, forward strand.
ACACAGCTACATCTCTCAGGGGTGTAAAAAAAAAACCCATACCCTAACAGACCTATCTCTGCTGATCTAACTCCCAGTATAGACAGTACCAGGTCAGCAGAAGAACTCTTCCATCAACCTACCTACTGCTTCTCGATGAGGTGGATTAAATACAACAACAGGTCAGACCCTCCATCACTGTAGTGAGTGTTTATACTGTAGCATTTTAAGTGTAAATGTACCCTCAGAAGTTGGTCAAAGGGAGCATTCCACCATTAGCAGTCTTAGCTTAATCTCCCTGTTCTTCCTTGCCCTGGATTTGAGGGCCAGACAAAACTTGCACTTCTGGGAGACCTGCAGTTCTGTTCCTCAAGCAACGGACACAGAGTGGCTGTCGCTAACAGATACAGTCTCTCGTCAGGAGAGGGACCCATCAAGCAGAATAAGGCTCCCTCGGGGGGGAGGGGGGGGGAGAGAGAGAGAGAGAGAATAACAAAATAATCCTCCTGTTACTTATCTCTGACTATAACTAATACTAAACAAACTTCAGTATAAACTGTATACAAGAGAGCTGACATATGCTCAAGGTGGACATGCTAAGACTCCATCTCAGGCTGAGATAGTTGAGAAGGAACTAAGAACGTTTCACCCATGCAGCCTTATGTTGCCTTGAATTGTGGCACGAGGAAGGATGTAACAGAAAATCTCTGACCAAGGGCTCATGATGTGCATGTGCACCTGAAGTGGAGCATCTATAGGGACACTACTTGAACACTGGACTTCTAGTACAAATATCTAGGTACTAAAAATCTGTTGGAAAATGCTTTTTCTGCATAAACACCTGCAATGGTGTCCAGGTCTAAGTGATGGAAGTAAAGAAGGAAGTTAAGCCACTTAACTATCTGCCTACACTTACTTCATTAACATTTTGATCAACAGATTCCATTTCAGACTATGAAAGTTTAAAGTGGGCTTAGAAGATTTTCTACAAATTAACCTTACTTACAATATCAGAATCTCCATAAAAAGCTGCCAGATCCAAGGGTGTTCGTCCATTCTTGTCCATCTGATCTATTGTTGCACCTTTTTCAACCAAATATTGAACCACTCCCCTATGGCCTTTTAGGCAGGCCCAGCTAAGTGCTGTCAGCCCCTCTTTATCCAGGGATGAAATGGCTGCACCTGAAATAAAACCCAAATGGGTTTTTTAAAAATTAAAGTTCCATGTTTAACTTTTAAAATTAAAACCAAAATTTGATGTGAACTTCAAAATATGAGTAATAAAAAAATCCTTTCACTTCCTCTAATCTCCATCAAAAGCTACAATAAAATAAACCTTATTGTATAGTCCGGCATACCGTTTGCAAATAAGATATGACTGAAAACTATCAAAAGTACCTGATGCTGAAAAATTATCCAACTTGTGTATCTGTAATTAAATGTACAGAAAAATCCCCTGTGCAATTGTATAATGATTTTACCTTTGGAAAGTAGAAATTCCACAGTGCTCAAGTGTCCTTCACAAGAAGCCACCATAAGTGGTGTCCTGCCTTGCTTGTCACTTAAATTCACATCAGATCCATGCTCTAACAGAAGTTTAGCAATCTGAAAATACAATTTAAACGTAGATAAGTAGTTTAATTTTTAGAAATGCACTAATGGCCTTTTAGAAATGGGATGTATAATGTGTTACTTATATTCAGTCTGATAATTCATGATGAATTTAAAACTTCAACAGTTTGCAGTTCTAAGTCTAGGATTTTCCACTCTGCGAGGGCTGCTTTCTACCATGTTGCAACCCACCACCAAGGGTAGCAGGTCGGGAAGAATCTTTCAATAACAGGTTGATCTTCCATTAGTACAGTGCGAGCATAATAGCTCCTATGCTGCCTCTGCTCCCAGTTTAGGAAGCACAATTCTCTAGTTCAGAAAGACGTGGTAATTTCAAGTGCTTTGTCCCATCTTAAATTACTCAAGTGGTGAGGTTTTCCTTGGAATGAAGTGTGTCTGAACACTTGCACCATTTATTAAATGCATAAAGATGCAGGAACAATTTTAAAATTCAGGAAACATCTCCCATAATCATTCATTTTATTCACGAGCATTTGTCACACCTGCCAATGTCCCTGCCGCACTGCACAGAAAAGTGGAGGGATTCCCCTCCTGTTGGCTCTTGTCACAACAGCTCCATGTTCAAGCAGTAACTCGCATACTTCCAATTTCCCTCTTCCTGCAGCAGCTGTCAGGGCTAAAGAAAGTCAAAAGAAATTATTTCTTACTAAACTTGTTTTAGCTTTGGTAAACACAGCCTCTTATGGAGGAAAAAAGAACAATTTTTTCAACTAAAAATACCTCTGTGCAGTAGTCCCAGCATTCTGATCAAATTGTCTCTAGATTCAATTATGTAGACTTTTTCCGAGACTTTTTTTTTGTTTTTTTTTTAACCCCCACCCCCCATTTATAAAGGCAACTTGATGTTCTCTACAGAGCATCAGGAGGAGCAGAACTGAGATGGGAGGTTAAAGCATCAAAGTATACGGTGACTGAGGAAAAGCTAAGTCTCAAACAACTGATTAAATCATGTACATGGCTTGCATATAAGAAGAGTGTTAATGGGCAGAAAAAACAGATCAACCAATTTGATAAGTCCATTATATTTCATTTTAGTTTAATCATTTTATCAAGATAGGTGAGCTGAAACCTATTGGACTATGCTTCTCTCAGAGGTTTATAGATCTGATGGTCCTGTTAGTGAATCCCAGGACTATCATAGCTTCTCAGAATGCTGCTTATTTATTGACTGACAGCAGCTTATTACAACCACTAAGCAGCAGATATTCAACATTTCCCAGGAAGTTTGTGTGTTTCATGTAACTGGGTTTCTTCCTGATGGAGGAGTTAAAGCTGTTTTGCCTATTTTTGCAGCAGACTGCATGGGAAAAATTACACTAGCTCTCTAATAAAGGGTTTTGATTCTTAATTTGACCATATTTGTTTTAGGCTTCAAATGGCTTTTGCCAATGCATGAGTGATGTTAACATTGTAGCTAGTCTCTTGTTAAAAATATTTTAGAACAGTACAAAATATTACAATATTCTTGACTCTTGATTTTTACTAGATTGCAACCTCCTTGCAACTTTGGACTGATATTGGTGTGGTAGATCATTAAAGCATTGGCTGGTCCATGCACAGAACCCACATAAATGGATGCACTGAACAGCAATTTGGTACTGGATTAAAACATTCTGTGGGCTCATGCATGTGCCTTTGTGACTGATCATCCTAACACAACATGGTAGCATGTGAGTACAAACAGCATAATTATAAAACTGTTGCTAGGACCTTTATCACAGATGTAGATAAGGTGAGCACCACTGTACATTTGGATGCATTGTTCATGGTTTATACTGAGGCAGACAATTCCTACTATAGAGAGCTATAGAGTCTGAAATTCCTTTCAGCATCATGACTTTAAAAATAATAGTTTTGCAGTTAGGCTATCATTTGAACAACTCAATCATCTTCTCCCATGGTTTATTATGCTTTTTCATTTCCACTGTGACACTCTTTGAAGCTTGAAAATAAAATATTTTCCCGTCATGATTTTGTTCTCTTCCATTTGGCACACATCAGCTTTTTTGTGTGTTTTAAATGGAGCTTGAAATTAACAGGTTTTGTTGTTGTTGAATTCTTTGTACCAGAATTACTAGTGATGTCAGCACTGTTCTGGAAATAATGCTTCTTAGCTAACTTCATCTAAAACCAGTAAATGGTTCACCACTACACATAGTGCTTCTATCTAAATCCAGCAGAAAGAGTTAATGCACACTTTCTTCAGTTGCTCAGGGAAAGAATCGTGCATTTCTTTTCCTTTATTAAAAAATAGTTTTCAATTAGAAAATATTTAAATACAGTATTTAAAAACTTGCACAGATGTGCTGAAAAGTAATAAAAGTACAATCACTGCAGGATGTAGTAACCCTGTTTTTAATTTTTAAAATAACATCTGACCTACATGCCCACCCTTCCAGTTTACAGACACCTATTTAAAAATTAGACCAAATGTTCTGGTCTAAACAATTGGATATCCTCAATGTACTTCTTGAATATCCTCAATGTACAGATAGAACTGTTGAATTACTAAAAAAGCAAACAAAACCACCTTTTTAAAGACAGACTTCACATTTATCTCACTGTCACTTCCAGCTCTTCAGTTCAGGGTGTAACTCTGAAGTTATAGCAACAACATGACTAAAGCATACCATATTCGGCCACAAGCAAGACCAAAGAATAGCACTACAGCAAGCTAAAACAAACAATATAATAGTAAAACTACGTTCAGGAATTCCGACTATTCTACTGAAAAGACCACCTCTGATCTGCCTAATGTACTTTGCAAAAGCTCAACCCAATCTGCCTTAATAAAAAAGGAAAGAATTTAAATGAGCAGCTAAACAAGCAACTGATGCAGAATGGAAAATATGTGAGCCCATTAGGCTGAAGGAAAACTAATAATCTGGCAGATCTTTGGTGTACAGCCAACAATGTTAGAGGGAAATAGTAACTGGGACAGAAAAAAGGATTTTTTTTTTTATTTTGTCTGAAACAAGACAGACACAAAGTTTGGAAATCTATATGAAAACATAATTATAAATGGCTGCTACCATGTGCAGTATCCAACATGTATGATACAAAAACCATTTAATATTGTATTTCATGGTTATTCAAATTTCTATAAGATGCCAATAATATCTACTGGAGCACACAGTTGCGTGTTGGACTTTGACTCTGGAATCTTATCCTATAAAGATCACCATTTGTCTTGAGAGCATGATTTGTTTTAAACATCATAATGGGTAAATGCACACTTCCAGAGCCTACATAAAACTGCTTCCTAAATGAATATTCTATGGAAGTATATGCATAAAAATATCTAGTTTTCAACACTAGGCCTGTTTTTCAATATGTTTCATTACCTCAGCTTTAATGACACTTGTAAGTGGCTTTCTTGTATTTCCTTTGTACATTCATTTTCAGAGGTTTATATCTTGACCAAGGATCTGCTTTAGGCTGACATGTCCTTTCACATTACTTTCATCACATAAACAGTCTCTCTGAACCCCTCCCCTATCTCCCCCTCTTTCACAGTATCCAATTAAAACCTCATCTCCTAACTTTAAGCCATTCATTCAAACTACACCACTCTTAAGAATCCATTTTTATCTTTTGTGTTGCCCCTGACCCTCCCCATCCTTCTGCTTTGCCAGTGATGCTAGCTTTGTGTACGGGGAATCTCCCTGCCCCATCCCAAACTGATTTGATTGCTAGTATTCTTTTCGCTCTTCAGATTCCTTCCTTAAGACCCACTTCTGCCATCATGACTATATATAACAGGGGGCAGGCAACCTATGGCACGTATGCCGAAGGCGGCACTCAAGCTGATTTTCAGTGGCACTCACACTGTCCAGGTCCTGGCCACTGCTCTGGGGGGGGGGGCTCTGCATTTTAATTTAAAAATTTTAAATGAAGCTCCTTAAACATTTCAAAACCTTATTTACTTTACATACAACACTAGTTTAGTTATATATTATAGATTTATAGAAAGAGACCTTCTAAGAACATTAAAATGTATTAATGACACGCAAAACCATACATTAGAGTGAATAAATGAAGACTTGGCACACCACTTCTGAAAGGTTGCCGACCCCTAATATATAAAAAAATTTTAAAAAATCAGCCACTGTATATTGCCTAAACTGAGGGACCTCCAGGAAAGTCAATAATTAATTAAAAAACTATACAAATATATTATTTTGTTATTAAAAATTATATAGTTGAAGGCCTCCCTCTCCCACCATCCTTTATATGTTGCTTGTCTTCTTTAACAAGGCTTCTTTGGTGCATGTCTGTCTTTGTGTTTGTACAAACACAGTGAAACCCCAACAATAACCAGGCCCCTGTATGCTATAGTAATATAAATATTTACTAATTTGCTTCATCACACAATGAATTATCCTCTTCTCCCTCCCAAAAGTTGAAAAAAAATAATTTTGCTATTTAAATTTCAAGTAAGCAATTAAAATTAATTATGATCCAGCTGATGATGCAAGTATATTACTAATACGTATTAATAATGCATTTCAAAATCTTCTTATAGAGCTGATGTGAAAATGCTAGGTTGGAGGCCTTCACTTTCTAAGGTTGTCATTTAGCTACAAAACATATGCACTCCCTGATATGACTCAACTACAGTCCAGAGACACCCCTCGCCTAACCTCTAAGGAGAAATGAATAATTTAGTGCCAATACATATTCAATCCTTAGCACTTTTCTGAGATGAGGATGGCAGTTATAGTGGATTTATGTGACGTGGAAAAGTTCTATCCTAACAAAATCCTATTTAGTTCTGACAGAAAAAAGCTCTATCTACTACTACACGTGCAAAGGGCGGAATGAAACAGAGCTGGTGAATAAACATACTGCAGAAAAATCCCCACAGCATGAATTTTACTTAGAAACTGAGACTGGCATTATGGGTGTCCTTTCTGGTTTTAAGATACAATAAAAAAATGAAGATAGGATAAAATTACCTTAATGGCACAATGATTTATATGAAAAACACAAATATTTCAACAATACTAAAAACTTTGGCTGAATAATTTTATGTTAAAGGACAAACACCAAAAAGCAATGACATTTTGCACTATGGTTCAAAATCTGAGTTGACATTTTCCAAAAAGGTGTGAATTTTATCAGAGTAAAAACATTTTCAGCTTCAAATCTAAATCTTCTTTTTTACTGAGTTTTTAAATCTAAACAGTGTTAAATATAGATCTCTAAATCATACTACATGCAGATGCATAGAGACAGAGATAGAGAGAGATATTATATGCAAGTGTATCAGCCACTATGCTCAGATCCCTTTAAAAAGGGGGGGGGCTTTTTGAAATACTGAAGGATCATAAAGTTTTACCTCCAATTTGCCAGCCTTCTGCTGAAAATAAAGAGAATACTGATATTCATACAGGAGGTAAAAGATTTTGCAGTGGGGCACCAACAGAACATAGACTTTGGATATGGAGAAGACCCATCTAATTCCAACTCCCTGCTAGTCTTGTTTTTTCCCCACAGTACATTTAAATTTATGGCACTGTTTTAAAAACGCTTTCAATTTCAAACATCCCATTAAAAGAAGCATTAGAACACTTCAACATTAATTCCTTCCAAGAGTTTTTAACATAGCTGTTAAATATAGTCTTACAACACAATTTAAAAAGCAAAGTGAAATAATGTTTGAAAATCATGTATTTTCATTCTCCACTGTTTCAGACACTCCTAAGCAGTATCATATCTTTCCTTATAAGTTTTATTCCTCTTTATCTGGTAAACACTGATTGGTTAATGTCACTGGAGCTTGAAGATGACCAACTATGTGTGTTTAATTCTTCATTCGTAGTCCAGCATCAACTATGTCAACTAGACAAAGCTCCAGGAGTAACTTTTTTGAGTTTCAGTTGCAAAAGGTCAGGACCTTTTCTTAGACGCTCATGAACTGCATTACACAAACTGTATCCAGGGTTCTTATAAAATTAACTGCTATTTAACTCTATTATAATAAAGATACGTAGCAGCTGTAGCTCTTTAGCTGTGATTAGTATAAAATCCTTCAAATCCGGACTGCTTACACAGCCACCCAATAGTTTTATTCAGTTGATTAACTCCCAACTGGTTTGTCTCTAAACTATTCATTTCCTTTACCATCTCCATAAAATAAATTCCTTGCATTGTAGGTATGGGAGAATTAACTAACTAAATCAAAGGATGACACGATCAAAATGTTCTAAGAGGCTAAACCATTTTGAAATGTAAGAACTGACATGTGCACAGTTCCTCATGCTTTAGGGCACTCAACATATATAGATGATAATTTATTGATTTGACACTAAGAAATCTTATGTGCTTAGACTGTAAACTCTTCAGGGCATGGACTGGGTTTTCTGTTTTACATATTTTGCAGACTTTTAAAAAACTGTGTACGACTACAGTGTTAAATAGAACTACCGCAATATGACAAGCTTAAAATGCCTAGTCCATCACAAAATACAAACTGGACAATACTGTAATAAGATTCTCAGGATGCCAATACACTTTTAGACATATCAGGTGTTTAAGATACTAAACTGCAATGCAAAGAAAAAGAGGCAGAGATACCAGCTGGAGAAGTCAGGCGGTACAGAGTACGTACATGCTTGTAAAGAGTTTCCAGAAAGTTGAAAGAGAAAAGTAAAGGGGAAGAGATTGCAGACGTATAAATACAAGATAAAGAGACAGATGTGAGGCCCAAAGGGAAAGAGTGTGGACAGAAGAGAGACTGGGAAGACAGAGCAACAGCATGAAAGGACCCTTTAGCTTTTTCAAGGCGAGGAAAAGAGGAATTGAGAGGAGAAACCTAGGAGATGCTCCCACTTAGCTTCCCCTCACTGCCATTCCATCTCACCTCCCATTCTATCAGATCTCCACACATCCATCACCTGACTGGATTCCCATTTTGAGCAAGACACCATTCTAATTAATATTTCTTAAATAAACAAAAAAAATTAGGAGGTGATTAGCCCTAGTGCTAGTGCAGCAGGCCTTCAAATAAGTGGATCTTACATATGTTAACTATTCTAAGTCAAATTAAACCATTTTAAATGGATTCAAAATATACAAACTACATTTAATGAAAAAGAAAAGTACACAAGTTGAATAAGCATATTGTAATAACACTGGCTAAGTGTATATGAACATGTCTCCCCTTTAGTGATCGGTATACAGGCTTGTGTTTTTGGTACTGAAAGTCCCAAGTTCTCTTGCTATCAGTGACCATGGAGCAAGTGTATGGATGCATTCTTAGATTTGGCACATAAGCATAACAAAAAATAAAGTAAGAACTAAAATATTTATCTCCCCTTCACTGAGTTACAAGAAATTATTTTCCTCTAATCAAGAGAATTAACTACCTCTTGAAGTGCTCGTCTACAAGTTATTGTATGCTGAAGACAATGTACTCAGACGATTCAGATTGAACTGCAGCGTATGTAACTGAAATGTTTGCCACAGCTGCCACAAATTACAGGCTTTTGATCAGTCTTACTACAAAGTGGGTAATGTTTCAGCCTACATCTTCCAACCCCCCTATATATCTGTCTATCTTCATACAGAGATGCTTTCTGAAACCTCTGAGGCTGTTCAAATACCTCTGTAGTAGGCCTCCCAATGATGTTCTTATCAGTCCAGTGACCACTACACCAAGCACTTGATGACACTCCTGTGCTGTATGTAGTCCACGGTAGGGTAGGGACTACAGCACAGGACTACATGAGGGGGAGGGCATACTCCTCAGCCGAAAGGAGTATGACCCAACCTCCAATTCCGATGACAAGTCTTCTCTGGTAGCCATGGAGTTGTGGTTGCCACCAGTGCTAGAGATCGGTGCTGAGGCAGAGTGCTTTCATTGGGGCCAGTATGGTCAGTTTCCCTCTCGACGGTACTACATGGCCTGGAACCAAGCGGCCAGTGGGGACTTTGTGGTCCCTCCTGCCCCTAGTACCGATGCCACCGACTCCTGTACTATTGGCAATGGCAGTACCAAGAGTGCTAGCAGGTTTCTAGTGACAGCACATGTCTCTGGCTTGGATGGCTGCAATGGTACTGGTGCCACACCGTCCCTCTGGCACTGATGGTTTCTCTGGTACCAGACTCAACAGTGCCAGTGTAAGGGCCAAAGCCAAAGGTGTTGACTGCAATGCCAAGGCAGAGAAGTGGCCTGACTTAGGTCACAATGCGCTCTGCTTCCCATGCCTGGCCTTCTTCAGAGTTGGGGAATGTCCCCTCTCGGCTGACAGCTTCCTGTGCTTTTGCCTAGGCACTGGCGAAGGCAAATGGTGCTGGGACTCCTGCATGGTGGGAGGAGTGCTCCTCACCGATGCTGAGGTGCTTGATGTCAGGTCTGACTGGCACAGCTTGGAGGAAGGTATCAGCGCCACCTCCAACAGCAGGAACTTTAGCCTAGCTTCCCAGTCCTTTCTCATACCGTATTCAAAACTGCAGCAGATCTGACAGCTATCCCTGACGTGAGCTTCACCCAAGCACTTTAGGCAATCAGAGTGCAGGTTGCTCAAAGGCATAGCCTTGCTGCAGGAGAAACAGGGCTTGAAGCCCAGTGACTGAGGCCTGCCTCAGCACTGGGAATGGATAAAACTCTGATAACAGAGAAAAAAACTAATTATACTAAGACTAAAAACTATTTAAACACTAATGATATACAACTATTAAGAAAACAAAGACCACTGAGAAAATCTTCCTGTAGCAAGGACAGCAGTTCCAGTGACCATCTGGAGGGTAAGAACAAACTGAGGGGGAGTGGAGTCAGCTGGGCCCTTTATACCGGCGCTATAAACGTGCAACACCAGAGCCGACCCACCGGGTATTACTGATGGGATAATTTCCAGCAGCTATGCTCGGGACACGCATACGCATACACATACAGTGGAATGGACATATGAAATCACTCAAAGAACTCCTCTGTCATATCTCCCACTTCAGCCTTTAACCCATTTACTACTATGCTTCATCACATCCTCCTACAGCCCTAAATTATCACCAAGCTTGCTCTTTCTTTTGTACATCTTCTTGTGGTGAATCTATGTTCCAAATACACATCAGCTACACGGTAGACATGTGATACTACTGATAGAAAAAGTGACCTCTGACAGCCTACCTCCCCCCGCCCCCCAAACAAAAAGAAAAAATCATCACAGGTTTCTACCACTTGAACTACAGGAAAACTTCAGCAACCACTGAACAGCGAAGTTTTTAACCTCTGCAGATCAGCCAATAAAGGGTGACAGAGCAGGTCTCACATTCCATCCAGTAGACGGCAGTGTTACAAATACACTATCCGGTACCTCATAGGCATGTCATCATCCTTCCACTGTTTATTCCTGTTATTTTTCCATGTTTTTAACATTTATGCAATTTTTCTTTTTAAAACAAGCACACACAAAACACAGTTTCCCTTGGCCACTCTTTACTCCCTCTTCCAGCCCTTCCTATCTTTGACACCTTCCAACCACCTACTTCACCAACCTCTCTCTCAACAGTGCTACAAAGGCCTGTCACCTTTCAAAAATTCCTGGGCAAGATATATTAGCATGATACATTTTTAAACTGAAGTGTTAAGAGCAGAGTTAGACAAATTATGGAGTTTTTTTTAGTTCGCTGGCAGTAGTCACTGGAGCAAGGACGTGACCTTGAGTCTCTCTCATCCCTATGTGAGTGCCTTATCCACCGCGATTTTTTTGTCCAGCTCTAGTTAAAGAGTGTGCAGTACAAATATCAGTTCACATAGGCACACTGAAAATGTGTGAAGTTTCCAGAGTGCATAAATTAGCATATCTTTTCACAAGCCATATTAATCTGATGAGATCCAATAATTTTTTTAAAGTGTCTTGTCTATTACAGTCCCTTATTTTCTTCTATATATTATTTCTTATATTTCTTAAATATAATATTTCTAAAATATCCCATTTTAAAATTGCTGCTTAATTCTTTCTGGGCTTGTTCTCAGAAAAAGTGGAAGTGGGGTGCCTCAGGGTGGTTCCCTGATTCAAGGCCATTCAGCCCTGGCATAAATTAGGATTGCACAGGGATGGCCCTAACTCTCTCCACTGGCATAAGGTCCCTCAGGTACCATACGCCAATGGAGGATTAGGCTCCATCTTGCCTCCTCTCCTCTCTCCCACTTGTATTTCATCCCCAGAACACCCTCTGCCTGTCCCACTCCCCCTGCTGTTTCCCTTACACCAAGCAATTGGTACAAAATGGATTTACACAAGCAGAGAATTCCCCTGAACAGAATTAATTCAACACTGGCCTTCTCCAGATCTTGTATGCTGCTTACACAGTGGCCTTATGGAACCAGGAAATCCAGTCCTCTAGCGCAGGGGTTCTCAAATTCCCAAAGCATGGGCTACAGCTCACAAGTTTCTTATTGACAGCTCCCCTCATAAGCCTCATTCCCAGCCCATTCTCACCTTCCTTTCACAATCGTCATCATATCTTTGTACCAATAACTGCTCTTGCTTACATGGACAAAATCAACAGGAAAATACTGGTGTGTTTATAAATTTCTTTTAAATCAATTTAGCAGCTAGAAAGAAGGAGAAGCAGCCAGCACCCTGCAACCAGTCAGTTTTCCAAAGAGTACAGTTTGGGAACCCCAACTCTAGCTCCATCCTGTCAATTTTTTTCTCAATTCCTCCTCCCCATTGTCTTTTCAACAGTTTTCTTCATTAGTGTATTTTCCTTGTCCTGTTTAATTACAATTCCTTTATGCTCCGTTTCCTCTCTGTCCTCTGCTTTAATAAAGCCCTTTCTGAACTTGCATGCACTCTTCACCCCCACAAATAGTGAATGTTTTTTGGGGTGGGGGGAGTCCTATCATACCTCCTCCTCCCCCGGCAATTCTCTAATAGCAAACATGCTCCAATGGACTGAGTAATAACGCTGAAAGGCAGGAACTCCCAAGTACTACACTTTTATCTTCATCCCTATCTGTCGATAATTAGGTCCTTCAGAGACTCTTACTGCAAGACCCAGGGCTGTCCTTAGGCATAGGCAGAATAGGCAGCTGCGTAGGGCCTCACTCTGCCTGGGGGCACCACTCTGCAGGCAGCCCAGACAGTGTAGAAGCAGGGCTGCTGGGTCCTAGAGACAGCCGAATGCAGCACAGTCTGAGGAATGGGATTGGCTGCTGGGGTCTCTGGGAAGGAGCTCACCTGTGAGTGTGACTCTTTCCCCCCAGCTGAGGTGAGGTGAGGCAGGCTCTGTGGCTCTGGAACCAGTATCCTTTGTTGTCCCCCATAACATCCATTCTTCTCCCCCTCACCCCACGGAGCACCCCCTCCTTTCTCCCTCCTCCCCAGGAGCACCCCTCTCTCTCTCCTCCCTCCCCTCCGTCAGGGCTGGGTTGGGTGAGGTGCTGGGGGTAGGTGGGAGGAGGGCTGGCTGCCTGCTGAGGAATGAAAGTGAAAGTAACTCACTTCCTCAGCAGGCAGCCAGGATTGGAATGTCACACAGGGCGTGGCTGGGGTTAGCCAGATGTGTGAAAAATCAGGATAGGGGATTGGGGTACAGTGATCAGATATCCCTATTTTATAGGGCCAGTCCCAATTTTGGGGTCTTTTTCTTATATAGGCTTCTTTTACCCTCCCCCCATCCCTGTCCTGATTTTTCACACTTTCTGTCTGGTCACTCTAGGTGGGGGTAATTGGTGCCTATATAAGACAAAGCCCCAAATATTGGGACTGGCCCTATAAAATCAGGACATCTGGATCTGGCCACCCTAACTGGGGAGCGCCTCTCCCCCGGGCTGGCAGCTGCCAGTGATCCATCTCATCCGGGGGGAGCTGCACAGGGCAGGATGAGCTGCTGTGGCTCCATGGGTGCCCCGTCCCTGAGATCAGATGCTGTGCTAACTTCACCATGGTCTGTAAGGCTGGTGATGGTGCCACTTGGCGTGTGATTGGACCTGAGGGTTTGCTGCTGCGGGCTGAGTGGGCTGGTGGCGGGCTGAGCAGGGCCGGTGGGGGGTTGAGTGGCTCAGTCTGCTGCCAGTCTGGGGTGCCAAAGGCACTCAGCCTACTGCTACTCCGGGGTTCCGGCTGCCGGCCCCTTGCCAGTCAGGAGCTCAGCTGCCAACCCCACTCTGCCTCCTGCCAGCCTGGGTGAGCAGAATCCCAGGCTGGTAGCGGGCTGAGGGGGGGTTTGCAGCCGGGATCCTGTCTGGCAGGAGTTGGTGGTCAGAACCCCAGACCAGCAGCGGGCTGAGCAGGGCCTGGGATCCTTGTCTAGGGTTCCAGCCACCAGCCTGCTGCCGGTTTGGGGTTTCATTTACTCAGCTGGCAGTGGCCTGAGCAGGACTGGTGGCCAAGACCTCAGATAACAACAGTAGTTTATTTATATAATATAGACATAGAGAGAAACCTTCTACAAACATTAAAATGTATTACTGGCATGAGAAACCTTAAATTACAGTGAACTTGGCACACCACTTCTGAAAGGTTGCCGACCCCTGGTATAGAGTGACCATATGTTGTACTAAGATTCTCCTGCTTTTTTTTTCCCCTGTGAGTCAGTATAACTTTTGCCAGCCCAGAAGTTGGGCAGCCAATGTTTTACGTTTTCACAATGTTTTCTCCAACCTTCATAAAGTAAATACATAGTTAATATGAATTAAAAAGGCCAGGAACACTTCTTAGTGAAGAATCAATCTGTACAGCAGATCATGCCCACAGACAATCCAGAAAAGAAATTTGAGGTTGAATTTTTTAATGTTGTGATGGATAAAGCAGTATCTGCTGTTGATGAAAGGTTTAATACCTTGCAAGTACACCATGAACAGTTTGGATTTTTGTATGACATAACTAAATTCAACGAAATAGGAAAACAAGAGCAACTAATGACAAAGTGCAAGAACCTAGAGAGCCTTCTAAAGCACGGTGATAGTTTTGATTTAAATGGACTTGAACTGTATGAAGAATTGAGTACAGTGTCATCAATGTTGCCACATGCAAAATCGGTGATGGACATTGTACAGTTTATTCATACCCGCAAACTTGTTGACATATATCCTAATGTGTACATTGCCACTCGTATTCTTTCCTGTAGCAGTAGCATAAGGAGAACGGAGTTTCTCCAAACTAAAGCTCATTAAAAACTATCTCCGCTCTACAACGAGTCAGGAATGCTTAACTGGTCTTGCTATTCTTGCAATCGAACAAGACACGACTTTGTCTTTATCATACGATGACAATTATTACTGATTTTGCAGCCAAAAAAGCCAGAAAGATTGCTTTTAATTAAAAACAAATCTTTGTTTCAATACCTCTTCATATAAATTTCCAATAAAATTTTGATAAATTAAAAAAAATATATTATTTGCATCATTCTGTCATGTCAGAATTTTTTCTATAGTGCTAGTCCATCAGCATTACAGTGTGCTTAATTAAGTTAAACTGGTTTTAATAACGTGAATGTGGCAAGTTTTCCAATACTGTAAGCTTATGTTTGCGTTGCTAAGAGCAGATCAGGCACAGGGGCACCAGTTTAATAATCTCACCTAGGGCACCATAAATCCTAAGGTCGGCCCTGGCAAGACCTGTGTGGACTTCACACACTGCCTCCTATAGCTAGTCACATTTGCATTAGACACGATGATGAAGGCAGGCAGAGCAACAACGTGAAGGCCACTGGGAAAGGAAGGACATTTGAATGGTGAAGCATTCTATTAAATTTTTTACAGGAAGATGGGGTGTGTGTGTGTGTGTGTGTGTGTGTGTGTGTGTGTGTGTGTGTGTGTGTGTGTGTGTGTGTGTGTGTGTGTGTGTGTGTGTGTGTGTGTGTGTGTGTGTGTGTGTGTGTGTGTGTGTGCGCACCTATCTGCATATCAGCATTCTTATGCTTGAAATGCCTTGTCAAAGAAGAGGATCTTGCAGTATGTTCTGAAAGTGGTCAAACTCAGGATTAATCTGATCTTTGACTGAGGAAAAAAAAAAGGGAAAGAGTTGACTGAGGATTTTCTGCTAATAATCTATATTCATTTCTCCTCCCCATATTCCACTTGGATATTCTGATAAGAGATAAATCAAGTGTTGAGGGGCTTACAAAGCTTAAAATTTCCCTTTGCTCACCCAGTAATTAAACCCCTCCTGAACCGCTCTCCCCTTGCAAGACAAGGGACGTTGAGAGAGACAGAATGCACATAAAGCAGCCTTGTTCCAGTTTCCAAGGTTTGTGCAAGAATTAGCTTCAGCACCCTGTAATGGAGCAGAAACACTGCAACACAGGTACATGAGTTTTAATCAACTAAAGTCAAGCTCATAAGGTTATGGATTGGTTGGAGAAAAGAGGAAAATGTGTTGAGTGATTTCAAAGTGCCTGATGGTTAATAATGGAAAAGCAAACTGGATTTTGTGGAAGTCCATTAAAAAAAAAATACTGAAAAGTAAAAAATCTCATCTGTATTGTTTACGCATTCAGATCACACTGTTAAAGGCAGCTCTCCATCACTGCAGAGACTCCGGCATTTGCTAAATTAAAAAAAATGCAGACTAGTTTTCCTAGGCAAGTATAGTTAACAGAGAATGGTGTTTTCAGTCAGCTGATTGCTAAAGCACTGTAGTTTACTTTCATAAGTGTTAATGCATCCATTTTATGACTATATCAAGTCAGCAAAAAGTTCAGAGGCACCAAACAAAAGCCTTCATTTAACAAAATCACAGCCGAAAACCCCAAAATCCAACATTACCCAAGGATGCAGTTTGTGATCTATTTAAAAAATTGTGTTTTATTGGGAAGTGTTATCTGATGTTATATTAGCAAGGAAGAATAAAAATGAAGTTTTTGTGTAGTACACAGAGATGAAAAACACCTGTCACTCTCATCTGCAAAGAGACTGCTTGGAATCATAAAATTAGACTGTTTGCAAGCCACACTATGCACATTTCAACTACTTAAGTTAAATTAATATGGCTATTCTTACAGCCATATTCTTACATATGCCTTGTTCACTGAATAGTTTAAAAATCTATTTGCTGACCATGAAAATGTGCACATTCTGCACCTGTAACCTAGCTTGAATTGACTAGGCAACTTCCCAAGTTTTTATTTATTTTTTTAATACAAAGACTAGTTTATAAAGTCAAGCCATTATTTTAACAATCAAATTGAATGCTGTAATGAAAGCATCTCTTTGGGAACTGCTGACCTCAGAGAAAAATCTGTAGTTTCATTAAGAAGTTATTCATTTATATACTGTGTATAAATTTTATCTCCTACTCCATTTATTAAAAAATGGTTGGGCTTCTTCTTAAGTTTGGCATTGTCATTACAAAATCTTTTGTATTCTGATTTATTGTGAATTTCCTGTGATGAATATACAAAGCAGTTAAAATCAAATTAAAATCTCTTCCAATAATCTTATGTAAGCAACTCTCATTAGGAAAAATAAATAAAATACCTGTTTCTCCCCACAATGCATCAGTGTTATTAATGTCTATTTCATGTTCCTTTTCAACCCCAAAGAGGTAACGAACCACCTGTCAAAAACAGTTAAAGAAATTAAAGAGTTAGAAAAAAACATTATCTTGTCATTTTGCTGTGTACACCAATTAGTAAAAGTTTCAGCAATGAAATTGCTTTTCTCCTAGCACATAGGGACCAAGCAAAAGTTAATATGTGCATAAACCATTAGAGTAAGTTCAGTATTATTTGGGGTACAACTTCATTTTATGATTAATTTTCTACTCTATAAAATCACTAAAAATCATTAAAAAAGAAACCTAGTGTATTTCTATTAATCATCTTAGGGTTAATGATTTTAATGAGCTCCTCAGTATTCCAGCATAATCAAGGACAGACAATACAATAAAAGGAGAGCCAGTTTGGCCTAAATCCTGTAAGGCTTGGTTAATACCATGTTTTCCCACAAGGAATACAATGCTTTCCACTCCAGTTATAATTTTAAAAAAGCATGTTTTTAGACCCATCTTGAATAATGTAGACTCCCATGCCCCTTCTATGCTCACTTTACACCACAATTTTTAGTTGCAGCCTTTAAAATCTTTTTCCACTTTAGAGAGTTATGCTGCTCAGTGCGGACACAGCATAACTTTGTTCCAAGCAGGGCTTGTTTTTTTAAAGAACACTCAAGACCTCTCTTGCAATGGTTTGTTTAAAAAGCATTTTAATAAAGTTATGCCATCTTAGCACGAGCAAGTACCAATAGCATTCAGCGGCTTCCTTAAATCAGTTTCCTAACAGTGTAAACTGAAGTGTGTATAGGACCATTGAGACTGCAGTAAAGGAAGTGGGGCGAGGGAGATAGAATCCACATTAGCAGAAGTTTGGGATGTCACCAAAGGCCTGGACAACATTGGTGGGATGTGGCGGGGGGACTGATCTAAGATACGCAACTTCAGCTACGAGAATAGCATAGCTGAAGTCGACATATCTTATATCAACTTAGATTGACTTACTTTGTGTTCTCGCGGGGCGGAATCGATGGCCGCCACTCCCCCATTGACTCGGCTTCCATCTCTTGCCCTGGTGGAGTTCTGGAGTCGACAGGGAGCGCGTTCGGGAATCGATGTATCACATCTAGACGAGATGCGATAAATCGATCCCCAACAGATCAATTGCTACCCGCCAATCTGGCAGGTAGCGTAGACATATACAGGATGTCAGAGGGGGAATGGTGTGGAGAGGAGCCCCAGGCTGCATGAGCACTGAACGAATTTCAAGAACTATTGTGTGGAATATATGATGGATTAATTCTATTCTTTACATTCATCTTAAAGTCAGAAAATTCTGTTGTACTTTTTCATACCCCCTTGGTAGAATTTTTCCAGCAATGAGGAATTTAGCTACCCTATTGCCCTATGAAGGTTGTGAGAGGGCGAAAAGGCAGAGCTTTTAGATGGCAAGAAAATGTTTTGGTACTGAATGATTAGCGTGGCCTGTTTTGTACTATGAAGGAACTGGCAGGTTTCACCTTCATCAATGGATTAGAAATCAACTTTTATTAGTGTGAAGGAATTTCTGCCTCATCTCAAATTTACCACAGTCCTGGACCCTCTACTCATTTTCAGAGCACTTCTAGCTTTTAAATCAAAAGGTTGCCAGGTCTGTCAAGGCTCTTCTCCTTACAAAACAATTCTCTACCCTACCTTGAATAGCAGACAGTGGCAATAAATTCCAAGGGTGGCAAAAGACAAGTGTTTATCTTTACCTCTCTTTTAGCCCAGTTTCTCAAGTCCTGGGTCCTACTCAGGATTTAAACCAACACTGTTCACATTTCATACTACTCTGCAGTATTTGTTATTGCAAATTTGTCATTATATCAAATAATTACACCTTCAACATTTCAACCAGATCTTCAGCAGGGCATTTGGAAGATATTCTGGCTAAAATACTGGATCCATACCTACCTAAAAAAATTAGTGAGATAGAAAATGTTGCAAAATAAGTTTGAAAACCATATGTTAAGCGTAGAAAGAAACTGAGATAAGCAGCCATGACTAAAATAAAACTATGATTGTAATACACATCTGGGATTTCATTCTCAGCCCCCAATATGTAAAGAAAATATACTGAACAGCATAATCACTCTGTCCTATCACCTTCTCTATGGTGTCTCTAAATCCAGCTTGCAAGATGCCAGCATGCACAACAAGCTGCTGCTCTCTTTTTTTTTTTAAAACATACACATGAACAAAAACAACCCTATCAGCCCTCTACTAGAACAATTCTACTGACTCAGCATTCCAAGACACATTTTAGAAATCACACTCTTGCTTTCATAAACATCTACAACAGATATTAAATATCTCTATTCCTCTCCCTTCATGTTTTTAGCAGTTGCCTCCACACCCTCTCTTCAACTTTCACAATATTGCTGGGAGAGTGTTCTATTCAGTTTCTGCCTTCTGGAATATCCTTCTTCTATTTCCCATTCGCACGGATTCTCCGTCATATTTCACAAAGATGTAAGACCTCTTCTCCCTTAATGATACATATTAATTCTATTATTTGGTAACCTTAATTCTTTAAAGCATTCTGGAATACAGTCAGACTATGGAACAGAGATGTCGGATTAGTGAAAAATAATGATATTCTAGTCATACTCCAACAAAGATCTCCAAAAATTATGGATTTTTCTGCAGAAATGATCATCAGTGAGACACTTAACCTAAGTGACAATTTAAAGGCAAGCTTTAAGAGTTAATACACCATTAAGATAAATGGAGACAGCTCACATGTACTATCTTACTCTACCCACTGATATAGATTATATGAAAGATACTACAGAAAATAAAGTTGGCTTGAATACACTTTTTTGTGAACTGTGTTTCCTGATATATAGGGGCCTTATCAAATTAACGGTCCATTTTGGTCAATTTAATGGATCATAAATTTCATGGTTTCAGCTATTTAAATCTGAAATTTCACGGTGTTGTAACTGTAGGGGTCCGACCCAAAAAGGAGTTGTGGAAGGGTGTGGGGAGGTGATAAGGTTATTGCAGGGTGGTTGTGTGTTGCTATCCTTAATTCTGCATTGCTACTGGCAGTGGCACTGCCTTTAGAGCTAGGCAGCTGGAGATCAGCAGCTGCTGGCTGGGAGCCCAGCTCTGAAGGAAGCACCACTGCCATCAGCAGCAGCTCAGAAGGAAGGATGGCAGGGTATGGCATTGCCACCTTTACTTCTGTGCTGCTGCCTGCAGAGCTGGGCCCTCAGTTAGCAGCCACCGCTCTCCAGCCGCCCAGCTCTGAAGGCAGTAGTGCGAAAGTAAGAGTGGCCATGCTTACTTCTGTGCTGCTGCTGGCGGTGCTGTCTTCAGAGCTCGGTGCCTGGCCAACAGCTGCCATTCTCTGGCCACCCAGCTATGAAGGCAGCGCAGAAGTAAGGGTGGCAATACCATGACCCCCCTAAAATAACATTGGGACCCCTCCTGCAACTCCCTTTTGGGTCAGGACCCCCCATTTGTGAACGCTGGTCTCCCCCATGAAATCTGAATAGTATAGGATAAAAGCAAACAAAAAAAACAGATTTCACGGGGAAGACTAGATTTCACAGTTCGTGACACGTTTTTCATGGGTGTGAATTTGGTAGGGCCCTACTGATATATAAACCGTCAATTTAGGGTGGGATTTTCAAAGAGGCCTAAGGGATTTAGGATACCTAACAATGGGTTTTCGGTGCTTAACTTCCTAAGGACTCTTGGAAAATCCCAGCCCTAGTACACACAGAATATCTCTAATTTTTGAAAAATTACTAAATGCTTTAAGCACAATGTTTTTTCTCTAAATCTAGTTTTCTCATGTCACTGCTGATTGTATGATGTGGCAAATCTTAGATTGGGAACTAAATACTTAAAAAAATAAAACTCTTATCTGAATATTCATAGAACCTGAAAATTACAAATATGTAAAATTTTGAGAAGTTAATCAAGATGGTGTTTTCACCTGCCAAAATACGAATTCATGGATATTATACCTGCCAGACTGGATAACACCAATGGCTACTAAATAGGCTCCTTATGCAATTTTAGGTGTTACTGATCTAATCACACAGGCAAGAGAAACAGAATTCTGAATTCAGGTCTTGTCAGGTAAGAGAGGAAATGACTTTCAACTATTTAGTTTTAAAATACATTTATATTAAAATCTGTTTAGTGATTTATGATCTTAAGAGACTTTTGGATTTGTTTAATTTAAAAAGCATTTCACTTCATCTTTAAGATGCAGCAGTGGAGATAATCTTTACTAGGTAGTGTATGCCATGGCACCTTCTTCCATGAGTGGCCTCATATCTGTTGAAGTTAACACTCCCCTCACAATAGTAATGTTATCTTCAGAAACAAATTCGGGAATGGGCCAAATACTTGTTGGAAGGTAAAGTGGATTTTCAAATACTTCATGCATATTGATTCTCAAAGAAAGAGTGTTAGAGTAAACTGAAAAGTCCATTCTACGCTCACAGTAAGAGTGTTTAGCTGTCAGTATTATTAGTGTAAACCACTTTAAAAGAGCAGAGTCCTAAAACAATAGGAAAAACTTTTCCTACAACATAATTTCTATAATATTAAGTTTCCTGTGTCATTTTGTTGCATCACATATCAGACACATACACAGAAGCTGAATCTTCCCCATCTGAGCTTTCTAAATGTAGCTCAAGTTACTGTCTAGATTCTGTTCTCAAGAGAAATATATTAATCTGTTTTCTCAACGAACACCACATGTATCCACAGTTTAATACGAATAAGATATTTGGGCATTCTATTTATATTCATTTTTAGTGTGCCTGTCACAGTAGTATTGATGGATCATATGTTTATTTTTATTTCTATAAACAAAAACACACTTAAAACCCTAACTTAAAGAACATTAATTTTATTATTTTCTAAATTTTGAGTGCATCATTTGGGAACCAATGTTGTCTATGCAGCCTTAAATTTTGCTCCCTTGTGCATATGCATTACTATAAAAAATTTAATATGATTACATCCTACCTTTTCAACAGGAACCTCAATTCACCCCAAGTATCCCAGGCTCCTTTATTGTAGAAATTGGACAGCATTCAGTAAACAAAGCAGGGGATCACAGACAGAACTGTCCTCTAGTTAAGGCACTAGAGACTGAGGCTTTGGAGATCTATGTTCCACCTGGCTTTTCCAATGACCTGTAGTATGACCTTCAACAATTCACTCTATGCCTCAGGTCCCATCTACAAAAAGGGGAGCATAATACTTATATACCTCACAACAGGGTTGTGAGGATAAATTAATTAGTGCTTGTGTGGCACTCAGATTCTATGATGCTCACCACTTTAGAAAAGCCTATAGTGAAAGAATATATTGCTCTACCCTGATATAACGCTGTCCTCGGGAGCCAAAAAATTATAGATGAAACCGCGCTATATCGAACTTGCTTTGATCCGCCGGAGCACACAGCCCTGCCTCGCCAGAGCGCTGCTTTACCGTGTTATATCCGAATTCATGTTATATCAGGCCGCGTTATATCAGGGTAGAGGTGTATATCCTTATTTAAGGCAGATTTGGAAGGCAGTACAATGTATATTATTTTAACTAAAAGTATTTTTTAATATATCATTTAAGCCAGTGCAAACTGCTGGGTCGACAATCTTAATTTCAGTCTTCTTTATATTCATTTGGCTTAGTTCAGTAAAGAAACTACCTAAGCTAAATCAATATAAACCAAGTTTAAGTCAGTTTAACTGTGTCCACACAGGGGTTTTGCATCAGCTTAACTAACAAACAGTTTATAAAACAATTTGAGTTACACCGGTGCAGCCATGTGAATGAGGTCTTAAAGTTAGCCTAAACAGCCAGCTGAAGATTTTCCTAATGGAAGTGGAATCCTCCAGCAGTGTGCAGCCACCATAACCAGTCTTACATTTTCCTTTGCAGCCTCTGGAGATGGAGGCATTTTAGAGGTGTATGTAGAGAAAGAGGTATGAACAGAGTACTGCAGAGTTCTTTTTATCATCAGCGTTTTGTGCCTGGGTGCAACGTAGAGCAGTCTCAAGACTGCTCTAAGTCATGTCAAAACTGAAACAGCCTCCAGTTGGCCACAGGATTAGGAAGCTGTAAAAGGTGGACTAATACCACGTTTTCAGCCATACTAGAGTATCAGACAAAGCTGGTCCAACTGAGTTTTGAGGACCTAGCGCAGGAATGGACAACTTTAACATAGCAAAGAGCCACAGAATCCACTAAAACCCTTTGGTGGGCTAAGGTGTGTATCATGGGTTATTGGGAGTGAGGGGGAGGCGAAAGGGGTCAGATCCTGCCCCCAAGGGGCCAGAGGCTGTGGAGGGAGGGAGAGTTGGCATGCAAGCCCAATCCATATTCACCCCATAGCAGCAGCTCCTGTCCCTCAGGGCTGGGCATGTCTCCCCACTCCAGCTCACTGGCTCTTGCCACAGCATTATGTGATGCATGCATCCAGGCACAGGCGGGGCCCTCTTCCTGTGACACCCTGCTCCCTTCCTGGCCTTGGCACAGGTAGATCACCTGCCCAGAACTGGGCTGTGGCAGGCCAAATAAAATGATCTGGTGAGCTGGATGTGGCTCCCTGACCTAGCCCTGTATCTCAGTGCTTATGCAACAAGGGTGCAGAGCTACGGTTACATACACAACCTTAACTTCAGTACTTTCTATGATGGTTGCAAGGTGAAGCAATCTAATGCTCTTTTATTGTAGTTTTCTGTACAGCATTTTCTTGGTTTTTGAAAGAAAATTTTAAAAAATCCATCCTAGGTAGAATAAGCCTTTGATTATGGGAGGAAGTGATTCATTTGTAGGCATTAACAGTAACCACAATTAGGAATTCTATATAGCAGTTTTAAGAATAGTGAAGAAAAAGTAATTTGACAATTA
Source organism: Gopherus evgoodei (assembly GCF_007399415.2). Classification (NCBI taxonomy): domain Eukaryota; kingdom Metazoa; phylum Chordata; order Testudines; family Testudinidae; genus Gopherus; species Gopherus evgoodei. Next base: position 48,755,127 of record NC_044332.1, read on the forward strand.
CGTATCAACAAAAACAAGATACAAAAGGTCTATTTGGTTAAATAACCCTACAGATTCTATTCAGTTAAGACCTAAGATGACATCCAATTAAAGTCATTTGAAGCTGCAATAGTTTTCCTTTTTGCATTTATTATTGCATGATTTAAACCATTTTGATCATTCAAATTAGTTTTGAAACATTCCAACCACTAACCTACCTGACTGTGTCCCATACTGGAAGCTGCTGTCAATGCCTGCTGAAGTGCATGACATTTTTTTAGTGAAATTTGTTCCTGGGAAGGAGCTGTCCAGTCACTGTTAAGCAAATAATCAAGGATATCACAGTGTCCCTTTAATGCACTATGGACCAAAGCACATTGGCCTTTTTTGTCCAGGTAGTCAGCCTGTATGAAAGAACAAAAACTTGAATGTTATAAGTAATCTCAGAGCTCTCATAACAGATCTAGCAACAACAAAGCTTAGCTCAAAGCAATTGATAATAATCTCATGGGAAGTCTGATGATTCACATTATACTTTCAGAACACTATGTACTACATAAATCATTTTTATGCAAATATTTTTTCTTTTAATTTATAAGTGATATTTTTGGAATTATGGTTCAAAGCAGAGCTGGAATGTAGAGGGAAGGAACATTAGCAGGAATGTTATATGCAAGATATGAGAAGTAGTTCTTCCACTCTACTTAGCACTGACAAGGCCTCATCTGGAGTACTGTGTCCAGTTCTGGGCACCACACCTCAGGAATGATGCAGACAAACTGAAGAAAGCAACAAAAATGAGTAAAGGTCTAGGAAACACAATCTACGAAGAAAGTTTGAAAAAATTGGGTTTGTTTAGTCTGGAGACAAGACGATGAAGGGAGATATGATAGTCTTCTAGTATATAATGGGTTGTTCTAAGGAGAAGGGTGATAAATTGTTCTTTTTATCCACTGAGGACAGGACATGTAGTAATGGGCTTAAATTAATATAAGGGAGATTTAGGTGAGACCTTAGGAAAAACTTCCTGTCAGGATAGTTAAGCAGTGGAACAAATTACCTAGGGAGGTTGTAGAATCTCCATCACTGGAGGTTTTTAAGAACAGGTTAGACAAACATCTGTCATGGATGGTCTATATAATACTTAGACTTGCCTCAGTGCCGGGGACTGCACTAGATGACCAATCGAGGTCTCTTGCAGTCCTACTTTTCTATGATACTATGCGACAATTCCCTTGTTCATGTAAAATTAAAGAAACACAAGGAGAGGCTTAAACATAAAAAATAAAAACAGCTTTCCTACTGAATAACTTCAAATAAAAAGATGATTACCAGAAGAGACCATGTGTTTGTGGGTTCCCTCCATTTCTTGCTATGGGACTTAAACACACGCACACACCCCTCTTGATTATGCCTAGACCCTCTGGAGTGTGCAAGAAGCATCGTCACTGCCTTTACCTGTGTATAGTGGCCACACACAATCTTAGTCTTTACCTTTACAGAAATATGAGTACTCTAATCTATCTCTGTTGCACCTCCAGCTCTACACTCTGTAGCCCTATATGATAGATATGGATTTCATTACAGTCAGGGTGAGTAAATGGCCAACCTCGGAATTTTTTTTTTAAGGTATATTTTACATTTAGAGAGGCTTCTGATTGACCATTTCTTTCTTTTGCATGCTGAAAACCCATCATTACTCTCAGACTCTTGCATCAACAGTGAGGGTAGTGTCAGCTGGGGCAGCAGCAACCGCCTGAAGAGGCTACATCGGCCAAACAAGAACAGAGGAGGACAGCACTCCCATCCCCCCACAAAGGAACTGGTACAGTTTAAGTGAGGAACATTGCATCTGACCCCCTGGGGAGGAGAAAGAAGGTGGGGTTGGAAGGAGGCCCTATGCCGCACCCCTCAAAGCTGTCAGTGATTCTCCAGCTTGTCCATCCTCTTGCTAATGCCGTAGGAGCGCTATCTGGGCAGGTAGACAGATTATCTGTTTGTAAAAAAGTAGCTAAGAGGGTCAGTCTAGGACTGCTAAATTAAAAACACATCCCTCAAAACACTAAAAGATCAAGCCTGTCTAATTACTCATCTGCATGTTGAAAGTGATGGTCAGTACAAACAAAGAACAGGAACTTTCCACCACATTTTGACTTCTCCAGTATCTAGTTATTTTGTCTGTTTCCATCTTAGATTGTGAGCTTTTCTATTTTTCAATGTGAGAAGTAAAACTATCCACTAGAGCTGGCATAGTAATTGCATTGTGGGTTTTTCGGGGATTTTTTTAAAATCTGCTATTGGGTTATATTTTTTATAACAGCAACAAGAATTTGGATAGAAAGCATTGGATTTATTTTTTCTACCTTTGGTCTCTCATATAGCTCCATTAGGTATGGAAAGTGATTATATATAGCCACAAAACATGAGACAAATGAAGAGGAGACGTGGAGCAACATCTCTGCCATCAGCAAGCAACTTAGGAACTAAATAATGCATGGCCCCATTTAGAGGCCTCTCCATTATTACAGTGCAACCACTGCTATTGGATTTGAAACAGGAATTAATTCAGGAAAGTCCAATAGCTTGTGTTAAGCAGAGGGTCAGACTAGATGATCACAAGAGTCTGTCCTTCTGGCCTTTAAGTCTCTGCGTTCTGGGTGCATATTATTATTCCTTGTATTATGTGCTTAGGAGTCCCAGTCATGGATCAGAGCCCCATTGTGTTAGGCAGTATATAAAGTCATAACAAAGAGCTGGTCCCTGTCCCAAAGAGTTTACAATCCAAGTAACAGGAATAAGTATCCATTAATGAGCATTTTATACATGTAGCAAATAGTAACTAGCCAATTTCTCTGCCAAATATTTAGTGTTTAATCTGGGGGGGGGGGAGAACAACAACAGGATTTTGTTCATTCTGCACTTTTGTTACTCATAATCTGACACAGGAGAAACAAATGAAACCCTAATAAATCACCCTATAAACACATCTCAGGAAAATGTTGACTAATCAACATTCCTCCCCTTCGGTGTTCTCCAGAGCTCTGTACCATACCTACATCTCAGCCTTTGTTCCCTCATTCTCATATCCTGTACTGTACTCAACTAGTTCCACTTACATTTGCATTCGCTATTTACTTCCTTCTTCCACTCCATGTCTTCTCTCTCCAACATACATGTCCCTACATATGCCTGAAACAATTTCTGTCCTCCTGCACACCAAGTAATTGTAACTCTTCTCCTTCAAATCCCTCAGCCAAAATAAGAGAGGTTGGAGATCTCCCCTGCACTAATTTCCAGTTGAATGTTTTGTATTTGCACTTGGCCAGAGATGGTAATCTTGCTCTGAGACTTTTACAGATGTTTATGAAAACAACTGTGGTGAGGAATCAGGGAGGCTGCTTAGATCTCTCTTCCCCCAGACTGGGACCTCTGGCTCTCCCTCACCCACCCCTGTCCCCGCAGAAAAAATGGGACATCATTCCCCCACCCTCCCTGTCTATGGACAAGGGAGAGGGCCTCGGCTCCTACTCCTGGACAGGAAGAAGGGGAGAATCAGCCCTAGGAAAGCTACCCTCCTATGCCATCTAGGGAGGCCCTTAATTACCTCAGCCAGTCCCATGGCTGAACATCCTTCCCAGTATGATACTCTTCTCCCTCCTTCGTCATAATTCCTCTCCTCCTCCTCCCGCCCCTATAGCTTATCCTCTGCCACAGACTGTGCAGTGAGGGTCTCACAGAAGGCAAGCCACGGCGACTGTCAGTGGGGTTTGGGGTGCAGGAGTCACCACTCAAGCCACATGTTGAACTTTATCTGCTCTGTGTAGACCCTGCTGGAGTGCTCCAGGTCCTAAAGCTCACCATCAGGGTCCACACAGGGCAGTCAGAGAGCAATACACAGCCTGTGGCTTGGGGAGTAAATCGAACAATGCCTCAACCCATTCAAAATCGTTGCAGCTTGTCTCCGATCAGACCCTCACTGTGCAATCTGTGCATGTGCCATAAGTGGAAAAGAACGCCCCCTAAAGCCACAGCAATATTTGCTCTGTTCATTGGACCTGAGTGGTAGTGAGTCTCTCACATACGCGTAATTTATATATGTATAAAATGTGTGTGCTTGCAAGAGTAGTAGTTTTAAGCCTGAATTTGTAGTTTTGTAATTACATGCAAAAATTGGGAGGATTACGGAAAATTAGGAAGCGTTGGGATCTACCTACCCCAGATGAGAAAGGAATACAATGAAATGGAAAAACAACAACTATGAAATGAGATGATTCAAATGATTCCAAGTAGGAAATAAACAAATATGCTCTCCCATAAACATGTTTCCTCTCCCATTATTGCAATTCCACTCTTATTTCCCTCCCCCATTGCCATGACACTGATTGCTCATCACAAACTTGGGGCCTGCCCCAGGACATCACCAATCAGCTTCAACTCTTCGGCCACAATCTTGGCGAGGTTTATAATGTAAATAGTTCCATTAAATTCAATGGAACTACTCACAAATGTAAAGATAAGCACACACATAAATCTCTGTAGAATTATGGCTTTCTATTGTAAGCTCTTCAGGGCAAGGATCTATGTAAGAATTTATACCCCTTTGGTATATATGTGTTTTTTTGTTGTTTTTGTTTTTCAAAAATGGTATGTACACAGTGCTCTACATAAATTGCTAATAAATAATATTGCTCTAAAACATGCCTATACAATATTTTCCTAGCCATGAATACTGTAGTTAAAATCATCCTTTGATGTCATAGCTTACCCTTGCACCCTTTTTGCAAAGCAGTGAAACCAAGCTCATGTGACCTGCAGCGGCTGCATAGCTAAGTGGGGTCATTCCATTTTCAGATGTCCCATCCAGAGCAGCTCCAAATTCCACCAGAAGAGTGACCATTTCTTCATGTCCCAGGTGAGATTCAACACACAGTATTGGAGCATTATTTAGAACTTCAGTCCTGTAATTCACATTTGCTCCCCCCAAGATCAGCAGACGACTCACCTGAAGGAGAATTTAAACAAGCTATGTTTTTCTCCACATTTATCATAGCATATCATCACCTTAGTTAGAGAGGCTGCAGAAGTATCTCATTTTTTATTCTGATTTTGGTATTAAAATTAAATTCAGTTTCCATTTATATTACATATTGATATTAATGTGACGTAAAAAAAGTTTTAAAGCCTTTGGCTAGCAGTTATATCTTTGGTTTACTAGCTCTAAATTCAAGCTATAAATCCACAAAATTATTAAGTTTAAAATCTTTATAACCTCTTCATCGCTATCTGTTCCCATGGCACAACATATATTGTTACGCTGGAGCTCTATAATTTGCTTGCAACCCTTTGAAAACACTTAGCAGTTGGCCAAAATTGCAACCTTCTCTCCCATCCGCTCATGGGCAATTCCAATAATGGAGCCTACACTTCCCATTTTCCCCCAATTTTCCCTCTTTCACCTTTAAATTTCCCCATGGTATGTTTGTTGTTCAGAAAACAACAACTATTTCCCTGCAGATCATGACTTTTTCCATTTAGCAAAACACAGATTTTGTGTTCCTTGATCTCCAATGGTACTTGAAATTAGCATGTTTCTGTGTGCATAGCCTTGTTCCCTTACTTGCCTTACCACATCACCAATATGAGCACAAGGCTGGGCCCAGCGTTAGTTTCATAGAATCATAGAATATCAGGGTTGGAAGAGACCCCAGGAGGTCATCTAGTCCAGCTCCCTGCTCAAAGCAGGACCAACCCCAACTAAATCTGCTGAAGAATCAGCAGGAAAATACAAGAACAGAAAACGTGTTTCAGGTCCACAAAAACATTGACTAGATTAATTTACTGTCTTGGAAATGGAAGGATCTCCCACCTCCCATTTTTAAATTGCTATTAATGACATCTTCCAGCAGAATACAATAATTTTAGGGTAGGCTGAATTTGGGCTTAAAGTTACTGTTAAATTCTTCTCTAACCCTAAAACACAGTCATCAAAGAAATGTGCTAAAATTATGAAAATCCAGATAACACACAAAAGAAGGGCAGTCTAAAGGCTCAGTCCTGCAAACACAGTTACTCCATGCATATGTTTTTGTAGGATAGGTCCCTAAAATGGTCCACTATGAAACCTATTATTACCCTAGTTGACATCACTGTGGCTCAATGCCTCATTGTTCCTCCTATTCATTTGTATTTTAGGGTTTTACAGGCGTATTTGAAAATATATGAAACAGGCATATATGACCTCAAGTTGCTTCTTTTTAATATTACAATTAAACCATAACCAAGCTCTGATTATGTGGGTAAATGACAGCTAAATGGCTAGCAATTTTTTTGTTTTAATCAACAGCCAGATTGTAGACAGCTCTTAGTATGTGCACAGTGAGAACAGTGATATAAGTAAGGAGTTTCCTTCTCCCTTATGTTTGCCTGGTCTCTCTCTGCACCCCCTGGGGCAGTGTACTGCAACTGAGGTAAAGATGGACACAGCCATGTCACACTCCCCTGTATTAGCTTTCATCGGAGGAAGAGGGAGGCGTATACTGAACCTCAGGAGAGGACAACTCCTTCCGCATGCTGGATTGTATAGTTTAAAATCGGTCACCACATGCCAGAAACTAATCTTCGGTACTACATTTCATCATATTTAAAATGAGGAGACTAAATTCTGCTCTAAATTAGTAAACTGGGTGTGGTCCCTGGGCTCCTGATAATTTGTCAATATAATGCTCGCTCAGACATAAATGTGAGCAGTCAAAATCGAGGGAAAAACTTTAATGAGAACTGGATCAGTCTCCAAGGCACAATCAATAGTAAGATTTTAAACAGAAGAAGAATCCGTAACTGAACTTCCTGCACGTGTCAGATTTTTAGAAAACAAGGTTTTGTGCATTTGCCACATAAAATCTCCACATTGCAGGGTTGTGAAATTATAGTCAAAAGAGCTATACTTAACCTTACTGGCAAGGGCATATTTTGAACTCATTTTCCAATATATGAATTTTCTCCAGTCAATTTATGACTTGCTTTAAATTCTACATTAAAAATATTTTTCTTTAAAGGACACTTTTTTTAGGCTGTATTAAATGTTGGCGTCTATGAATCTATAACATTAGCAGCTCTCTGCTGAAATGAAAATCCATCAGTGAAGGATTCATACAAATATGAATTAAAGTGGCTTTTTACAGAAATACCCCTCAAGAAACTCTACCTACAATTCTTCTGGATAGTATTCATTCACCATTATTATTCTGAATATTCTTTTAATTACATGCATAATTTTTGCAAGTTCTGTTTTAAAAGACAGTGGATGTATAAAGCAAACCAATACCATTAAGAGAGCATGATGCTACAAATAAGGTACACAGATTTCTGCAAAAACAGATATTTTACAATACCTATTAAAAACGCGCAGTCTTTAAAATGATCCCACGTTAGCTGTTTCAGCAAAGGTTTCAGAAGAGCCAGGACTAAATGAGATTAAATTTAAGTTATTTATATAACAACTAAGCACCTAATATATATTGGACCACCCCACAACACTTGCTAGATCGGTGGGTTTTATTTTTAATTCCTCCCAAAAGGAATCATTTGTGATAAAATAACACTTAACTTTTAAAAAGGATCTCAAATTACTTTACAAACAACTAAGCACCACACCCATTTTACAAACGGGCAAACTGAGGCATTAAGTGACCTGTCCCAAAGTAAAAAATAGAAACGGGTGTGGAACTCAGGAGTCCTCATACCTGACTATGTGTCCATGCAATCTGTTGAAATTCAGATCTTCTCAGTTTAATGTTTAAGCTCAGCACGTTTTCTACTGTCTCTCTCTCTCTCTCTCTCTATGTCAGGGTTTTAAACTGCCGCCCTTCACCATACTAATCCAAATGCCTTCTTTGTACAATTGATCGCAACAGCAAAATTCCGCAGACTTCATGGAGTCTCTGGCATTTCTATTCTGGAGTAAAATCTCTGCTTGGGGTACAGATGTGTTTTGGTTTTGTTTAAATTGATTCATGTACTAAATACCCATTTGGATTAAGATTTAGGAATAATCCAAAATGAGATAAAATGCAACAGAGTGAAGAACAGACTGTTGCTGATAGTCACAGAAGTCAAATTCCCCAATAAAACACAAAAGCTAAAGGAGGACACAACACAGATGGCATTCATTCAGTTGCAGGGCAACAAATGTACCTTCCCATAAATTTGGTCTGAAATTTAATCTCATAAAAATGTTTATGATTTGATGAGTAATGTCCTCCAGATTCTCAGTGTCTATTTTAAAAATACATTGACTCTCTGGGCAAAAAAAATCTTAAGATATTCATTGCAATTTATAAGTTGGCCCTAGAAAAGCAAACCTTTACTTCCCTCTTTGCTGACTTTATAGCACTTAAATATTATTCACAGACCATCTCTAGATGACATCTAGTTATCACTGGTATTTTAATTATGTATGATATTTTCATACTAGGTAATCCTGTCCTCACTGAAGTCAGTGGAAAAACTCCCATTGATTTCATTGGTGCAAGATCAGAACCATTTGTGATTCAGGTGGCATCCTCAGTGCATAATTCTTATTTTCTTACCTTCACATTAGGTGTATAGAGGTTTCTCAGAGAAGCAAGGGCAGCTGACAATCCATCTGTGCTATATCCAACCCACAGGGCTTGAAGGTGACTGGAAGAAATTCCAGTTTTTTTGCTGAGACCCTAGGAGAAATGATAAAATAAAGAGATACTTTTAGAAATAGGATTGCAGAGATAATTTATATTTTTTTATATGGATGAGGCATAATTTGTAAGAATTATTTATAAGAATATTACATGTTTATAGAGGTGGTTTGTAACTATTAAAACACCCAGTCTGGAATCATCTCAAACATTTGTGCATTTATACTGATATCATACAACTGTGTTTTTAAAATATGTGGATTTTACCTTGAAAATGTGTGCTTTAAGAATGTGATGACCAAGTTCCATCGTTTGCTGACGGTTTAATTTTCCCTCTTGCCGAGAAAACATGAATGCCAGTAGAGCATGCCCGTTCCTAGCAAAAGGAAGGAAATTAGAAAGTAGCACACATTTATTTAGTAAAGATTTAGTTACATTTATGTCATGCATACTTCAATGGTTTTTGTTTCACCTAGTTAAACTTTTCAAATATCTCCATGTGTTGATTTAAATACGAAATTTTTTAAATGTCCCAAGAGAGAAAACTTTTTAATACTTGTCCCTGAGTTCATAAGTTTTTACATTAGGAGAGGGGACAACAGAGTTCTGTCTCTAAGTAAAGTTAATTCACTTCTAAAAGAATAAATCTGAATTGAACAGGGTCATAGGAAATCTAAAGAGTCGCCTCATGAAAAGTGTTCAGGTCTCAAGCACCAGATCAGAATCCCCACTGACTGGAGATGGAAGGGGTCAAGTCAGCAAGACACCCTAAATAGATATTGCAATGTTCTGCTAAATCTGACTGTTACATTTTTCCATACCTCTAATAATATATGAAATTCTGTTAAAACCTGCAAGCCCTTAAAAAAATTAAAGAGCATCCTTTTCTTTTCATAATAAAATGAACACACACAGAGACAGACATAAAAACCACCATCAGCTTGTAACATATGCCTAACATACTATAGCAGTCACTTTTTCAGAAAATCTACAGCTTCTGATATAATTCTGGGCATTGTTATATGAAGCAAACACAGAGTGGTGAATTTTACGTAATTAAATTAAATTGTTATTAGATCAGTTTTATCATGTAAAACCCATGGTTTTGTAAAACTCAGGAGAACTGAATTCTTAAAATTTTGAGATAGCTGGGTCCAATACTGGTAAATCCATGTTTAGAATTATCACCAAAATCTACTTTATGTATGTGTGATGGTCCTAACTCATTTTAAAATGTTTTTTAAAGGACTAAACTCCAACCCCCGACTAGTGTGGCAAAACGAAAAATGCAGGCTGGCAAAATGGACTATGCAGGCTACCAAAATATGCACACACAGTGTTTTTCAGTGGCTCTGACTTACATAATGCATACTATACAACCCAAGAAAGGGGAGTAGGGTCAAATTGAAATGGGAGTGTCTGAGTAATTTAAAAAAAAACAAAATGAGACAAAATGATCTATTGCCTTATTTCCTGACAGAAAAGGTAGCTTTCAAAGTCTGAGTTTGTAAGAAACCTTACAGTATTTTCCTATTGCAGATTTTGCCAAGGAGATAAAAATAGACTTCTCATAAATTACACTTCTTCACCAAGATAGTGAAATCACATAGCTTAATGAATCTACTAAAGGTACATTCTGCTCTCAGATGGATAGGCCCAGCTCTCATTGACTCCATGAGGAGCTGCATTTAGGCATTAGAAGACAAAACTTGGCTTTAAACATGCACAGCTCTTCCTTTGAAAAAGATGCATCTGTTTAACATTATTCTCTCCTCCTATCAGTGATCAAAAGTGATAATTAAAATCTGTAACAGCAGCTCTCTGTACATATTACAGTTTATTGCAGCCTTCATTTACCTTGGCTCACATAAGAAGTTTGTATTTTCACCATCCGCTCTCCAAACAAGCCATTCCCTGAAGGAAGGATGGCAGAACATACGTGTTTTGTCACGCCTTTTTATCAGAAAGCACGAAAGGGCCTCCATCCTCTGTTGGAAGTCTTCCCAGTCCTGTTCACCATTTACTTGACCAGCATTAATAGCTTGGAAAATCTGGTCATCTGTCATGGGATGAAGAGATGCTAGTGCCACATTTAACACTGGCAGTGCTCTCTCAAAAGCAGAGTTGGTCATGAACTTCATGTTGCACTGTAGCAAATAAAGTTCTGATAGAGACACAGGAACTACCTTGTAACTTGCACTTTTTATCACCAAGTGACCTTTCTGAAAAAGATCCAGTGTCAGTTTCAAATAGAGATAAGATCCCAAGCTCTTCATGATCAGGTGGTTACTCACTTTCCCGATTATGGCTGCATCAGCTTTCCCGTTTAAAGATATATTGTTTATAATTTCCTGACTGCTGTTGATCCTGTACTGAATATATGAATTCAAGTCACCATGAATTTCTTTGTTATCTGGGAAGTCATCTAGGGATATTTTGAAAAAGGGCAGTGAACTCGTATTTTCCTGTAATAAAACACACACACGTGCACACATTATACCATTTCAGAATTGAAAATTCACAGTCCTGCTTCACTATATTTTTCTTTTGTGAGAGGCATTAGATAGAGATAAGAAAGATTTATTAGCTCTATTATGCTCTTGTAAATATACTAACTTGAAAACAGGTAACATTATATTTTTACACTACATCATCTTTCTTCTGAGAATCTCAGAACACTTTATTAACAAACTCTTGAAGGGTAGATGAAAGATGTATAGTGGTCATTTCAAATTTAGGGCAGCAGAATGCAAAGTTACCAGAAATGGAATTTGGCCAGGAAACTGTTTTACATCCCTTTGCCTACAAATAGTTTAGTAATGACTCAGAGAGAAGAGGACCATCACCACCATTTCCAGCAGCAGGTGTTCCTCAGAGGTCTCCCATCCAAGTACTGACTGAGCACAACTATTTAGTTAGGGAGAACTGACAATTACAGAACGGGTGATCTAGGTATGGTGGTTTTACCTGAACACACATTTATGGTGTATAAAAAAACAGTAATTCAGATAATAGATGCATTGCATAGTCTAGAAAACTTTTCAATCTTTAGTATAAATGAGCTCCATTATAATACAATGCATTTCTTATGTAATTAAAAACAGATAAATGGATAAATAATCTGAACTTTCAGTCTGGGGGCACTGACATTATGAAACTACTGTAGCCCCATGCCTCCCAGAATCCAGATAGTTGTTTCATGGACTATGTATTAGAGAAAGACTTATTCTAAATAAGTGATCCTTTCAGGAGAAGTCCCAAATAAATCAACCGTTAGTTGGGAACTAACCACCTCACACTCTGTAAGATGTTGAGAACTCCTAACTTCTATTGATTCAATATCCAATTCTCATCTCACCTGAGGGCTATGAAAAATGTAGTTCATGTTTTGTCACTTATCTCACTGGCATACTTCAGAAAACAAGGGGGAAAAAATCCTATTTATCCACCACAAAGCAAGAACATATGGCACTATTTTTATTTTTATCTTTGAATTCCCCTAAAAGAGCCTTCTTTCAAGGTAACATCCTTGTAGCAGTGTAAAAAGTCACTTAAGAGAAAAAGAAGCTAAACAAAAAATATGATTTTTACCTGAAAGTTAGTTCTTACAGTCACAATCAGCTTCAACCAGGAAGGAAATTTAGAGATAATGTTTGTGATAAATGAAGAAAGTGTGTCACCATAATCAGGTTTATGGAATTCAGCCTCATTTAAACCATCTATCAAAATGATGTATTCTTCCTCTGGAATTCTCTGCTCTGCATAATAAAAGTAAAAAAACCCCAGGAGATTGCACATATTCCCACAAACAGAGACTCATTTTTATGCACAATTTTGAAAATCTTAGTAGTACAGGTAACTTTATACACACCTGGAGAAATTTTGCAAATCAGAATATCTAACCAAAAATCACCACCATCACTAATCTCACTTAGATTAAAACTGAATTTTTAAAATCTAATTTACTATTTATGCTGTTTGCTTGCTTTTTGGCACTTTCCTCTCTTTAGTCAATTAAAATAATTCATAGTTTCATTTTCCAAATCTCATGACTAGCACTATCCTGCAAGGTCTGGTTACAAAAATTACAGGGGAACATCTACACATTTCCAACTGTGTTTTCAGTCACACTTTATATTTAAGCTCCATTTTGTAAATGATATACTGAAAAGGTTAATTGATTTAATAGATGTTACAAGCATGTTAAAGACATGAGTAGCACGTGTTATAGATCGTTATAAGTACATCAATAGAAGGTCCCGTATATAATTACAAGCACTTACTGACCCTTTGATTCTAACAAATAACCATTTATTAGAACTTTTATTAATCATGTATTAAACTTTTACAAACCATTATAAGACAAAACATCTATGTAAATAAGACATGGGGCAACATATTGAAAAAAGAGAAAACAAAATATATCTGCTCACTAAGTTAGCATTGTCCATTCTGTGCACCATATGAGGTAAGATTTCCGTGGGAAAAAACAGTATGTGACCACAGAATTAAGGAAAGTATCATAATACATATGCACAAAGGGGCTGAATTAAGGTTCCACAGGTCATCTTAATTATAACATTTCCTAATTTTGGCCACTTGACTTTTCAATTTTAATAACGTTCCTTTAACATAGTATGTAATTTCCTAAGTTTTTTTAAGAAAGCACACTCTGCCACTTCAGCTATGGTGTAACTGATAGCAGTAGTGTGTTGTCACCCCCTACGCGGACCAGCACTAAAGAGGGATGAGACATACTTTGCCAGTGGGGTTCACCATTATTTGCTGACAATAAAAGAATGGTGAGATTCGGGAATCCTGGGCTCCATTCCAAGCTCTGGAGTATAACATGTCCTAGTGGGCCAAGACTCTTTGGAGAGGGGATCCCTTCTTCCTTACCTGCTCCAACCTGTCACTTCCCCACCACAAATCCTCATCTCAGCCCCATTGTCCTCACCTACTTAGTCCCAGGCTCCTCTACATTCAGGCTTCTCATCCAAGTCCCAACAAGTCCTAGCCTCACCCCTTTCAACACAGCACAACAGTCTATCCCACACTTCCCATCTCCCCAACCCGCAGCTCCTTGTCCTAGTCTCAGTTCTTCCCCCACAACCTGGCTCATATGTCTTTTCTCCCATCTTAACTTTTCCCTCCCCTTACGTCACTGTTTCTCAATTACAATCTCTCCTCTAACTCCTCAGCCAATCCCAGTCACCATCACTCACTCCCCCCACATCCCAACTCCTAGTCCCACTTTCCCTTTTCCTCTTCCTCTGCCCCTAGCAGCCTCCAGTCCCCACCACACCCAGGTTCCTTGTCCAAATCTACTCTCCCCACATCCCCCTTGAGGTCTGGCTTTTGTCTCCTCTGTTTTTGATTTGGGCAGCTTCCTTCTGCATGCTGCCTCGGCCCAGCTGGAGGATCATCAGGAGCATGGAGGAGACAGACTTCCTGCTCTCAGCTCAAGTGCTCAGACCCAGCCCTGGCTTGGCACTTAACAGCCTTATGCAGCAATTACAGGGAGAGTCCTGCTCAGCCCTGGACCGGAGTAGACCAGTACAGATGGAATCCTGTGGAATTTAGCTGCTAAAATCTAAGACGTTTCTACTGAGCATGCATGAACTGTGATTTTTTGAAGACTTACAATTTGCCAAATTGCAGTGGATTTTCATGAGAACAACAAAAGACAGATCCCTCACACATATGCCAATCCCCTGCAAATTTCAAGTTCCTGCTCCACAGCATGGGAGTGCTACAGCTTTTGAAAGAAAGGATACCAGAATTTTCTAACATGGGCAAACATATTGTTTTTTTTCAGCCTTGTATTCAGAAACACCAAATTGCTTTAGCTGATATTTTCCAAATTCAACCTGAGGCAGACACCCAGTATGGAGAATTTCAGCCCAGATAGTTAAAGCAGGGAGAAGTTATACACAGCTGAAAACTGGGTCTTATAATGGAAAGTGGTGGGCAACCTTAATGGGTGATAGAAGTCCTGCCTATAATTTATAAATGTATCCTTAACAATAAGTGTGCTCACTGACATTTTAAAAAGAGTCATGAAAACATTACTTTTAATATTGGAGGAAATTTTAAAACTAAAATACTCCTGTCTGAAAATTGTCTGCTATTCTTACTAGTAACATCAAAAATGATTATAACTGAAAGAGATTAAAAGAAAAACATTCCCGCTAGTGAAGTCATTCCTATACATTTAATCATCTCCCTCAGATCATTGAATACATATATCAGATTATTTTAGGATTTTTTGGTCATTTACAAAAAGTTTAGAGACAGTTTCTCAGTAACCTGCTACTTGGCATACCTTTCCTGAGGTTTGCAAGTGGTTCCAAAACTCCTCTTTTAAAAGCTGCTACTGGATCCTGGACACAGGACCTAAGGCTAAGCATACTTTGTAGATGAGGCTCTTTTATCAGAAGATCTCTATATGCTGTTAACTGATGTGACCGGCAAAGTAAAGCTGCAATACTGTGCACAAATTCTGGGACAAGACACGTATATGTGTTGTCAGCCTGGCAATAGTGGTAGGCAACAACCTAAAAAAAGAAAGTCAGGTTACCACATTTTTATGGATGACACTGTAGAAATACAGTTTCTTTTACTTAAGACAAAAAAATTAAGCTAATTTATTTTGCTGAATGGCAGCCCCCAAGGTATGTTCAATTTTAGAAAAGTTATCCTGATTCATATTGTGTGAAAGACAAGCCCAATGGAATAATGGCACAAGAAAAAAACAACACGGAAACAGTGTTACTACAGTAGAGGGTGGAAAGAGGATACACAGAAATCCAAACATCCATTTTGGACATAATAAATAAACCACAAATCTGAATCTCTGCCACTTGGCAAGAGTCTCCTTGGCATTTGTATATGACTGGAGTTCAGCAGGCAAGGCAGAACTTGAGGCCCCTGCTACAGCACAAGAAAACTTCCAGAACAGAACCTGAAAATCTGTGAAAGCTCTATCTGAGCAAGCTGATCAGCTAAATGTTACAGTATCACTGTAGGTAGCTGACTGCTGCAGAAAAAGAGTACAATGCTCTGTAAAGTGAGGAGTCATGGTTCAGGCTTCTGATTATTTCTGTGAAAATCAACTCATCACATGAAAAGCAATGTTTACAGTTCACACAAATGTGTCTGTCATTCAGTGGTTTTCATGGCTTGAAACTCTTTAGCACCTTTCCCGCTGGATGCAAGTAGATATTTTAAAACACCTCTGTAATATAAAATTGGGCAAATGATAGAGGAAAAAGACGGTTACTCACCTTTGTAACTGTTGTTCTTCGAGATGTGTTGCTCACATCCATTCCAGTTAGGTGTGCGCGCCGCGTGTGCACGTTCGTCGGAAACTTTTTATCCTAGCAACTCCAGTGGGCCGGCAGGTCGCCCCCTTGAGTGGCGCTGCCATGGCACCTGATATATACCCCTGCCGGCCCACCCGCTCCTCAGTTCCTTCTTGCCGGCTACTCCGACAGTGGGGAAGGAGGGCGGGTGTGGAATGGATGTGAGCAACACATCTCGAAGAACAACAGTTACAAAGGTGAGTAACCGTCTTTTCTTCTTCGAGTGATTGCTCACATCCATTCCAGTTAGGTGAATCCCAAGCCATACGTAGGCGGTGGGGTCGGAGTGAGAAGTAGCGGCATGGAGCACTGCAGATCCGAAGGCCGCGTCCTCTCTGGACTGCTGGACCAGGGCGTAATGGGAAGGAAAGGTGTGGACCGATGACCAGGTCGCTGCCCGACAGATTTCCTGGATGGGCACACGGGCGAGGAAAGCCAGCGACGACGCCTGCGCCCTGGTAGAGTGCGCAGTCACACGGCCCGTAGGAACGTGAGCCAAGTCATAGCAGGTCCTGATACAGGATGTTACCCACGAGGATAACCTCTGCGAGGAAATGGGAAGCCCCTTAATGCGGTCCGCTACTGCCACGAAAAGCTGGGGGGATTTGCGGAACGGTTTGGTCCTCTCCACATAAAACTCGAGAGCCCGACGGACATCAAGTGAGTGGAGTTGTTGCTCCCTGCGTGAAGAATGAGGTTTCGGGAAAAAAACTGGGAGGAAGATCTCCTGGTTGACGTGGAAGGCTGAGACCACCTTGGGGAGAAAGGCAGGGTGTGGTCTCAGCTGCACCTTATCTTTATGGAAGACTGTATACGGGGGATCTACCGTGAGCGCCCGGAGTTTCGACACCTGTCTAGCTGAGATAATAGCTACTAAAAAGGCAGTCTTCCAAGAAAGATAGAGCAGGGAGCAAGTAGCTAACGGCTCAAAGGGGGGCCCCAAGAGCCGAGACAACACCAGGTTAAGATCCCAGGTAGGGGCAGGGGGTCGGACGTTAGGGTATAGACGTTCCAGCCCCTTAAGGAATCTAGTCACCGTCGGGTGAGAGAAAACAGAGCGGCCATCCCCACCCAGGTGAAAGGTGGAGATAGCCGCCAGGTGGACCCGCAGGGACGATATCGCCAGGCCCTGTTGCTTAAGGGACCAAATATAGTCCAAAATATTGGCCACCGAAACTTCCATCGGGAGGAGACCCTTCTCCACGCACCAACAGGAGAAACGCTTCCACTTGGCCGAGTACGTCGCTCTAGTGGAAGGCTTCCTGCTGCCCAAGAGTACCTCACGTACCGGGGTGGAGCAGCGCAACTCAGAATTGGTCAGCCACGCAGGAGCCACGCTGCTAGGTGCAGCGACTGGAGGTCCGGGTGACAGAGAGTTCCGTGGTCCTGGGTGATCAGGTCCGGGTGAAGGGGCAGGGGAACTGGGCCGGCTATGGCCAGGTCCAGCAACAAGGGGTACCAATGTTGCCTGGGCCACGCCGGGGCTACCATGATCATGCAGGCCCTGTCCCTGCGCACCTTCAGAAGGACCTTGTGGACCAGCGGGAATGGGGGGAACGCGTAGAACAAGTGGGTCGTCCACGGAATAAGGAAGGAGTCCGCTATAGACCCGGGTTCCCGGCCCTGAAAGGAGCAGAACGCCTGGCATTTCCTGTTCCCCCTGGACGCGAAGAGGTCCACGCGGGGACAACCCCACCTCTGGAAAATCGAGAGGGCGACGTCCGGGCGGAGGGACCATTCGTGCGTGAGGAAGGATCTGCTCAGGCGGTCTGCCAGCATGTTCCGTACTCCGGGGAGGAAGGAAGCCGTGAGGTGAATGGAGTGGGCTATACAAAAGTCCCAGAGTCGCATCGCCTCGTGACATAGGGGAGAGGATCTGGTGCCACCCTGCTTGTTGATATAGTACATGGTCACCGTGTTGTCGGTAAATACCGCGACACAACGACCCCGAAGCTGGTGACAGAACGTTTGACAAGCAAGGCGGACCGCTCTCAACTCCCGCATGTTGATGTGTAGCTTCACCTCCTGTGGGGACCACAGGCCCTGCGTCCTCAGGGTTCCCAGGTGGACCCCCCAGCCGAGATCTGAGGCATCCGTCGTTAGGGACACCGAGGGCTGGGGTGGGTGGAATGGGAGCCCCGCACACACGACGGACTGGTCTAGCCACCAACTGAGAGAATCCAACACCCCCTGGGGGATTGTGATCAGCATGTCTAGTGACCGCCTTGCCGGCCGGTAATGTACAACAAGCCAAGACTGGAGGGGCCTCATGCGGAGCCGTGCATACCCGGTCACAAATGTGCAGGCTGCCATATGGCCTAACAGGGTTAGACATGTCCGTATCAATGTCAGGGGGGCTGCCAGCAAGCGCTGAACGATCACCGACAACGACTGGAACCTCGGCAACGGCAGAAGGGCCCTGGCTACGGTGGAGTCCAGGACGGCCCCAATGAACTCCACCCTCTGCGAGGGGAGCAGGGTGGACTTGTCCATGTTGATCATGAGGCCCAAGGTAGCAAACAGGCCGGTGATCCTGTGGACGTGGCTGCAGACCTGCAGCTCCGACGTGCCCCGAATTAACCAATCGTCGAGGTAAGGGAACACGTGAATGCGACTGCGCCGAAGATGTGCCACAACGACGGCCATGCATTTTGTGAATACCCTCGGAGCCGTAGAAAGGCCAAATGGGAGGACCACAAATTGGTAGTGAAGGCGGCCGACCACGAACCGAAGGAAACGTCTGTGGTGTGGCCATATAGCAATATGAAAATAAGCGTCCTGCATGTCGAGGGCGGCATACCAGTCTCCAGGATCCAGGGATGGGATAATGGTCCCCAGGGATACCATGCGGAACTTCAACTTCACTAGATATTTGTTGAGCTCTCGCAGGCCGAGGATAGGCCTGAGGCCTCCCTTGGCCTTGGGGATCAGAAAGTAGCGGGAATAAAACCCCTTGCCCTTCTCGTTCTCCGGAACCGCCTCTATAGCTCCTTTGTTGAGGAGCGTCTGTACCTCCTGGCGGAGGAATTGCTCGTGAGGGGGGGTCTCTGAAGAGGGACGAGGATGGGGGGCGGGAGGGAGGAAATGATACAAACTGCAGACGGTATCCCGTCTGCACCGTGCGTAAGACCCAGCAGTCGGATGTTATCCGGGACCACGCCTGGAGGAAAAACGAAAGGCGGTTGGAAAACGGGGGGGAAGGATCCATGGGGGATACTGGTATTACGCCCTCGGGCGCACCTTCAAAACGAAAGTTTGGGTCCAGGTGGGGCTTTAGAGGAGCTTTGGTTTTGCCCCCCTTGATTGCCCGACGGCCTGCGCCTGCCATTTCTGCCGCGGCGCCTATTAAGGTCCTGCCGCTGGCGGAACTGGGGGTATGGCCGACGCTGCTGCTGTTGCTGCGGTCGGAAGGGTCTGCGTTGCGTCCCAGGCGTGTGCATACCAAGGGAGCGCATAATGACCCGATTGTCCTTAAGACTTTTGAGTCTGGAGTCTGTCTTCTCCGAGAACAGGCCCTGGCCTTCAAATGGGAGGTCCTGAATGGTGTATTGGAGCTCCGGTGGAAGGCCAGAAACCTGAAGCCAGGAGATGCGGCGCATCGTCACCCCCGAGGCGAGGGTACGGGCAGCCGAGTCTGCAGCGTCCAAGGAGGCCTGCAACGAGGTTCGTGCAACCTTCTTGCCCTCGTCAAGAATCGCTGCAAATTCTTGACACGCCTCTTGTGGCAGCAGCTCTTTGAACTTATCCGCTGCCACCCAAGAGTTAAATGCGTAGCGGCTAAGAAGGGCTTGCTGATTGGAAACCCTGAGCTGAAGGGCCCCAGCCGAATAAACCTTGCGGCCGAGGAGGTCCATACGCCTGGCCTCCTTGGATTTGGGGGCTGGGGCTTCCTGTCCGTGTCGCTCCCTCTCGTTCACCGACTGTACCACCAGGGAACATGGTGTCGGGTGAATATGGAGGTACTCATAGCCCTTGGAGGGGGCCATGTACTTCCTTTTGACGCCTCGTGCAGTAGGGGGGATGGAGGCCGGTGATTGCCAGATCGTATTGGCGTTGGCCTGGATTGTCCGAAGGAAGGGTAGGGCGACCCTGGTGGGAGCATCGGAGGAGAGGATGCTGACGACGGGGTCCTCGATCTCAGAGATCTCCTCAGCTTGCAGGCTCAGATTCTGTGCTACGCGCCTGAGGAGGTCCTGATGTGCCCTGAGATCTAGCGGAGGAGGGCTATTAGAGGAAGTGCCAGCCACCGCCTCATCGGGAGAAGATGATGAGTAGACCCCTGGCAAGAGAGTGTCCAGCGGGGGGTCCGCCTCAGCCCTCGCTTCTGGCTCAGGAGGGAGATCAGGGTCCTGTTGCTTTGACCCGTCCTCCCCGTCCGGGGAGGGAGGGGGGCGAGACAACGACGCCTCCAGTGCCCTGTGCTCTGCCGTTGCAGGCCTAGGAGGAAGCTGTTGGGGGCCCTGGGCTTGATGGTACGCCCAGGGAGTCCAGAACCCCCACTGTTGCGGACCCTGGTCCTGTTGCGGAGGGTCTTGAAAAAGCGCCGCTTGTCTGTCAGTGCCCAGCGCGTATACACTGTCCGCCTGCGATGACACCGACTGCTGTCTGGAAGGCCATGGAGGGGCCGACCGCGGTTGGTAACAGTCGCCGCGTCCTGGCGCCGAAGATGTTCTCGGTGCCGGGGACCGGTACTGGGAGTCATACCGGTGCCGGGATCGGGGTCTGTCTTGGACTCGGTGCCGGGATCGGGACCGGTACCGGCCGCTGCCTCGGTGCCGGGATCGGGACCGGGACCTGCCACCGACGCGGTGTCGGGAGGTCGACCGGGACCGGGACCTGCCACCAGCTCGGTGCCGGGAGGTCGACTGGTGCCCTGATCGACGGCGGGACTGGCTCCTAGAGTCCCGGTGCCGGTATCGGCGGCTGGAACCAGACCGTGACCGTCTGGAGGCCGATCGGTGCCGCGAGTACGACCGGTACCGCCGAGGGGAGCGGTGCCGGGACTGCGAGCGGCGGCGGGATCTTGAGCGACCATGGTGTCGGGACCTCGACAGCGAGCGTGAGTCCCGAGACGGCGCTGTCATCATAGGTTTGCCCCTGGACGCTACCTGCACCGGAGGTACCGGGGGTGGAGGCTGAGTTGACTCAGTCAGGGCAATGAGGTCCCGTGCCGAGGCGAAGGTCTCTGGCGTCGACGGGACCAATAGCTCAACCCCAGATCTTATGGGGGAGCTCGGTGGGACCGGACTCGACGGTGCCGGTAGCGCCGCGGCAGATGTCAGTGCCGGGCGCTCCACTCGAGTCTGCCTGGATGGAGTTGCAGACTTCGAGGGTCTTGCTTCTACACCCGGTGCCGGGGAAGGTCGGTGCCAAGGAGTCTTTCCGGTGCCGGCGCGATCCGGTGCCGGTGTTGAGATGACGGCCTGCGAAGCTGCCGGGTCAAGTGCCGCTTCCATGAGGAGAGTCCTAAGTCTCTAGTCTCTCTCCTTCTTTGTTCTAGGCTTAAAAGCCTTGCAAATGCGGCACTTGTCCGACCTGTGCGATTCCCCCAGGCACTTTAGACACGCGTCGTGAGGGTCGCTGGTTGGCATCGGCTTCTTACAGGCCGCACACTGCTTGAAGCCCGGCAAACCAGGCATGAGCCCGGTGCCGGGAGCCGGGAAGGGCTACGGCCCAAACCGGCTAACAAATATCTACAATATTATTTACACTATTAACTATATAACTAACTTCACTTAACTACTAACTATCAACTGTAAAACAAGGAGAGCTAGGGACGTGGAGGACAGCTATGCCGCGCTCCACAGTTCCAACGACCGACACGGCGGTAAGAAGGAACTGAGGAGCGGGTGGGCCGGCAGGGGTATATATCAGGTGCCATGGTGGCGCCATTCTAGGGGGCGACCTGCCGGCCCACTGGAGTTGCTAGGGTAAAAAGTTTGTGACGAACGTGCACGCACGGCGCGCACACCTAACTGGAATGGATGTGAGCAATCACTCGAAGAAGAGCTGTACTTTATTAAATAAGCGTAACTCTGATGTAGAATATTTTTATCCTTTAGGTAAAATCAGTTTCTCAGCATAATATAATCTAATGCAGAAGTCAGTTGTAATCAAATACTCTAGATAGTCACAGATTATCATCAGCATGTGGTGCATATAGTCTAAACTACAGTAATATAGCTTTTAAAACTTTTTTCAGATTGAGAAAAGTTAATCTAAGATGTGAAGTAGTTTCGGTCTCAGGGGACAGTGGTTTGTTTTAGTTCTCAAGGACAAGATACATTTTTCTAGACAGAACATACAATAATATGAGCACAAGATTCCCTATGTATTTACATCATGTTCAAGTACACTCTTCTGCCCCTGCGACAGAGCTTTAAACTGATTTGAACTGAGGAGAATCATGAGGACATTAGTCAGCACATTCTTTGCTCTCAAGACTGAGGGCATGACTACACTTGCAGATGTAGAGTGCTTGGAGTTAAACCAGCCTTCTCAGAGCGCAGTAGGGAAAGTGCTGTAGTCTGTCCACACTGACAGCTGGGAGCGCACTGGCGTGGCCAGATTAGCAGCTCTTGCAACGGTAACAGAGAGCAGTGCATTCTGGTAGCTATCCCAGCATGCAAGTGGCTGCAACGTGCTTTTCAAATGAGGGTGGGGTGAAGTGTGACAGGGCGAGGAGAGAGAGTGCATTTTGGGGGGGCTGAGAGCATATCAGCATGCTGTCTTGTAAGTTCAGACAGCAACAGACCCTCCCTCCCCCACCTCTCTCTCTCTCTCACACAGCATTCCACAGTAACGGTTGCTTTGTCTTGGAGCAGATAAGCAGCTGCCAAATGGAGCTTTCAAAGGGCATATCCAAAACAATGACAAGAGTGGCCCCTTGACTTAAGGGGATTATGGGAAGTTTTCGGAGGCTGATCAGTTTTCAGAGAGCACAGTAACGCAACACCTCTTTCACACTGACGCTGGAGCGCTTCAGCAGGGACACATCAAATGTTATTCTACTCACCAAGGTGGAGTACCAGGATCGCTTTAGCCGTGGAGCCAGAGCTCTCTACGTGCCTGCCAGTGTGGACGGGTAGTGAGCTCGTGCACCATGGGCTACTTTAATATGCTGTAACTCACAATTGTAGCCAAGCCCTGAGATTGAGTCTTTGCTCTGGTTTTCTTCAAGGAAGCCTTGGACAACTTTGGATGATATCTATATGATACCATGCCTACATCACCAGCCAAAAATCTCCTTATTGTAACTATATTATAGGATCACATCCCAGCTCCTTTGTTCAATATCATATCTTTGATGTTTAGAAGAGCTGAAGCTTTTATTACTAGTAATGATTTTCCATACTTTAGCAAAACTGATCTGCAATAGTTGGTGTCGGGGAAACGTTTACAACTAGAGATCAACAATAGATCTATCCATAAAATGTCAAAGCATAGGGGTATCTGGCACTAGATGGGCCTAAGAACTGGTCATCCCCAAAGTTCTAGGATTTTCACAAGCAAAGGGTTTGGTTTGAACCAAATTTTATTAATGATCACACTTTTCTTCCCTTTGTATGTAAAATTTCTAACGAATAATTGGGAAATGTTTGGAGAAATAGTTATTAATTCACACTGTCAGTTTTGTCTGTTTTTAGACTGTAGACTCTTCAAGGCAGTGAACATCTCTTACTGTGTGTTGCATAGTATCTAACACAATGGAGTGCTGATGTTGGATGGATCTCTAGGAAATCCTGGAAAATATATTTCACAAATCCATTATTATTTTATATATATTATAAAAAGCATGAGCTAGATAAGGCCACCTCACTGAGGCTCAGAGAGTACTGAATATTCTTTTTCAGAAAGAGGATTTAGGATATGAAAGGTCTCTTTGTTGAGAACATGACCATTAGCGGAAACATCTTTTTTCATCTTCGGCAATTAAAAACTTTTCCTTTTTATCTTTGAAAGCTCTAGCCCAAATGATCCATACTTTTTGAAATTCAGGTTGGATTACTGAAAAATGTGCTTACCTTGATATACCATAGACCACGTACAAACTGTCACCAGTCAATCATGCAATGGCTTGTCTTGTAAATGGAAGAGATCAAAGACTGTGTTCCACAACCTGCACAGGCTCTCCATTCAACTCCAAATTGGTTTCAAGGTATTGATCCTAATCTTTAAAACCTATAAGGACTCTCTTCAAGCTATTTTACATACTACCTTTCTCCCACCTCACTCACCCCCCCCATGACACAATTTAGAAGCTATAGTGAACCAGGACTCAACAACTGACAGCCTTAAGGGCTCTTGGGAGCCAAGGATAGACCATTTCTGATGGAGAACTCACTGCTCTGGAACTCTCGTTCACAGGAGATAGAAATGAGACCAAATTCTGCCAGGTTAAGGCATGTTGCAGGCCTCTGCTCACTTTGCAAGGTTTTCCACAATAACTGAATCAGAAAGACCTGGCAACATTCATCAGGGAAAGAGAATCCAAAGAATACAGTCCCATCCAAGATACAATTTCCTGTTAATCTTAATTTCTGTAACCCTTGCCCAAACACAACAACAACGAGTGCATTGCAAATAACCTTGAGCAAAACTTCTATCTTTCCTTATTTCATGCAAAATTGCACTATAAGAAACTACATGGGAGTAATTTTCTGGTGGGAGCAATAGACATCTACGGAATTAGGGATGCCGATGACTGACATTGAACAGAAAGAATTTTTTCTCACATTTCTACCTTCTCTTAGCCTAGATTACACAGAGGACAAGAAACAGCAACAGCAGAGGCAGGAGTTCAGTATTACACGGACTCCATTGCACAGGCTATACAAGGACTCCCTGTAATCACAGCCCCTTTGTTTAAGTTAGCAATGGGGCTGCTACCAGGTTTCAACTCACATGAAGGGAGAAAGACCTGGCTAACTGTGCAGGATGTATGCATGTGGTACATCCTTATATGAGTGTGTCCCAAATCACTCTCCCTTCTCACCCCTACCACAACCAGGGAGCTCTGCAAAGCACTGTGTCTGGGAGTTTAAAGTTTTTTAGTGTGTTAGAAGCCTACTGAATGGTGAAAGCTTACCTTTGAAGCAAGACATCTCACAGATTTGTCCATTTGATTTTGATGTTCAGGAGTACCAGGACAACTCAGAATCTTCATTGTATTGTTACCATTTGTGGGAGGAGCAGGTGGTGGTAACTTAGTGAGGGGAATCTCTTGACAGGGGTCACTGCCTATAAAAAAGTGCACAGACCAAAGTTATGATTACAGACTACTATTCTGGGGTAAAATACATACATGATAATGGAACTTCTTAAAACCTTGGGTAAAATTTACTATTAAGATACAGGATTTTTAAACATACAATATATCATCTTCAAAGTAGAGTTACAATATGACATGCATGTATGTTTTCATCTTTATACTCTCTATGTGATATAATTGACCTCTGAGCTGAAGAAATAGCAAATACTGAAAATAAATACAGGGGTGTAAAAATAAGTACAATTCTAAATGCAAGAGCTCATTAAATCATATAATGTACCAGAGCTCAACTGATGTGGAAAGTATTAATTATGGTATCATAATAGCCTTTTCTTCCCATCATCAATATGGCAAATTTGAAAAGCGCCAGCATTGGAAATACACTGTGTAAATACACAGAACTATATCATCCTCTCACCTCTGATAAACTTAGGGAGTGCAACGGCAGTAGAGGGGCATGGAAGGGACATAAGTGTCACCTTCCTAGCATCATCTTCCCTTTCATCTCAGATTCTGTGAAGCCTTTGAAAAATCAAGGCTGCACAATACAGGGTAGGAGTATACTAAAGCACCATCCTCCCTCCACAAACCAACAACAGCTGAGGCGGGCACATGGGGAAGTCCAGGCAGCACAGTTCATTAGAGCCATGTTGCCAAGTGAGTTTGGAGTGCTGGGATGCCATGTGGAGATTCAATGTTTCCATAGATACCTGGTGAGTGGGGGTTTTTTTGGTGTGGGTGGGTGCATGTGTGTTTAAGAAGTTGAACCGCTGGTCTATTCTGTTGGAGATTATTGTCAAAGCATGCCATGTTGATGGACCTTCCTTTACCCCAAGGAGAGCTTTTCATGCATGGGACAATAAGGCCAGTAATTACTTATGTCTTTGTATAGTATAATAACCCAAACAATTATTTAGAAGAGAAACATACTTTTGGGGGATGAATTAGGGCAATTTGACGCAATTTGCCTCATGCGACTTCCATGGCAGCTAAGTGCCACCAGCTTTGAAATAATAGCAGTCTTTCCAAATCCCACATTCCCAATAATAACTGCTCCCCTGTTTTCTTCCAGCTCCGGATTCTTCAAGGTTTCTTCAATCATTTGAAACAGCCAGTCTCTTCCGACAAACACAGAGTCTGTTGTTATGCTTGGCACTTCAAACAATAGTGGCTTTAGCAAAATGTCTTGAGGCTTATAGGGGGCAAAACGTGCTGAGAAGTGGAAAGGAAAAAAGTTTATTAGAAGAAAATATTGTTATGCAATGAAAATCTATTTACTGGCAGCAGTATTTAAGAAGACAATTTTAATAACTTTTGGTGGGTATGTTTACAATTTGAGAAGATTTCTTTTCAGCACTTTTACCATAAAAACAAAAATAATGACAAATGACTTATTGAACTGTCTAAGTTGGCAGCTTCAGCGTGGATTAAAACCACTTCATGATAAAATGCAAATGATTGTTGGGGTGTTCTTTTTTGACAGCGGCTCAGCTTTTGTATTTAAAATGTTGTAGAACTGTGATAACTTTACATTTAATGAAGAAAAAAATTTCTGTATATTTGAAAATGCACAATGAATGTTTCTAATTGAGGGCCTGGCCCTGTGAAATATTTTGAGTCAGAGGGAGTTGTGGGTGCTAAGCACTTCACATGGTTAGGTCCTTAGAAGCAGCAACTACATGTACAGAGAAATGTAAAGAAACACTGAGAAGCATGAAAAAGTTTGATTTGACTTCCAAAATCAGTCAGCCATGTAAATGAGACATTACTGAACTGATTGTAAGCAGATGATGAATTCATACAGTCCTTTTAAAGTCAACAAGAGTAGCAGGTGCTCAACACCTGTGAAAAATCTAGCATATATCTTCTTGTTCTCATTTGTATTCTCAAACAGATAACGCAAGAGCTATGGGGCTAATGAATCTGGTTTTGATTGGAAGGATTACTTTAATCATGCATACATTTTTTAAAAAAAATCACACAATTATTAATTTCTCAAGAAAAGTTTTGTTTCATAACTGTTTTTTCAACAATTAGCTCACAAAGATAAACTGAATATGAATGAAGGCAGCATAACATCTACACAGAGACTCACTGAAGAGCAACAATATGGAGGTTTGATTGCTTACATTTTTCTATTTGTAATGGTAATCTGAACAAAAGCAGCAAGTGGTCAAGGTAAAGTTAAGATGAGAAAATAAAATTGCACACAATCCGCAAGGAAAAAAATGCCACTATATTTGCAAAGGGCATCTCATACTGGATTATTTATGTACCACTACACCAATCCTTAATGAATTAATTACTTTTCTTCCATAAACAAGATTCAGGTGGAGGGATATCCTTGAGATTACATAGAAATCTGTTTTTTAAAATACAGTACCATCATGATTATCTGAATGCCATGGAGGATTCTGAACAAGTTTATCTGAAGTCTCACTTAGCTGATCAAAGGAATCTTCAGTATAAACATTGGAGGCACGTGATTCAGTTATGGATATGTGAGGTTCAGATAATCCAGGTTTTACTGAATTATATAAATATATGTTTTTTTAAATAAATCATTCCATTTCTGATATAAGCCACACTGAAAGAAGTGTGAGCAAGCATTTTTTTATGATCAATAATGTTGTCCCACAACCTGTAATAGAATCTACAAGTGCAGAACTGAATGCTTCCATGGAGACCCTCTGGCTTCAGCTGAACAAATGAGGAGCCCCAGCATCTGTGCTTACATAGGATTACACTTAAAAATCCTTTTGCAAAGGCTTTTGCAGCTTTACCATATTACAAAAACTACTACTGTGTATCTATTCTAAGATAATCACAAATGTATAAATACCTTTAATTTCTTGTTGTACTCTTCCTCCTGCAGTGTTATGCCAAGGCAAGCGAATTGAGGTGCGTAATGGGGTATTCCTTTGTCCGTCCAAATAGCTCAAGTCTTCTAACTTGGTTGAACTTGTTGCTAAGATATTAAGAACTGAAGTTTATTTTTTCATTTGAATAAATAATTACACAAAACTAAACTATATATCAACATGAATTATTAATAATGATTATATTTATGCTTTCAACATGGAATTCATAGATTAATTTTCCTGCAGTTATACCCTCAAATTCTAGGTAACATTTTTGATGAGCACAGCCATTTTCCTCTGTAAATATAAGTCTTTGATAGCAAAAAGATTTTAGATAACCTATCAGTACCATGAACTGTCCAGTTAAAAAAAAAGTCATTTTCATTAGATATGCTTTTATTTATTTTATATTTTTAATATGAAATATTACCAGAATTTAAAACAATGTTAAAATTCCTAGTGAGACGCTAACGGGGGAGGGGGGAGAGAAGCTTTACACTGAACTTTTATGACAAGCCTGGACAATCAAAAATTATTTAGTAAAGCTTCAGTACTTCCAAGCAGAAACACAGCAAGGTAGCTAGATAAATCTTCTGCCCCAGTGATTTCATTCATAGCTGCTGGCAATCCAAATCTTGCAATTAGACAAGCAAACGTGTGAACTATTTCACCGCATCCAGAACATTAACAATCACCCCATTAACTGTCTGACTCTTCCTATTCCTTTGCAGAGCTTTCTTAATTATACAAGTTTTGATTGGAAAAGAAATCTTCTGCAACAGCAATTGATCACACTCTGTATTAATGGGATTAAAATGTATCGATAGTTTCACAACGTATTGGCACTCTACCAATTCTTCCTAGGACTGAGAAAAGTAATATAAACATACTGTAGTATGCTCTGGGATCAAAGGCACTAAAGTGGAAGATTATATTTCTTTCCCTACCACCATTTAGGTCTTTTTCCATTTGGCAGGCATTCATTTCTCCTTTCTCCCCCTTGTGTTTCAAAGAAAACCAATATTAATATGGCTTTTTCTTTACTTTGCTGTTTGAGACCACTATCAATAATGTCAGTAGAGCTTTAGGAACAGGTACATTGGTAAACTGCTGCTTGCAATATCTGTAGAGAGCTCACATATGCAATTGATCCTTGGTCCAGCAAAAAGATGTGTAATTTTTCCCTTAAACATTTTATGAAGAGGGACAGAAATAAGAAAAAAAATTGTTAAAGACCCAGAGGACTTACCACACAGTTATATTAGAGGGGGGCACATTCTGAGCCTAAATCTCTTAGCGGAGTCTTCAAAAGCAACATCTCACATTTGTAGATCCTGCACTCCTTTCCCCTCTTGCACTTCCTCACAAGAGAGTAGTGCTGGGCCCTGTACACAGCCAGACTGGTGTAGTTCTGCTACCAGGAGCATAAGGATATAAAGGAGCTCAGCTAAGGTTTGTGTAGCCCTGAGTAACAGAAGCAAAGCAGGCCGGGAACAGTGAATCAACAGCTATGCAAACTTGCCAGCCATTCCCTCTATGAAGGCGAAAGTGGGAGCTGCTGCAGTAATAGCTGCTCTGCAGTTGGGGCAGGGAAGGATTTCACAGACCCTTGTAAGCTGACCCTGTACAAAGCCTGGTTCTTCACACTCATTCCTTCCATGCCCCGAAAATCAGTTGTTTACAAGGACAAGTGTTTCTCATAATCTAGATAAAATTGCAAATTATTATAAATAAATAGGAACCATATATCTGCACAGATGATAATTTTCACACGTGCACAGCAGTCTTATTCCACATCTCAGTAAAGACTGAACAACATAGGGCCAGATCCTCCATATCCAGCCAACCAAACTTATACCAGTATAGCATATTTACCATATTACTAAAGCAACAACTGACAATATAAATGAATAGCATATATTTTCTGGTTCCTTGGTGCCCATATATTTAGAATTGTGTTTGGTTTGCTTACCAACTGACCTGTGAAATATTATTCCTGTCATTTTATCATTTAATATTAGTACAAAAAATTTAGAATCTTATTCCGGTGTCGTAAATGCAACTTACTAATGTACTACATTATGGATTAGCACATCTAAAAATTGTAATAAGGTAACATTTTTATAATAGTGCTGTTTAAAAATCAAAGCATTTTTCTTCCACATGTGTATCGACAGACACCGTGCTGAAGTTGTGGTTTTATATGGAACATTTTTTCAGAGGTGTCATAGATACGCCATCTTAATTATACACTCATAACATGGTGGCCTTCATTAGAGTATTTCTGGAGCAGGGACTGTGCCTTGCTGTACATGCGGACAGTGCCTAGCACATTGTCAGTAACAACATCAACCAGTTTAGTCCAGTGTTGCATTAATAAACCCAAGTTAACAAAAAGAAGTAGGGTTTTTAGCATTACAAAGATCCAAGTCATCAGGCTATTCCCAGGTAAAGCAACTTTTACAATGCTGTGCTTCATATGTACAGTGAAATAATACATTTACTTCCCTACAGTAACTGCGGTTCTTTGAGATGATGTAATCTGTGAGGATTCCACTGTAAATACACATGTACCTCATGGGCACAAGACCAGCTTCTTTCTGCTAGCAACATCCATCAGGCCTGCCCAGGCACCCTGCGGCTCCTCATGCTCTGGCACGAAGGGCAGACCCTTCTTCAATTCTCTTGGAATTCAAAGCTTGGGCAGCTAAGGACTGCAAAAACAGGAATGGAGAGCAGGTTGTGGGATATGCAACAACTATCACATCTCAAAGAACTACAAACACGGCAGGGTAAATAACCTTATTTTCTTCTCTGAGTAGGTTTCAATGTGGATTCCACTGTTTGTGACTGGCAATCAGTCTGGATGATGGGTATGTACTGCTCCTCCAAACTTTGTATCTGTCCTGGCTGCCAGGTCAAGTCCGTAACGTTAATGAAGGGTAGCTGCTTTACTCCACATGGCTGCCTTACAAATTTCTGAAACTGGCACATTTCAGAATCAGGCCGATGAGGTTCCTTGTGCATCTCAACATTGTGAGAGGAGAGAAAACAGAACATGACTGAACTGGTGGATGGTATGCTGGTATTGCACCAGGTGCCAGTCCTGACTGTTTCAGAAAGGACAGTTACCTGTTCCGTAACTGGCGTTCTTCGAGATGTCACGCTATAAGGGGAGCTGCGCACTCCCCCCACCCTCGGATCCTTCTTGCCAGACAACTCCGACAGAGGGGAAGGAGGGCAGGATGTGGAAAACACCTGAGCAACACATCTCAAAGAATGCCAGTTACGGAACAGGTAACCCTCCTTTCTTCTTCTTCTTCTCATGGGTATTCCACAGTAGGTGACTCTGATGGAGGTGGGTAGGAGTTTAAAGGTTAGCGGTGAATATTCTCAGTGCTGTGGAGAGTCCAAATGGCAGAACCCAATATTGGTAAACTCTTCTTCTGTCATAAGAGTCCCTCAAGAGGGATGTGGAAGGGAAGAGAGGTATAGTGAGAATTTGTCAGTGGAGATGGCCGACCATGTCTGGAGGAATGAGGCAAGGCAGCTTCTACTACAGGTGCTCATATGACTGATTTTGATACAGCTATTGACTTAGCTATCAAATTTGCTGTTATGTGGATAGAACTGTACACATGGCTGGAGTTGAAGAGGATTGACATCCTCTATCATATCTCATCTCCTTTTTTGATTGACAGTCCAGCTGCCTGTGGTATGAAGGTGTCTGCTCTCTCTGCTGATATTGTTGAGGGCAATACATTTTGCATTACAATAGAGATCTGTAGTTTCCCAGGGACTACAGGTTGCCTTAAAGTTCTTGAGAGTGGAAGGCACTTTCTGTTTTCTTAGTAAATAGCTTTGATCCCTCAAATGGCAAACCTTTGATTGTGGCTTGCACTTGGCGAGGAATGCCCAAGCCAAGAACCAGTGGTGGCCATGGACCTAGCCACAGTATCAGCTGTATCCAATGTAGGCACATCTTTGCCACTATTGTCCTCCTTTTACAATGTCCTCAGGGTCTTCTCCAGTCTCATAAGACAGCTTGACGACAAATGGCATCACTCTGTCCCATGTAGAAAATCGTATTTGGCTAGCAGAGCTTGGCAGTTAGCAACTCACAGCAGGAGACAGGCAGAGCAGTAAGACTCTCTCAAACTGTCATTTTGGTTCTTCCTCCTTTGGTGCATTCTTGCCAGAGTGTGACTTCTCTTGGATGGCCGAGATTACTTGAGATCTGGAGCTGGAGTGCAAGTAAATGTATTTGCACCTGGAAGGTGGCATCTGACCTCTCCTCAGTACATTTCACCAGTGGTGGTATGTGGCCACAAAACTCTGGCTGGAACTCGTAATCCCTCATTGATAGGGAGAGGGGCTCTGGCAAGATTCACAGACCAAAGAACTTCCAATCATTTGTTAGTTTTGCGTTATCTGAATAGTCTCAATTTCCAGTGTGTCTGCAATCCACTGCAGGAACTCTTGGAACACCCTGAAATCATCCAGAGTCAGGATTGGTGCTGAGGCAATTGCCTTGTCCAATGATAAGGAGAGGGTGTTTTTAGGGGGAAACACTGGACACTGATAGGTTTGTGCTTGTGGATCCCACTCCTTCTGGTATTCTGTGGTCTTGCCAATAATGCTATGGGAGAGGGATATCTTCTTCTTCTAAAAGAGGGGAATGTTTCCTCGAGGCTTGGGATGCTGGTGATGTGCTGCTATGCCCCAAGGATGGTGATGAGGAGTATATCTCCTCTACAGATGATGCTGATGGGTATGGTTCCCATGGTGCTGGGGCTTTTCTTGGTACCAATGGACACCTTGGTGCTGATGGCAGTTCGACAGTTGCTCACTCGGTGCAGTTTTCGGTACTGGGTCCAGTATCAAAAGAGTCTGCTGCATCAGTCTGCTTTTTTTCACTCATCTTTAGATAATGGAAAATTCATGCAAATTTATTAGGATTCTTTGCCACTGCACAGTCTAAGACTAAAATTTTCATTCCACAGGAAGTCTAACTGAGTGAATAGGATGAAGCTAATGAGCAAGTATAGCAGAAAACTGGAAAGTTATGCTCTGTAATCACAGCAGTCTACTGGAAAATCTTAAAGTCTATGGAGAGAGAGAGTTAACAGAAAGACCCTGCACAATATAACATTCAGAAGTAATGTAATCCTTCATTTAACAGTGGTGCTTTCACTGTTTAAAATTAATGTACTAATGATTTTCAAGGCATTTTAAATGCTCAGTCAGATTATACACATCAAGACTGTGCTTTCTGTGGACTTCAAATGAGTTACTGAATTTCTCAATACAACTGAATCATTCAATGTAGTTATAATAAATAAGCAAAATATAATCCTAAAAGACAAAAAAAACTCCCATCCAGTACCTTGCTGACAAATCCCGAGTTCTTGATAAGGTTCACTATGCCATATACTAGTGTATTTTTCAATGTCAGTTCCAACTTACTGCAGTTTGTTGGACATCCTTTCTGGAATAGGGCCACATTACACTTCCTTTAAAAATCAATTGAAGAATGTATCCCAGTGTTTTTCCAGTAGGGCCCCACTTATTTGCTGCTTCAAATTTAAAAACACAGCAAAACATGATACTCTTATCACAGGTTATCACTGTAAATTACTGAGCAATAGAGTGGTGGGCCTGTTGTACCTTTAAGCTCACACCAGCACCACTAATATATTCTGCATAAGAGCACTGCAACTGGAAATCCCCGTGGTAACAGAAGTAACTTCCCCCTCACCACAAAAAATGTTTCCCTACAGAAAAAGGCTCAGAAAACATCAGAGTTAAAACTTTAAACTATGACCCCCTAATACCAGTCAGCAATTTTTATTTCACATCTCAAAATTACAGCTCCCTTTTTTATTTTACTGTGGAATGCTGACTATATTCAGCTCCAAGTCAAGCATAATATTTTTCCCCTCCAGAAATCATTAATTCCTGTCAAAGCCTGGTTATGTAGGGGGGGCTCCTTCAGTCCACATTTTCTGGATTTTATAAACTTTAGTTTTCATTTGTTTTAATTGAGTTTACTGTCATAATATTTGTTTCACTTGCCACTTCTGGAAAGTTTGTATCACACTAAGTTGTCAATGGGCTTGCACAGGTATAAGTGAGGGGAAAATATGGCACTGCAACTGGAATTTAGTTAATTCTATCAACAATGCTCGAACCATAACTTAATCTACCTCACCTCTTCCAGAGCTGTATTGACTGTGCATTGCTAACAGACGGAAGTAGTAAAAAAACAACACTGAAGTAAGCCTCCGTCATCAGAAACAATTTAAAATAGTAATGCTACGTTTAGAAAACCCAGTAAATGAGCACATATTCAAATTAAAAACCCCACAGAGTGTAAGAAAAACATATTCTTATGGATGACACTATATAATGTAAGTGTCTCAACAATAACATTGATGTACAGACTTGAAAACAATTTAAAGTAATAAGCATGTATTCAATTCACTGCAGTCAATGCCTTTTTCCTACAAAGAAATATCTTACTATCAATGTTGTAAATTGAATACAAAACCTCATTTTGTATAATTAGATCACAAAAAAATTCTTCCTCCTCTAGTTCAGTGCTTCCTTACCTGCCACAGAGTTGGGACGAGGCATTATTAAAGAGCTAGAATTTGGTGTATAGGGAACAGGCCCATCTCCAGTACACACTTCCTCTTTAGACAAACTCTCTGCAGACCCAACTGTCTCCTCTTCTGCAACCGGTGAACAATTATCTGCCCTTCGATCGTGAATAATTCCTTGATGTACACCAGCCCTGAGACTCCCATCCTTACTCCATTCCAAACTGGATCCGCTGCGATCATCATTTTCAGATGAACTTGTTATGGTTGCTGAAGAAACAAAAATCCTAAAAACTTAGGGAGGACGAAGTACTACAGTGGCACTTCAGTGGCATGATACATTTACTATTCAAATGGCATTTTAGTTTACACAGGTAACATCCAAATAAATTCCACACAATGTATTCTGTTAAATTAGAAGAATGCTCCTTGTCAATAAAAACAAATTGCTCAATCCCTCTTATGGGGGGCTGTTATACTTTGGTCTAATTTTGGTTGCTGGGTTTAGAGTGCAGTGCTGAATGGTGTTGACGGCCTGTGAGACACAGGAAGTCAGACTAGATGATCTGGTGGTCTCTTCTGGCCTTAAACTCTATGACTACAGGAAAACAGTCTGATAAAACAGATAATGAAAAGGCAGTTTGGAAGCTACTGTAAATCCACGTAATTTGTGGGAGATAATTTATCCAGTTCCTTTGAATATTAAATTTAATAATATAACAAACTACTATAAGTATTTTTATAAACAAGAAATTTTTGACCAACTAATAAAATCTAATGGAAGAACATAAACCAAGAAAGCATTTTTAAAATAAGAATCAAGAATTTAAATATATTCTTGATAAGTCACTTTTCCAAAAATATACTTTTTACAAAAGGGTAAATTCAACTCCAGAGCAGGCTGGGACAGTTCTGCCAAAGTCACCATTCTGTACTTTCTGAATAACAGTGAAACTTTAGGACAGGACACATTCTTGACCTGCTTTCTGTCGATCCAAGCTTGGAAGCTAAAATGTTGACCTAGCTAAGTGTGCCAGAATATTCAGACAGTTCCTCCTCCGTACAAGCTGTTTCAATAAGTTTGTTTGCAAAATAATAAGTTTTTGTGAATACCGTGTGAATTTATGTATATACACAACTTTCCTAGGCATGCTGCAATCTATAGCAAAGCACATATAAAACAGCATGCTGGGGATTTAGCATGGCTCTTTCACAGGCTAACAACACAGAATATGTCATACTGAAATACGTGTGAAATCATAAAGTGAAAAAGGACAATCCTTATGTTAGAGTTAGAGGAAATTCAGAATAATAATGCTCTAGCTCCTGGAGGGGAGACATGCTACTGTTTCCGGGACCCACATGGAGTCACAGCACATGTGGAGTGGGGCAAGCCCTGGATCCCACTCCCTGGCAGGCGCTTGAGGGCCAGATTAAAACATCTGAAAGGGCAGACGCGGCCCCCGGTCCATAGTTTGCCCACCCCGATCTATCCTATCCTAAGGCTCCTCCGCTCATCAGAAATTACAGAATGAGTGACAATAACAAAAACAAAAAGTCCATACAGTAATAATATAATCTGCCCCCATTCACAGAAGAGGAAGTGTTTAATACAGTGGTTTTGATATATTCCAAACTTTAAAGTTTGGAATCTCTTTCCCATGGCTAGCTTTGTAACAATTCCACAGATTATAACTTCGCTGCCTACAAACATACAATAGCAAACTGCACCACCCACTTCCTTTTCTAATCAGTTTTTGTTCAGTAAACAAGCAGCCTGACAATCCACTACAAGTATGAAAAAAACAGCTGCTGTTTCAATATGCTTATTATGAAGTAACAGTGAAGGATCTCAACTCAAGATATCTGAAGGAATATTTCCCTATCATCTTTTAAAAATCCTGGTGCAAAAAATGTTGATGTATCTGTAAATGAAATTTAGATTAAAACACCCCAAAATTACTGGCTCACCAATTTCAGAAACATTTCAATCTGTACAGAATGCAGTTAACACCAAGGACCAAATATAATTTTGTGCTGTTTTTTAATGCAAAACAGGAAAGCAACAACAAATAATTTCGCATACAAAATAGACTTTTATGGCACGAAAGTATACCATAGACCAGTGGTCACCAAGCAGTTGATTGAGATTTCCAGCTCTTAAAAGTCTGTCACTGTGCACTGCTCCTGCATTCAAGCACCATCCCCACAGCTCCCATTGGCCAGGAACAGGGAACTGCGGCCAATGGGAGATGCGGAGGCAGTGCTTGCGGGCAGGAGCAGCATGCAAGAGTCACATCCCCCTGCCTCCCCGAACCACCAGAGTGTGCTGGCCACTTCTGGGAGCGGCTTGGGGCTCCAGAGCAGGCAGAGAGCCTGCCTCAGCCCCGCTGCACCGCCAATCGGGAGCTGCCCGAGGTAAGTGCTGTCTGGCTGGGGAACACACCCCAACCCCTAGCCTTGAGCCCTCTCCCAAAGACAGCACCTCATACTCCCTCCTGCACCCCAACCCTCTGCCCCAGCTCTGAGCCCCCTCCCAGAACCAGAACCCCATGTCCCCTCGCACACCCAAACACTCTGCACCCCAGTCTGGAGACCACTCCTGCACCCCAACTCCCTCCCACAGCCCACACCCCTCTCGTAAGGTAGATTTGCCATTTCTCTGATCATTCTAGTCGCTCTTCTCTGCACTTGCTCCAGTTTGAATTGATTCCCCTTAAACATGGGAGATCGGAACTGCACATAATAAGATCTCACCAGTGTCTTGCATAATGGTAATATTTCCCCTATCTCTATTGGAAATATCTCACCTGAGGTGTCCTAGGATTACATTAGCCTTTTGCACAGTCATATCACATTAGAGACTCATGATAATCCTGTGACAAATTCTGCAACTTGACAGGGGGTTAGAGGAGATGATCCTTGCGGTCCCTTTTAACTCTATAGTTCTATGATTCTATGTGACTAACCAAGGTTTTTCTCGTCTGTCTCTTCCAACTGACACATTCCCCAGCTTGTACCAGGGATGAGGGGCTCAGGGCTGGGGCAGAGTGTTAGGGTGCAGGGGTGTGAGGGCTCTGGGTGGGGGTCTGGGCTCTGGGGTGGGGCCGGGGCTCAGGGCTGGGGCAAAGGGTTGGGTACAGGGGTGAGGGGGCTCTGGGTGGAGGTGAGGGCTCTGGGGTGGGGCTGGGAATGAGGGGTTTGGGGTGCAGGAGGATGCTCCAGGGCTAACGTGGGGAGAGAGGACTCCCCACAGCTCTCTGTCCCTGCAGCAGCACCTGGGCTGGGGTGGGGTGGGGAAGAGTGCCTCTGCCCACTGTGACAGCTCTGAGGCTGGGACTGCAGGATATGAGCCCCTTCTCTGGCCTCAGCAGGTCCTGTCCGGGGCTGGGTTAGGGGTGGGAAAAGGTTGCCCTAGCCATGCCAGATCTGGGCCCAGGCCATGCCTGGGGTTGGGACGGGACAGGATGGGCCTGGGTCCAGGCTGGACCATACCTAGATTAACTTTAATCTCAACCCCACCGACAGTGCTTAGTTGTCCCACTTCTTCTTTCCTTGTTTTCTATTTATATGGCTAAAGAATCTTTCACTGTTGACTGTAATTTCCTTTGCAAGGTCTAACTCTGCTTGGTCCTTGACAGTTCTCACTTTTTACCTATGATTTCTGACCTCCAAGAAGTGGCTTTCCTTGCTGATACATGCCATCTTCCAGTCCTTGCAGACTTTCTGCTTTCTCTTAACCTCTTTGAGATATTTGTTCATCCAGTTTGGTCTGCAACCCTGCCCTATGAATTTTTTCCAGTTGCTTGGGATGCAGGCTTCAGATAGTTTCTGCAACTTTGACAAAGTAATTCCAAGCCTCCTACAGATTCAGATCCTTGAGTTCCTCAATTCAGTCCACTTCCATAATTAATTCCATTAATTTTTATAAAGTTTGTCCTTTTGAAATCAAGGATCCTAGCTGCAGACCTATTTTTATTTTATCCTTCCATTTAGTTTAAACTGAATTAACTTCATGGTCACTCAAGCCAATATTGTCCTCTACAACCAGTTTTTCTATTTGATTTTTGCTATTTACCAATACTAAGTCTAATGGGGCATCAATCACCTCTTGCTGGTTCGGTGACTAATTAAAAAAATGTGCCAGCTCTCACATCCCGGAATATCTGGGCCCTACTATTATTAGTACCACTTATCCTCCAACCTACATCCCATAATCACACAATTTCCAGAAGTATTTATTTAATTAAAAATATTAAAGAGGTCCCATACATATCCAAATCAGATCCCAGACTTCTGACACAGATCGCAAACACTATCCCAGTGGAGCATCTGTTACCGTTCTTTCCCAAAGTGATTCCATTTAATCTATTTCATCACTTCTAATTTCTTTACAGTCTACCTCATCATTTATATACAGTGCTACTCTACCACATTTACCTTTTATTTCTGTCTTTCCTGAACAGTGCATACCCTTCAATACCTGCATTCCAGGCATGACTACTACTCCATCATGTTTTGTTATCCCTATAATATATATAATTTCACTTCCTGCACCAGTAGTTCTACTTCCTCTATTTTGTTACTCAGGCTCCTTGCATTGGTGTACAGATGACATCTTAGTTGTTTCTACTTGGCTTCACCAAGATTCTTCGCTCAATTATGTACAGTCATTTTACTGCCAGTATCCCGACCATTAGTGCCAGTACCACTGACAGTATCTTTCCTCTCACTGTCCATTTCCTGACCTTCTGCTGCTCTTTTCTCCATTGCTGTATCCTCTCCTTCTTGATTTTCCTCCCACTAAATATTAGAGTCAGGCATGCAAATTACATAAGCATCTCCCAACTGCCTTCCCTGAATTCCTCATTAAAAGCTCTTTTAATTAGCTGCACCAACCTCCATCCCAGAAGTCTATTTTCCTCTCTACTCAGCTGGAGTCCATCCCATGATAACAATTCTCTATCCATAAATGCCTCCCAGTGGTTGAACATCCCAAAACCCTCCTTATAACACCACTGCCTGACCCATCTGTTGATCATCATAAATTTGTCTTACATTTGTCTCCTCCTTTAGGGACAGGTTCCCACTGAAGATCACTAAGCCTTCATTTCTTCAAGCATCTTCCCCAGCCTGCTGTAGTCTTCCTTGATGCATTTCAATGAGAAACTAGCAGTATCATTTGTTCGACATGAAGGACAATCCATGGATTCTTTCCTATTCCCATTAGGATTCTCTTCAGCCTCAGGTCCACATCCCACATCTCTCCCAACAGAGAGCACCACTTCTCTTCTCCAAATTAGCCCTGGTGACAGTTCTGTCTGTTCTTCTTAGTAGGGAATCCCCAATCACATAGATCTGTCTCTTCCTGGTGTTGGCGAGATTCTCCAGTCTTCCCCCTTCTGTTTTTTCTCTGGTTGCAAGTCTTCTGGTCTTTTGTTCTCACTTGCAATCTTCTGCAAGTCATCCTCTATCCTCCTGTGGCTCCAAACTCTGGCTATTTCTATTGCCTCTTTCCCTCTTCTTGAAGGACTCGCTGCTCTTCTCATCTTATTTGCCTAACTATCTTTGGTTTCTGCCTGCCTCTCCCCTTCATTTTCCAACTCAGTGAACCTGTTACTCAGTTCTATTTCTCCTTCGCTTTTTCCTCTCTCTTAGTCTGGAAGTTACACCCTTCCACTGGCCACTTTCTTCATCCAGCAGTGTACCCTTATAATTCTCCGGTCCATCATGCATTTTCA
Source organism: Gopherus evgoodei (assembly GCF_007399415.2). Lineage (NCBI taxonomy): Eukaryota > Metazoa > Chordata > Testudines > Testudinidae > Gopherus > Gopherus evgoodei. The sequence goes on from NC_044332.1 coordinate 48,795,617, forward strand.
AGTCTTGAGGTTTCCCTTTAGTCACCTCTCTCCTTCCCTCCATCATCTGCTCAAATCCCCTTTCAAACTCAACCATAATTTTTAGCTGTATCTCCAAACTTCAGATCTTCTCTTCTACCAGATCAATCAGGGGGCAATTCATACAAATGACACACTTTTCAAGTACCCTCTCCAGAATGTACATTGCACAGCTTCTACATCTGGTCATCTTCATGGTCTCTTCCATTCCTCGGGTCACCATCACTACTGTCTCTGTAGCTGTCACAGTCTTCCCTCCTAAATTCTCACTGCCTTTTTTCTCTTCCAACAGATTTCCACTCAAACTCTTGTTTTTGCTATTTGCTGGTTCCTATGCCACTGCACTGTGTGTTGTGACCCTATCAGGCGTCATAAAAAAATCATGATAGACCCAGACTAGGCTTCTTCCATGAACCAAAGAACATACTAGTGTTTCTAGATGTGGTGACAGAGAAAAGGGTAACTCCTATTGTACTGAATGGTCAAATCAATAATGAATCAGTGCCCAGTATGGTGCTAGTGTGCACTGTACTGCTGCAGGGGCTGTCATTTGGACAATACTAGCGAAGTCAACTCCTGATCACTAGTCGTTATTACGGATCTCATAATAATACTTGAAAAAACAGAGGTATTAAACTTCAGCATCTTTGCCAAATTCCGCCTCTAGTAATTACAGTTCATTTTCCTGGATTCTCCCTAAATTTTTAGCTAGATATGATATTCTTCACTTCATATCCTAACTTGTTCTCTAGTATTGCTGTGCTGTGCACTGTTTTCTTTCTTGCCTCAAAATGTGTCACAAAGCTTATTTTGTTAAATTAGTATTTGGGAAAACACTAATATGTCTTTTGATGAAAAGCCTGATATAACTGCAAAGTAGGATATATTTTATAATCAAAGTGAAATAAAATTTTATTTGAAACTCCATCTACGTTTCATAATATTTATTCAAGTGTTATTTAACAGCTGACGAAAACCAGGGACATGCAATATGTTTTAGACACATGACGTTTCTAAATTTACAACTAACTTCAACAGCATTTCCATCTAATACATAATCTAAGAATTCAAAACTATATTGAAACATCTAGAACAAATAACGAAGAAAAAGCAAACAGTCATAATTGCTTCATTTAAAAAAGTTTGGTAATTTTTTTTTAAACTTAAACAGGAAAGAAAATGAAACACTGTTATAAACTCAGGCACCAGCTAAAGACACACTAGGGTTATGTAGTCCAAGGCATTTTTAATCCTTAAGATTTTTCTCAGAGAAAGATTTCCTCTAAAACTACCAGTCTAACTCAAGTAATAAAAGATGGAGGATAAAAAAAAGGGGAAGGGGGTGACAGGATCATTAGAAAAGAACAAAGAAGGGGTAAGGAGAAGAGGAACAGGGTTAGCCCAAAAATGTGTGTATCTGAATTTGTTGTCTCACCCAACCTCACGATTTTTGGGATCTTCTGGGGTGTATATGCCCAAAAAGGAGATTTATAGTGGCTCTAGAGTGGGGCACCCGAGTCAGAAAATAGGTTTGTACGGTAATGCAAAGGCCACCATAAAACCGTGCAAATACACTGTTCCCTTTCTATGCATGAGCACTCTTGCTCCCAATTTCAGATCCTAGTCTCTCCATCTCCATAGAGGATAAATGAGATTAGGAATCATGTAAGCATCAATGCAAGACTAAAACTGGTACTGTGTCTCCTCATCCAAGAGAGTGGGGGTAATGGTAGGTAAGAAAGAAGTGATTCCTCAGACTATGTAACACAGGAGCCTCACAGAGCCTCCATGGACTGCGCAACTACCAAAGCAAGTGCACTTAGGTCGATCTCAAAGGCTTGTCTACACGGTCTGTTAGTGCACACCAGCTAGGGTGTAAATTCGAGTGTACACCAATGTGTCATGCACTGTCCGTGTGGACCCTGCTGGTAAACAGTAAAAGTTTCCTAGTGCACGCTGATGTAGTCAGGAAGTACTGCACACAACACGCTGGTGAGCACTAATGCACTGTGCAGACAAGCCTTAAGATTATGTATAGGTGTGCTGATTACCAAACTAAGCTGCTAGCTTAGTCACCCATGCACTTGAGGGCTTATAAAGTTTGTTAATTTCAGTTTATAAAACAGTGGTTTTATAAACCAGTGTTTATAAAATCAGTACATTTAAAAATAATTAGTTCTGCTTTAGATAAAAATATTAGATGATGTTCATAACTCATGCTGTGTATAAGGTAAATCAGTTTCTCTAGAGATGGTAATTAAGACAACACAACTAAGTTGACCCAACTACATTGCACAGGGGGTGACACTCTTCCCAGCCCTGAGAAACTGAGCTAGGTTGTCCTACATTTTAGGTGTAAACCAGGCTTGGGTATTACATTTAAATTGATTTGTAAGTGACATTTTAAAATAGGACCTTATTTAAAGAAATACCACCAATTTGGCACAACAATTATGGACTGTCAAAGCTAAGGCTTTTATAAAGCATTCAGTAATCCTCATCCCTCTTCATACTTCTGTATGACAGAGTTATTGCATTTTTTTTCTTGTGTCTGAACAACTTGGCCCTTTCTGAAATACTGTATTATAAATGAAGATTCCCCTTGGATTTAAAAAATAAAGCCAGGGAAGAGCTCCACTCAAGCCTTCCATACTGAAAGGGTAGGCTGTTTCCAGGAAAGCTTATGTTTTGGTAAGTCGCCCAGGCTTTTCTCCTATTTAGCTCACTGCTAAAAATGAAAACCTGTCTCCACTTCCATTATGTCAAACTCAATGGAAGCAGAGACGATGTCAGTAAAGCATTAGAAGACTAAAAGAAGCTTGAGACAGCAGTAGGGGGAGGAGAGGGAAGCTTTCCCATCAAAGGGCCTGCTGGCCCAGAATAACCAAGTGGGAATGGAAATACAATGGAAGCCTTCTTAAGCAGCATGGAAGAACAAGCTATTTTCATGGTTGGGTGAACTGTGCTGAAAATGTTACAAAAGATATACTTGCTAAACTCTATTCAAAATGTACATTTAATGCCATTAACCAATCTGAATGCACAACTATACACATTTTTTATACAAAACCAAAATAAAGTTTATGTGTCAAAGGTGTCTTAATAATATCTTTCCACACATATGCATAGGCTGGTAATGGAGATTAAGAATTTTTTGGAGGAGTAATTTACACTCCCCATTTTTCTGCCTACTTCATCTATGGAGCAGGTCTGGGCCATACAGATCTTAAACAGTCTCCAAATGGATTCCTAAGGAATTTGTTTTCCATGGATTTGGGAGAAGATGTGAGAGATGGAAGGCTAGATTTTAAATCAATCAATCATTAAGCTCAGTAGAATATGTCCATCATGAACTGTAGCAAAATCATTTCTATGAGGGTCTCAGGGTCAGGAACCACACACACAAAATTCAAGACACTATACAATACTGCCCTGCCTATGTCTGCTCCAATTTCCTCCTATACCCCTTTCAACACTTCAACTGGATCATTTCATGCTGTTACTAAATTCTAACGCTGCTCTTCCCCCTCCACTCCACTCCCAAACCCATATTTAATTATTCAACAAGACCTCTCATCACTGGTGCAAACTAAAAAGAACCTAGTTTGAGTTAACGTTTATATTATACGCAACACTGAGCACATATTGTATTGTAAGTGCTCAACTATTTCAAACTAAAGCTGCACACATACAGTATGCACACAGACTACTACTAGATTGCAGAGATGTATGTAGGAATACTGCAATGCAAAAAGTATGTTACAAGCAAGAAAGGAGAACCCCATTTTTCCAGCAAATAACTGCAAAGCTGCAACAATAAACAGAAAAAAATGATGTAGGTGAGGGTATAATTAAGTTAATTTTGACAGCATAAATTTTAATTATAGTGGAATCCATAAGAGACTTAAATAGAACTCTATAATATCTCTTTAAAATGTTATAGGAAGTAGTCTCAACACTTCCATTTGAGGTGTGTTCCCTAACTCAAAGAAGAAACAATTGCTTTAAAGAAATGAGTTATAACTGGAAGAGGCTCCTCTTAAAAGAAAGGAAATTATGCCAAGGCATGAAATGTGAGTTGAGAGGAGAAACCCCCATCTCAGTTGCCAGAGTGAGCAGTTGTCTGGTTTTCTAAGATCTAGACTTTTTGTTATTGAGGGGGGGGGCATTAAGAGCTCATGCTGGCACAAAATTAGTGTACTTTAAGTCCATTGTTAGGGCCAAATTTTGCCCTCAAAAGAATGTCACTCTCATTAACTTAAATAGCACTTAAATTATCAGTGAATTAATATAGCGCATAGCCTTAAACAATTGGCAAAATCAATTTTGTTTTCAACAAAATACATCGAAAATGCTGAGCATTCAGTGAGCAGTGCAATCATTTATTTGAAAATTTAAAGTCAAAATGACTAACTTTTTAGCAACTGGTTATTTACCACTATCTTACAGAAGCCATAAAAATTTTCAGAGTTTGGCAAGGAGTGTCTACCAGAAGAACCCAAGACTTGGTCAACACTTAACTGTTTTACCAGTCAAGCTTTATCAAGTCGGGAGGTGTGGGTTTTTTTGGTTTTAAACCAAAATAGATACAACAGTATAAAGATGCCTTATACTGGTGTAGCTTACATCATATCCTGAACTAGGTATATTGCTATAAGCATTTTTATATTGACAAAACTGCCTGCACAGTATGGGGGGGTTGGGTTTTTTTGTTCTGTTTTTGTTTTGCTGCTCTAGCTACACTAGTATAGTTAAGATGGCAAAACTTTTAATTATGGACAAACCCTAAGACTTTGGGTCATACCCTCAGCTCTGTTAATGACTTGATGTATGACCTTAGGCTAGTGACAACCTCTCTGATTCAGTTTAACAGATAGAATCATAGAATATCAGGGTTGGAAGGGACCCCAGGAGGTCCTCTAATCCAACCCCCTGCTCAAAGCAGGACCAAATTCCCAATTAAATCATCCCAGCCAGGGATTTGTCAAGCCTGACCTTAAAAACCTCTAAAGGAGGAGATTCCACCACCTCCCTAGGTAACCCATTCCAGTATTCACCACGCTCCCAGTGAAAACGTTTTTCCTAATATCCAACCTAAACCTCCCCCACTGCAACTTGAGACCATTATTCCTTGTTCTGTCATCTGGTACCACTGAGAACAGTCTAGATCCATCCTCTTGGGAACCCCGTTCAGGTGGTTGAAAGCAGCTATCAAATCCCCACTCATTCTTCTCTTCTGCAGACTAAATAATCCCAGTTCCTTCAGCCTCTCCTCATAAATCACGTGCTCCAGTCCCCTAATCATTTTTGTTGCCCTCCGCTGGACTCTTTCCAATTTTTCCACATCCTTCTTGTAGTGTGGGGCCCAAAACTGGACACAGTACTCCAGATGAGGCCTCATCGATGTCGAATGGAGGGGAATAATCACATTCCTTGATCTGCTGGCAATGCCGCTATTTATACAGCCCAAAATGCCGTTAGCCTTCTTGGCAACAAGGGCACACTGTCGACTCATATCCAGCTTCTCGTCCACTGTAACCCTGAGGTCCTTTTCTGCAGCACTGCTGCCTAGCCATTCCGTTGCTAGTCTGTAGCAGTGCATGAGACTCTTCCGCCCTAAGTGCAGGACTCTGCACTTGTCCTTGTTGAACCTCATCAGGTTTCTTTTGGCTCAATCTCTAATTTGTTTATGTCCTTCTGTATCCTATCCCTACCCTCCAGTGTATCTACCACTCCTCCCAGTTTAGTGTCATCTGAAAATTTGCTGAGTGCAGTCCACGCCATCCTCCAGATCATTAATGAAGATATTAAACAAAACCAGCCCCAGGACCGACCCTTGGGGCACTTCGCTTGATACCAGCTTCCAACTAGACATGGAGCCATTGATCAGTACCCGTAGAGCCCGACCATCTAGCCAGCTTTCTTTCTACCTTATAGTCCATTCATCCAGCCCATGCTACTTTAACTTGCCGGCAAGAATACTGTGGGAGACCATAACAAAAGCTTTGCTAAAGTCAAGGAATAACATGTCCACTTCTTTCCCCTCATCTACAGAGCCAGTTATCTCATCATAGAAGGCAATTAGGTTAGTCAGGCATGACCTGCCCTTGGTGAATCCATGCTGACTGTTCCTGATCATTTTCCTCTCCTCTAACTGCATCAGAATTGATTCCTTGAGTACCTGCTCCATTATTTTTCCAGGAACTGAGGTAAAGTTGACTGGTCTGTAGTTCCCCACAGCCTCCTTCTTCCTTTTTTTTAAAGATGGGCACTACATTAGCCTTTTTCTAGACATATAGGTAACAGGGTAAAGTACTTACCTACTTTACCTCACAGGCATATCTTAAAACTTAATCAATTAAACTTCCAGCTAACAGTGACCTCTACTAACATGTTGAGAGTTTTCAGTTGCGAAACAAGTTCATATAATTTTCTAAAGGAAAAAGTAAAAAACATCCACTTAATATTTACAGTAAGTAATATTTAAGGGTCCCAATGGACTTTCCCTCTTATCAGTTGCAGGTGCTTTGTTTTGAGAAATTGTGAGCCCCAGATTTATTTCAAAGTTGACCTATCTCCAAGGTAGAAGAAGGCAGAATGCTGAAAAAGTCAGAGAAAGGGAGAATACCATTATTAATGTATTCTTTTCCTTCTTCTAACTTGTGTGACAGCAAATAGAAAACTTCTCTTCCAAGATACGCATGTCACTAGACACGATAAGGGACTGGACAACAATTCTGCTAACTATCTTAAGACAACATGTTCTCAGGGAGACTCTGAGATAAACCACACTAAAAAAGATTACTAAGATACGAGGAATAAATTATTCCTCCATTTTGCTATGAAATGCTAAAATAGCTGAATGGTCAAACTGCAAAGTGAAATGTACTATAGAAGACTATATTATCACCACCAGTGCTAGATCACAGAGTGGAAATCAGCAAAAAATTCGTAACGGTAGAAAGAGGGAATACATTCGCCTGAAATTCTTTCCATCAGCAAAAGGTGGTGAATGTAGCCCTCTTTACTACATTGCAGGTAACTGACTTTCTGACTAACTGTAGATCTTGGAATATTTAAATTATTTGCTTTAACTAATAGGACTTAGAGGTGAGGACCTCTTCAATACATTTGTTCAAAATTTCTTATACACCTTAGTATCAGTCTTCTCCATATAATTAAAACCTTATCTGGCTTGTCCTCTTAACCCAGTTGACTGGGTTAAGAGGACAGGTATCCATTCATCCTCTGGAATCTTATGGATCCCACAGTCTCTTGAAGGTGGATAGGAACTGCCCAAGGCAGTCAGTCTCTTAATAAATCAGGCAGGCTTTCTCCCACTCCCTGCTCTTGTGAGGGAATGTACTCACAGTCTGAGGCTGCTCCTTTTGTTGCTCCAGAACTTTGAAATGTAGGGCATGCGCTTCGTTCTCAGCTGCTAGCTGCTCCATGTCTCTTTGGTGGGCTTCCATCTCAATGTCAGCATCAGCTTTGCATCTTTAGTAGGCTCTCTCCTCAGCTTCCTCCGTTTCTATTGTCTCTTTGATCCAGAGTTCCCTCATCCTTATTTCATGCTTATGTTCTTTCTTGGTTTCCAGGTGCTTTAGCCAAACCAGTTTTGCTGCAGCGGTCTCTGTGGCATCTAGAGTATGGGGATGCTCAGACTCTGCTCTCTGGTCAAAGTCTATGAGCAAAGCTTTCAATTCCTGATCTGAGTCTCTTTTTATGGGATAGTCCCCTATTTTTATATAATTTTTTCAAAAAGTCTTGTGCGTCAAGACCCTAATATCACTGTGATCCACTCATTGTAACTAAACTTTAACCCTTTAAATTTGATATTGAGAGTTTTAACTTTTAACAGCATTGGGTTATGATCTTTAAGATTAACTGACCTGTGGCATGTGAATCTTGTTACGACTAGACCAATCTGTCATGCTGTCTGGAGTGGCTCATGACTGTGAGTGTCTACCTCAGGGCAGACTGTCAGAAAACAGGGCAGATATCCCAAAGTGGGGGTGTGTTCTAGAATTAGATTTCATGAAGCTAGTAACAAATGTTAACTTCTTGATCATTATACCAGTTTTATCATAGAGTCACAGTCTGCTTAGACTCTCCAGTCTATCTTGCCACCCAGAAAACTAGACTTTGTGATAAAAGGTCACGTAAGCCAAAAATCACACATCAGGTTGCTCCCAGTCCCAAGAATCCAGTCACTTATCCCAGATCAATTGGTACTCTAGATCTTACTCCAAAGACAACACCGGTAGCCAAATCTATAGTAAACTAAAAGTTTATTAGCTAATAAAAGTAATTAGCATTATTGAGTGGTTAAAGCAGGTAAAACATATGCACAGGTGAGTCACACTTTGTAATTCCAAATAGTGGCAGTGATGTAATAAACTGCCAGTTTCTCAAAAGTCTTTTCAGGGTTCCCAGACTGTTTCTGGGAAATTCCTGCTTTGCATCTGGTACCCTTCCCTCTAAGGGTCCAAACAGTCCAGAGATGCAAGATCTTTCCCTGAATCCATATTTACAGCTTCTTCTCACAGAAAACAAGCTGACAGGGCCACTACCCATATGGGCTTTTCCTTTGATGATGAGAGTGAGGATGCATTTTGAGTCTTTGACCACCTGACCACTTGCCTTGAAATTAGCAATTTTCTGTTAAAGTTCTTCATCTGCATTCCTCAACACTTTTCTTGTTTGATGCTTTGATGAATTATTAAGTTACAAGGGTACACACAATGTAAATGTTTGCTACTACATCATAACAGTATACAGATAAATGAAAACAATGTAACATCCCGCTAGTTTTCAAGAAGTTTAAAACACCAAATACACTCCTATACATTTAACAATTACTCTGAGGAACGTATACACAAGTGAATTAGCCTGGCACCTGCCAGCATCACACCTTCATTATAACAAAATTTTCTAATCTTTATATTCTAATCTCTATATACAGAGATTACTAAAAATGTTTAGTGCCTTATACAAGTCAAAGAAGAAGCTGCCATTTTGACAACTGACTGATTTTAAGTAGAACTGAAAGGTCACTTTTCCAGTTAGAAGGCACTGGAACAGGGAAAGCCTTGTAGCTTCAAGTTAAGGGGATATTTTATGTTTGTTTTCTTATTGTAGGTAAAGTTAACAGTCATGACAGAAATTAATAATTTTAAAAAGGCTTAATTAGTTAATGAATTCACAGATGGTTTAACTACTAACTAACATAAGAAACAAACCCCTGCTGGTAAGTAACACTAAGACAGCAGCCTGCACTCAGGGATTCACCAGCCAGTTCTCTAATGGAGGTACTGAAATCATTACAAATATTTCTCAAGACTCTTTGTATTAGATGTTTCTGTCAAGCATCAGCATGCTCAGTGCTATATAAGTAGGGCCCTACCAAATTCATGGCCATGAAAAACACACCACAGACCATGAAATGGTGTCTTTTGTGTGCGTTTACCCTATACTATACCGATTTCATGGTGGAGACCTGCATTTCTCAAATTGGGGGTTCTGAACCAAAAGGGAGTTGCGGGGGGGGGGGAGAGGGGGTGTTGAATGGTTATTTTGGGGAGATGGGGGGGGGGATCATCATATTGCCACCCTTACTTCTGGGCTGCCTTCAGAGATGGGCAGCCAGAGAGTGGTGGCTTCTGATTGAGGGCCCAGCTCTGGAGGCAGCAGTGCAGAAGTAAGGGTGGCAATACCTTACCATGCCATCCTTCCTTCTGTGCTGCTGCTGCTGGCGGTGGCTCTACTTCCAGAGCTGGGCTCCTGGCGAGCAGCCTCCAGTCTCAGTTTTCCAGCTCTGAAGGCAGCGCCAATGCGTGCATCAATAAGGGTAGCAGTACCGCAACCCCCCCTAAAATAACCTTGCAACCCCTCCACAACTCCTTTTTGGGTCAGGACACCTACAATTACACCACCATAAAATTTCAGATTTAAATAGCTGAAATCATGAAATTTATTATTTTTTAAATCCTGTGACCGTGAAATTGACCAAAATGGACCATAAATTTGGTAGGACCCTACATATAAGACAGAAAAATAAGACTAAGCTCTTCAGGACAGAGGACAGAAAGAGAAGATGGAATACACAACAGCCCAGAGCTTTGAATTTTCCCTTAAGACGCATATTATTACTTAAATATTAAGGTATCTAGCAATGGTAAAGAAATTAATCCTTGACTTTTAATGTGAAGGCTGCTTTCACTACAGAGATACTCCTTCCATGCTGTGAATAACTGTGGGGCCTCTACATTCCATCCTGCCCAAAGTTATTGATTTTGTGGAGGATCACCAGAATTTCATTTGTCCCTTGTCACCCTGTTCAAATCCTCCTTCCATACCTATTAAGGTTGGAAAAACCTGCATTGTTTTTAATTAGCATGATCTGACTGTGCTCATGAACAGTACAGTACCACATCCCTGTAGCAGCAATACTAAATACTTTTTGGCTGGAAGCTAACAGACTGGTTTCAAACATCTGTGGGCATCACCATGGCAAAACACTACTGCGAAGAAGCACATGCCAAGAAGAAGAAAGAGACAAGGGAAGGGTAGAAGTGGAGGTAATTATCAGAAAACAGAGAAAGAACTGAAGAGAAAACTAACAAGAGGTATAAAGAAAAAGAAACAAGAGATATCAGAAACATGAACAGGAAAAGTTGAAAATGCACACCTGAAACCACAATGCTGTTAGAGAAAGAGCAGCACTTTTAAATCCTCTCAAGCATAGGAACTAGAGCCAAATTATTAAGTAGAATTAGACAGGAGAATATCTTGTGGTCTGGTCCTTCTCTAAACAACAAGAGAAGATACCTGTTAAGTATTAACATTACTAAGCATTTGGTTACTTACCTATAATTCCACTGTCCTTGCTTTCCAGTGTGGAGCTCGGGCTGCTAATGGTCCCACAGGGACTACCTTTATTAGCTGCTGTTTTGCCAATACAGCTATTCAGAGTTGAGCAGGGACTATCAGTGCTGGGTGACGTAGTGCTGCTTGTTAGTGTAGAGCAGGGGCTGACTCCTTGACTGGTTACTGTGCACTACAACATGAATGAAACAATTACTGCACAGAAGACAGCACATCATTTCATGAACATTAGAATTACTCAGATGAAATAGAAGAATGCCAAAACCTGAAGAACCCACTTCTGTGGGGATATTTAATTCCTACATTTATTCTCAGTGATTTGGGAGATTCAGAGGCATGTTCCTGAAATACTCTTTCAAAAGTGATGATTTTGAAGAAATAAAGGAGAAACACATTGTTCGAGGAAAAATCTGCTGCTAGACAGATTTCCTTTCTTTTAGACATTTTGTTGAAAACAAATGCTTTATTCATTCTCTCCATTTAAACTCTGGGATTGTCGTCTTTCTCACACTTAACCACCACTGAAACCTAAATTGATGTTATAAGATTTAGGAGGCCTGGGATAAGCATAAAGACTGATGGCTATTGAGGGATCTCAGTCAACACATGACATTTTTGTATAGATATAGGACATCAGACTCTCATTCTTCTCCCCTCGCTGCTTCCAAACACAGAAATCACAGAGCAGAAGTGAAACAGGGCTCAACAGGGGGGAAAGTGTGCCCCTCACAAGATCAGCTATTTTAACCATTACTAACATTTTCCCCTAACAAATCGTTCTAAAATTGATTGTATAAGCCAATAATTGTTAAAAATCTCACTGCCCTTTATTCTTAGGGGAAGGAATTGAGATCATTTCACAATTAAAAAGCCTCTACAGTTCTGATTCATTTACAAGTTCCATGACATGCGCTTTTATGAATACAGTCAAAAGTGTTTTGTTAAATATCAAATGACTGCAATTAACTCTTAGGAAAATGGTTCTTATCTCAGAATTAGAATGAGTGTTAAGGTATGTTCTTTTATCATACCATGGTTTCATTTTTTTCTTCTACAGTTATGTGTCCAGAGGTTGGGATCCCTTCTCCCAGTAAAAATCCCAATCTTGTCATCAGTTCTTGTGCTGCAGGTGAACAGTTTGATTCTTTATCAGACTTTCCTTCTGTACCAAAATAAAAGATTGAACTTTGATGAAGAATTACAATATTATACTTGGAAACTGTTGCTAGAGGTAAAAAAATAAATAAATAATTGAGACTGCAATCAAATCTCAGCACTGATTTTTCTATCTGCAAGGTTTTAGTTAATTGAATGTAATAGGTGCAGTAGACAAACGTCTTACTTTTTTACCTAATAAGCTTTAAAAGGTAGATTTGTCTTAGGTTCATTTGCATTTTTGTCTGACTTGTAAGATATGTTCAGTAATCAATAACCTAGTGTTATCCTCAACTAGCTGAGAGCATTTTAAACACAACAGTTTATGTCTACTGTCTAATGCAGGGGTGGGCAAACTCCATCCTGCCCAAGGCACCGCGAGGCCTGCATTGCTCTCTGAAGTGGCCGGCACCACATCCCTGCAGCCTCTGGTGTGTGTGGGGGTGGGGGTTGTTTGTTTGTTTGGGGGGGGGGAGGAGGTGGCGCAGAGGGCTCCATGTATTGCCATCACCTCCAGGCACCGCCCCCCACAGCTCCCACTGGCCAGGAACAGGGAATTGTGGCCAATGGGAGCTTCAGGGGAGGAACCTGGAGGAGCGGCAAAGGCAGCGCACAGAGTCCTCCCTCCTGCCCCTCTAGGGGCTGCAGGGACATGGTGCCGGCCGCTTCCAGCACAGCATGGCATGGGGCCAGGGCAGGCAGGCAAGAAGCCTGCCCTGGGCCTGGTGCACGCTGCTGCCACCCTGGAGCTGCTCTAGGTAAGTGGCGCCAGGCTGGAGCCTGCACCCAAAACCTCTCCTGCACCCCAATTCCCTGCCCTGAGCCTCCTGCTGCACCTCACACCCTTCCTGCACCAAAACCCCCTGCCCTGAGCCCCCGCCACACCCCTCCTGCACCCCAACTCCCTGCCCTAAACCCCCTGCCACACCCTGCATCCCCTGCCCTGAGCCCCCTGCTGCATCCTGCACCCCTCCTGCAACGCAACCCCCTGCCCTGAGCCCACTCCCACTCTCCACGCCCCTCCCTGCACCCCAAGCCCCCTTCATACACCCTGCACCCCTCCTCTGCCCCAATCTCTTGCCCTGAGCCCCTTCCTGCACACAGCACCCCCTGCCATATCCCGCACTCTCTCCTGCCCTCCAACCCCCTGTCCCAGCCCTGCATACAATTTCCCCACCTAGATGTGGCCCTCCAGCCAAAAAGTTTGTCCACCCCTGGTCTAATGTGTTTGATATTGTGTTAGTAAACACAAGATAAAATTCAACATCATTTCCAAGTATAGTTAAACCTTCTGTTTGTGAACGTTCATATAAGATTATGACTCCATTCCCATAATTTTTAATAGCAGTATTCTGGAAAGTTATGTGTATAAAAACAGAGGTTAATAATGAAACCGTTTTGCAATCTCAACTGTAGATATAGCAAAAACAACATACATTTTTGTGGTGCCATATTGCATTCAATGCCTGAACAATCTGTTGCAGAATCTCTCTCTTATTGTGTAATTGTGCTCCAGAATCTAACCTTAAATTTTAAAGTTTCTAGACTTTATAACTGCAAAGAAAACTTTTAAAATAATTGAATGTAATCAGTGCAGTCTTGTCTTCCAAAGAACAATAAGCTCTAATACAGGTAGCTTTCATCTAAACAGGGTGTAAATGCCAAAATATAAAAATGGCATTTTTAAAATGTCCAAATTGTTAATTATTTCACTGCTGATAAAGAAAAATATCTAGCTAATGTGCTAATCACACTCAAATGATTTCCCCACGTCTTCTCAGCTGCTAACATCCCTGTCACCTACCCAACTACAAAAACTCCCCTCCTCAAACCAACATCATACACCATACAGTTCTCTATTGTCAATTCAAAAAACTATGGCATCCAACCGCTTAGGTGCAAAAACTCAATTTATCAAGGATGTGAGTTAATGATCCAGGCTATTGCTCAAATGCATTAGTGGGGGGCACACATGCAGTGGAGGCTAAGATTTTCTCTGGTTTCTTCATCATGAAGACAAAGAATTATCCAACTAAACTGTTTGGATTATGCAGCCTGCTTGTTCTGGATTACATGCAGTGAGAGAGTGCCAGCAGTTCCATGCTACAATAATATTTTTTTATCTTTTTTTGGAGAGAAGAGTTGATCAAATCAGAGGACGGGGCCTCCAGCCTCAATCTTCCAACAATAGTGTCTGAGGAGGACTGTGTAAAAACCCACACTTCTTTAGCTGAATTTCTCAGGGTACTTGCTGGCTCTATGTAAGCATCATTATACCCAAGTTTACAGATGGAAAAACAGAAAGAATAAAAGTGAACTGCACAGATTAATAAAGTAAGGATCCCTTCCAGCTGGTGAAGCACACTAGGGAGGATCTGGAGACAGTTAAAGGATTCTTATAAGAAGGCAGGCTGCCCTCTGCACTTAAACTTATAGAGGACAATCAGAGCCTCAAAGACCTTCAACACGAATGCACAAATACATCAACTTATGCAAATACAAATCACAAGACCTGTTTATTTGATAGTTTTTGAAGCCAAAATTTATTATTTTAAATTTAAACTGTGTTATATTGCCATCTCTCGTGACAGGACAAAGTTGCTGAGCTGTACTTCAAAGTTCTGGTACTCTGATTGACTGATGTATCCCAAATGAGGCAGAAATAAAGATAAGCCTCATCTCTGAGCCTTGTACATTACCAAAAGGAAGAAATGGATTATTTGGGTACCAGACCTACTTCTTCATCTAGTTTCACATCACCAATTACACCTCAATGTGCTCTTTGAGAAGAGTGCATACACTTCTCAAATTGCAGTATAAGACATATCTGACATTCGGTGGGATTTACAGGGAAATCGCACCAAGTTAGTTTTGATTTCCACCTTCAAATTAGATGCAACAGTCAAAACACCCAACAACATTAAGTGCAGCTCAGCAGTTTGTCCAGAAGGCAATAACATTTCACTTTGTTTGTCTTGAGCTGCAATGAACCATCCAGTCCCACAACAGCAGCACTTTACCAGTCTAACAACCTTCAACTGATTACACATCTGTTTGTTTCTAATGTATATATTTCTTGTAGTTGTTTCAGTTCATTTAAAGCTTCATGACAAATTATCTAAGTATTTTAAAAGTATTTAACACTCCTCTAATGATATTGGGAAGAAGATATCTGTAAGGTGAACACCATTAGGATACCATTTTTCTGTAACTAAGATAACAGCAAGAGTGGTCATCACACATTATTCTTCGGATTTTCACATATATGTGTTTAGTATGATTTGAATGGCAAAATGTAGAGTTTTTTCAATTTCATTTCTATTCTGTATGCAGCTGGAGCATAAGCAGTGATTTCCTCTTAAATTTATAGCTGTTGAATATTATACGGTAATGATATTTCTGACAGGAAAGCCAAGTTACAATTAAAAAGGTAAATGAACTTTAACCATGCCAACTATCGGAAGGCATTAGGTGAACACTGTCAAGCTATTTTCAGTATTACAACTCTCTAATGCATAAACCTCAAAAAATCCATTCTAAAAATGAGTATTTTTCTTTTCATATACACTATTATATCTAGGGAGGCACCACAAAGTAACAGAAATAGTAGTAGTTTGTTTGTTTGTTTTTTTGAAAGGGGTTGCAGTTTCTCTCCCTTTCCCAACAAACATGGGCCCATAATACACCACAGGTGACCACAACAACTGGCAGCTTTCTTATCTGCTGAAGCAGCTAGGAATTGAAATCTTTGAGTTTCTGTTAGGGCTGGTTGAAAATTTTCCATTAAAATGTTCGGTTTTAAACAGAAATCTGGCTAAACAAATGTATTCATGAAAAGTGTCTGCTTTCTGTAGAAATTTTTGATATTCTGTTTAAAAAATCCAAAGGCTTGAAATGCAAAAAAAATTAGTTTGAAACATTTTGCTTTTTGATATTTCACCAAAAAGTTGACATTTTTCATGGAAAGTTTCAATAAAAACAGGGAATTAGTTTTCTTGTAAGTTTTCCAGGGGGTGAGAGGCCCTTTTTTGACCATCTCTAGTTTCTATAGAACCCATGACCTTCAGCATATCTAAAAGCTGCACAGGTAAATTACATCTGCATTGTTGGGTCCATGATAGGACTTCTGTTCTTCGCCTTTCCAGGTTTTAGGAAAATCTTTTGGGGGTATTTTTCAAAGTGTTTGATTTTGGTTTCTTTTAATATAAAGCCCTGTATTTATTGTTATAAAAGTTTTATCTTAAAGGAAAGTTTGCCCTAAAAGTAGCCAAAATACTCTCATCTGGAAGCTTATTCTAAATAACCCCTCACCCCCACCCCTCTAACTTCAGCTCTCACATCTTTGCGCTTGGTTTTGTAGCTGCACCATTCCTGTTTTCTTGGAACAACAGATGGAGGTGAGCTTGCTCAGGCAGTTGTGCCCTGGCCGACAGATAGCTATGAAAAGAAATCAGGTTCAGGGCCTTCAATTGACAAGAAAAGTGAGCTGAGCCCCAAACACGTGAATTGCTATAATTCAGTCTGGGGTGACAACTGCACGAATCTCTGTTACTAGATCCTCATCTTAGAATAAAGGACTCAAAGAATTGATGCTGTTGCTATCTGTCATACAAAATCAACAAACAGTCCAGCTGGCCCCTGAGGCTTTGCCTCACGTTGGATTTCAGGATGGGGAGGGTGGGGTGTCTCTTGTATGAAATACATCATTTCTATGTGGGACAAGAAGATTAACAGCAAGAATATTCTAAATACATTTATGTTGCCAAGAAGCTGAATCTGGGGTTTCCAATGGTATATTGCAGGCTAATAGTTCCTCTAGGAAACTGGCAGAAGTCTTCACCTAGAGGCCTGTAAACCACTAGGTGCCCTAAATTCTTCTTCTCTTTCACTTCACATCCACATGAATACATACAAATAGACTTTGTTTCTGGGCTGGGGTTTGCTGCATAGGAGATTATAAAGGGACAGAACTATTACCCTACCCCATTCTCCTTCCCTTTTGGCTTCTTCTGAAATCCTTCTTGGTTTGTGTTGCATTTATTAACCTGTGTAAACAGAGCCGGTGCTAGCATTAAACCACGTCCTTGCAAAAGAGGTCAAGTGCCTTGTCCAAAATCAGTCCATGGATGGTGCTGGTTGGTTTTTTTTGGTAGCCAATCTTGCATTCACCAAAAGGAACTCAAGAGAGTTATATTCTGCTAATTTGCATGTTGTAATGACAGATAAGGGGCTGATAGGCACTGGTTTTATACAACTGAGCACAAGACTTCAGCAGTGGTGTAGTCTTCTTGGTCCTGTTTGGCAATTATAACTGAGATTTGGGAGAGTGCAGGTTTTTGGGTTCCAGGTCCCTTAAAATTCCTGCAGTTTCTGTTCTCCAAAATTACAACAACAGAACATGGCAGTGCTATTTAGTATTTATGGTCAAGAACTTTGCTGGAAGATCTGCAAAAGAGCTAAGAAAAAGCTGGCATAAAAGTGTACCTGAGTAGCAAATTGATGTACAAAATTTGGTGGATGTGGACATGCATGGATGCGCACACACAATTTTAAATGGATGTCTGCCAACAAAGGAGAGGTGCTCTGGGGATGTTCCCTGGGTTTGGTCACTAACCACTTTGGAAAATGTCACCGCTAGGTGAAAACCCTTAGAAGAGCAGAATGGGCCCTGTTGTTGCCCTCCAGGGGTGGAGCTAATGGTGGTCAGGGACAATTCCCGTATAAATAGTACGTGGAGAATTAATCTTCCAAATTACTTCTTTATATGTCAAGATAGCAACTCTACTGAATACAGTATGTGACAGCTTGTCACTTGGAACATAACTAATTGGCCACTATGTCAATGTATTTACAAGTAAATCTCAATACAACGTATATAAATGGTTATGTTTTAAGTTTGATGTTTTAAGTGATTTTTACAGTTATTTCAAGCAAAGTTCTACTAGGAAAAATGACTCTGTTAAAAAGAACTATTCTCTGTGTGTATTCAATCATATTTGGTGCTGCTTTAGTGACAAACAGAAGTTAGCCCTGGGAGGGTGAGTCAAAAGCTATTCTTTTTTGTTCTTCAAATAGAATTGAAAGCCATCGTGTAGAAGAACAGGTTTTGCCTCCAGAACTTTTGCAATAGGTGTTGATGACTGACAGGAAAGAAGCCAGCCTTCAGATTAAATTTTCAGCTCTGGTAGTTGGAATAGCCATTTCTCTGAGAGAATCATGTAACCTCCAAATACTTTTCAAGTCATTTTACAGAGTAGAACCACACTTAAACAAAAAGAAGAAATGGTTCTCTTGTTAATCAACTTCTTCATTCTGCTTTTCCACTTGTGTTAAACACAAATTTATTATTATATGTTTCAATTATTTCTACCTTTGTCAGATTTACGGTAAATACTTGGTTTATACAAAGCAGAATTAATTAACCCCACAGAAACTTCAAAGATACCATATGGATTTTAAAATGCATTGGCTATTACCAATTGTCATATAACGTTTAATTGTGTTGGACCACAACTAATCAACATTTACACTGATTCCTTTTTGTAAAATTTCCATTGGCCTTATAGCAAGTGCCCTCAGAGCCTTAATTTTTCCCCAGAACAATTAGAACAGTCAGAGCGAGTCTAATAATGAGCTTTTGGTTCCCTTGCCTTCTGTGATTCATGATTATTTTTAAAAAATTGTATTTTGTTCCAGGCTTGCGGTCAAGGGGTAGTGATATTTGCAGCTTTACCTCAGATAAGAGTGAGTCTAAACTCCTCAGCCCAGCAAATACTGCTCAGTCATAGACAGTGGGGAGCTCAGCATTAATCTTTAGTAAGGTTTCTGTCTAACGCTCAGAGAACGTGGGTCTACTCTGCTAGGTGGAGGGTCACTGTTAGATGCAGCACTTGAAATGAGGGAGAATAATTTATTTTTATGGATCTATTAACGGGGCTGCTAAGGAAAGGGCAAGGTGTTCCCAGACTATCAGTGTTATACAAAATAAGATATATGCTGGTCAATTAGTCAGATGGTTTGATGACTGATCACATTAATTGATTGAAAAGAAAAAAGAAAACCTGAAACCAAAAGCCAATTTACTGAGATGTCCTGCCCATTAAAAAAGTGTCCAATTTTTTCATTCTTAACTACAAATAAAATATTACAGTATAGATTTTGCTGGTGCATTTAAATTGGAAATACAAATAGGCTAAAAAGTGAATTATTCAGAGAGTTTTTGTTTTTAATGTTGAGAGAGAAAATGTTATATTTGGGGATGCCCCTAAGCCTATGCTCAAACATGGCGTCTCTATGGCCAATTGTCGGTCAAAAGGTCACATTGGTACTGTGTGCAACACTGTAGTGAGATGTGCTATGTTATAATGCCGTGTGCATTCTCCCGCTCTTTTTGCCTGTCACCTAAGGGTCAGGCTAGCGCCTGATGCAAAAATACCAGCGTGCCGTGTGCATAAGGGTAGTGTGCCGTGTGCAGATCCTGTTTACGTGGAGGGCTCCTGCTCAGAACCTGGAAAGCGAAGGAGTTAGGGACCAATCAGATGCTGACATGAGTAAGAGAGCTTTCGAATAAAACTAATTCTCGCGCCAAAATCTGCAGGAGTATCCGCATGTTAGCTGAAACACTTGGATCCTCCTTCCAGCTAGAAGGGTCTCCTGCGGATTTAGCCGGCTCGGGACAGGTGGGATTAATTCCCATCAATTCGTCATGCTCTCGGTGTCTGTACTGCTGGTCAGCTGCGCCTGGAGTGTGGTATTTGTATTCTAATTTCTGTAACATTCTGTTTGCTTTGCCTCTTCCTTTTTTTTCCTCCCTTACTTGGTACCAAGTTATGTATATAGTATTTGAAAGTTAAATTGTTGTATTGATTGCTATTGTGGTTAATTGTTGTACTTTACAATATTTGGTTAATGTATATAGTTTACTCGTTTTGGTGTATCTGCTCTAATTTCTGGTGAGCAGTTAATCACAGTTCATTTGGTTTCCTGTTGTTGGTTGTAAACAGATTGTTTCAAGTTGTGTAAATATTCTCGTTCTAATAGTATTGTTAGTTGGTAAAAGTGTTCCTCCCCAGCCCAAGTTGCAACTTATCCCCCATCAATAAATGGCCACGTGGTTCTGAACTTTCAGTCTGTCACATTTTGATTCTCCTCACTCGATCAAAAACTTACTCGAACTTGTATTGGTCTTGGACAGGGGACTAAAACTAAGATTTTTTTTTTTAATAGTAGGTTTACAACAAAAAACCCACAAATGATCAGAACATTTTACTGAAGTTTCACTAATTTTTTTTGGGGGGGGCTTGGTTTTAAGCACTTTCTTTGAAGTTTTAGCAACCTCAACCATTGCAGAATTGGAGTAATAACTGATGATATACCAATCTCCTAGAACTGAAAGGGACCTTGAAAGGTCATTGAGTCCAGTCCCCTGCCTTCACTAGCAGGACCAATTTTTGCCCCATATCCCTAAGTGGCCCCCCCTCAAGGATTGAACTCACAACCCTGGGT
The DNA here is from genome assembly GCF_007399415.2 of Gopherus evgoodei. Classification (NCBI taxonomy): domain Eukaryota; kingdom Metazoa; phylum Chordata; order Testudines; family Testudinidae; genus Gopherus; species Gopherus evgoodei. Next base: position 48,816,182 of record NC_044332.1, read on the forward strand.
TTAGCAGGCCAATGCTCAAACCACTGAGCTATCCCTCCTCCCCAAGAAATGGAATCACAAAGCAAAACTAACTATAACCAACCAGTCTATTTTCATTGAATAAAAATATAAGATTAGTAACATTATTTTAAAAAATAAATTATTCCTTTTCAAACCTAAAAATGCCTTTTAAATTACAGCACAAGAAAAACAGATTTGATCAACTGTACTGGATTGATTATATGCAATGACCTTAATGAGGTCAGTTAAGCTGTAAATTGATCTAAAATGTAACAATGGATATGAAATGCTCATTACAGTACATATACTTTAATACTGACTTGAGTGTCATTTTGCTCTATGACATTCATCGAAACTACACTTTGTTATGTGCTGGTCAAATTTAATGAACTTGAAACTTTTCAGGAATACCAATTAACTTGAGGGGGGTAGCTGTTACCAGCTTTGCCAACACAGAAATCTGTTGATATAACCCTACTGTTTAGCAAGCTTTCATTGAACTTTTTAATAGCAGTATTGTATTCAATATAAAACTACATACTTTGAATCAATTTTCTGGAAAAAAAAATCAGAAAAATTCAGGCAGTCCTTTAGCATAAGAAGTGACCCACAACCCTCAATCAAATTTTGTCTTCACAGGGTACATAGCTCCAAGAGTTTAGACTTTAGAAAGATAATCTTCTCAGGAAACTTCTTCCTCCCTACTACAAACGCATTTAATTGTGCAAAACATTCTTACAAGAGAGACTCAAGTCCCATGATTGCATAGCCCAGCTCCCTTTGAAATGAAAAGCTGGCCATTAAATAAAATAAAAGAGCACTGAAAGTACTTTCTTACCATTTTGATTGGGTTCTGTTGGCTCTGATACTTTTCTCGATGGTACAACAATCGCATCTCCTGGCAGTCTGGGACTTTCCACGTACTTGGGCTTCCTGATCGGACCTGCAGCGGGAAAAAGTTTAGTGCGTCTAATTTTTTCCAGATGGAAAGCACGTTTTCAGAATAAACAGTGTGTACCCTTAGAGATCTAAATAAACCTTAAGGACGACCTACTACATACATACACACACACACACACACACAGAGCTACTACAATAAAGACCAGTGAACTTCTGCACTTCCTCTCTTACAGTCTGTTGTAAGAAAGAAAAACCTGAGTTACACTCACTTTTTGGAATGTAAACTCTGGTGCAAAACAAAAGCAATTTGCTTGCTGTGACGCTCCTGAAGCAGTGTCCAGTGTATGTAAAAAGAGGGTGACTTAGACATATTTGAATCCAGACAGCTGTTAGTTGAATTCCTCTATTCAGAACCTAAATTTTCCAACTCAGTGTAACGATAACTCTAATATCTCTGTAGCTAGGAGACAAGGATTACAAGCAGACAACTTGCAACACTAACACTCGGAATATTTTAGTCTAGCAACTTTATACTACTGGGTATTTTATCCAATCAAAGCTGCACAGTGTGATTGCAAGGGGAAGGTGAGACTGAGGGAGAAAAATATCTTTTTGTCAACCAACTGTTTCTCATTTATAAAGACATCAGCTTTCCCAGCTCATGCTTAAAAATTAAGTCAATCTGTACCAGGTATTTTTAAGCTACCTTTTACTATTAAAAAAATAAAACACACACACACACACACACACACACACACCACAAAATTTTTGAATTAAATTGATACCTAAAACTCAAACTAAGTGAGAATGCTTTATGTTTTCTTTCTTAAATTATTAATGAGAGTATACTTTGCTAAATGAGGTTTAACAATTACAGGAAACGTTAGATGAACAACAGACTTTCTGGTCAGAAAAATATCAACACAATGAGAACAATGCTGCCATCTAAGGGTTGACTAAAAGTAGAATAATAGTAATATTAAACCAACATAAATTAACTATCTATTTAGCCCTTAACATTTTAAGTTCGTGTGCACTTGTACAGAAAACACAATTATAAAAATATCAATTCTGAGTTTTCATTAGTTAAAATTAATTTGATCATCTTCTGTGAAGAAAATTGTTCCAGATTAATGTATTTTACATTTATTGTAATTATAATGCTTAGCACACTAATTTTACAGCAATGATTTAACTTCTATTTTCTATTCATTAAGAATGACAGGCAGATTAGAACTATTAAAATATATTCATTTTGAAGCAAAAATTTAACAAATTTTACCTACACCTGCAACAGGACAAAATGCGGGATACACGGTACCGAGATCGGTGCCGAGAGCCGGATCGGTACCAGGAGTATCTGTCCGGTGAACGAGATGTTGAACGTTGCCGCGAGTTGATCGAGAGCATCTGCGAGACCGTGATCTGGAATGACATCGCTCTGGTGGACCGAAGGAAAGAGGCCTTATGAGGGCCGGCTTGCCGATGGATTGAACAACCCACACCGGCGGTGCCGAGGGTTGAGGACGTATCGGCTCCGTCATAGCAATGAGCTCCCTTGCCGTAGAGAAGGTCTCAAGCGTAGAAGGGAGAACAAGCTCAACCACAGCAGGAGCCGGAGAGCTGTCTGGCACCGGACTCAATGGTCCTTGTGGGACCGGAATCGACGGTGCTGCGCTAGGTGGAGCTGCAATCTGTGGTGCCGACGTTGACGGTACCGCAGCGGTTGATGGTGCCTGACGAACCGTCTTAGACGAGTGCTCTTTCTGTGAGGCTGGAGTCGGAGCATTATGTCATTTCTCAGTCGGGGAAAGGGAGCGGTGCCGAAGAGTCGGTGCCGGGACTCCTTCTTGGTACCGGAGTGATCCAGTGCCGAAGGGGCTCTCCTTACAGAAGCAGTCTGTTGGGCACTCGGTACCAATGTTGCAGGACTAAGTGCCGACTCCATGAGGAGCTGCTTCAATTGAAAGTCCCGCTCTTTCTTCGCCCTTGGTTTAAATGACTTGCAAATGCAGCACTTGTCAACAAGGTGGGATTCCCCTAGGCACTTGAGGCAGGAGTCATGGGGATCCCCTACTGGCATCGGCTTCTGGCATGCCGAGCACGGTTTGAATCCCAATGCCATGGGCATGGGCCTGTACTGGGGTGGAGGAAAGGGGTTAATCCCCGATCCCCCCTTCAACTATATACACTAACTATGAATAGAAGTACTAAAACTAACTATAACTACAAGAACTCTAACTATAAACACAGTAAAGAGCAAAGAACTAAGAGAAGCTAGTGATGTGGAGATCAGCAAAGCTGCGCTCCACAGTTCCAACGACCATCACGGGCACTAAGAAGGAACTGAAGGGCCGTTGGGTCGGCAGGGGTATATATCTGGCGCTATAGTGGCGCCACTCCAGGGGGCGACCCAGCTGACCCACCGAGTGTTGCTAGGGTAAAAATCTTCCGACGAGCGTGCACGCGGCGCGCACACACGTAATTGGAATTGATATAAGCAAACACTCGAAGAAGAAATGTAAGATGTGGAATAACTCCCATGGGACATGATGGAAACCTCATTACTTTGAATTTTTCTAGGGTTTCATCCAGCCTAGATCTAAAACTGTTACCCTGCATTGTCAGGAACTGCATTACTTCTACCTTTTAAGACATGACTATGAATGGTTTTTTATCTGTTGGTTTCTCACTGGAGTATCTACTGGAACGATGACTTTCCTTAACACTAGACCCTTCTTCAATGATTTAAAATCAGTTAACTCAGTCAACAGGCTAAATGAAATCATGTCATTACCACTTTTTTGCTCTGTCTCTTACCAATATAAGCATTTTCTGATCTGTTTTCACATCCTGCCCTATAAGAAAGTATTATGGACATACATGTTATTTTTCTTCCCCTGTTTTCTAAATGACCACTATTGATAAAACAGACAGGTTGTCTGTCTTCCGTATCAGACTGGTTTTTCTTTTCTCCCATGGACATAAACTTTACAATATCTAGAGTTTCTGGGTGGGGAGAGGAGGAGAGAGTAAGTAGACAGGGGGACCTGCTCCTTTAAAAATTCTCAAGATATTTCCCAGAAGAAAAGGGAAAATTGATTTTTAACTCTACCTATAGTGTTACCACTATTTTAGATTAATTTACTCTTTTTTAGTTTTAATGATGAGTTTTCATTCACAATTTTTACTGTTCCTCTCCCCCTCGCCTCCCCGCCCCACTGAGAAGACTATTTAAAGTGAAATAAGCACACTGGTCAGCTTCACTTTTTAGTTTTCAACTATGATTAAAATGCTGCAATGTATAACTTAGGGGCACTGCAAGGAAATGTTTAAATTTTTTAAAAACTTTTGTTTTTAAAGAAAGGAAAATATTTCTGCTATTGAGTTATATAAAAAAAAAATCCTATAGACCCTCAGTCCTTGAAAGTGTCCCTTTGAATTTAAACTAGGCCATAATGTCTTGTGACCTGAATAAAACACAAATGAACAAAAAAACCACACCACAACCCAGGCAGCATGCTTAAGATTCTGCCACTGCCTTGCTGACACACCTTGTCCTCTCTCTGTGCCAGTTTCCCTATTTGTGAAATAGGAATAATTATTAACATACCCTAACAGGGCTTAATTCATGCTCGTAATGTGCTGTGAAATGCTTGGATGAAAGTTGAGGAGTATTTGTATTGAAGGGTGATTAAACGCCACACAATACTGATAATTTTGGTAATTTCTTTCAGAGTAAAATCTGTTTTCGTTTAGCTTAGATTGTATTTCAAGTTTTTCAGTCTCCTGACTTCTTTTACTGTGGCAGGAGATGCTACTCTGATGACAAAGCAGCCTAAATCAGAACAAGAGTTTGCAGGAGTGACGCATGCGCTATCTACTTCTCTGACCACCCTTAGGCAAAGAGGCACACAATTTAGGAATGCTTGTAGGTCCCCAACTACTCCTCGGTTCTCAGGGGGCACCTATATTTTTAATGCATATCTGAAAAGCCAAATGTAATCATTGCTCTTGGATATGGACTTTGCCAGTTATTTATGCCTTTGTGACCTTCTACTTTGGTTATTGTAATGTAATCAATGGGGCTGCCATTGAAGGCCACTCAATCTGCATTTTATGCAGAATGATCCTGCTCATCTGCATGGTAGCATCAGCATCAGACATATTACACCAATTCCCTAAAGACTATGTTGACTTATTTTTTGATTTCCAGGTGTAATTCAAGGTTTTGAAAGTGCTCTTAAAGAAACAAAAAGAACAGGAGTACTTGTAGCCCACGAAAGCTTATGCTCAAATAAATGTTAGTCTCTAAGGTGCCACAAGTACTACTGTTCTTTTTGCTGATACAGACTAACATGGCTCCTACTCTGAAACCTGTCTTAAAGAAAGAGTACTGGCCCAGTGAGAGACCACCTTTCTGTCTATGATGCAATAATTGAGATCAGATGGGAAGTCTAGATTTCAGTGATTAGGGCCTGAAAACTGGATGCTCTGGAAGGAGCATTTCATTCCACAACTTCATACACTGCAGACTTTCATGATATGGCCTCTTCCTTCAGACTTCCACTCGGGGTGGAGATTGTTGAATATATTTACATCCTAATCTGCGCTTCAGGAGTTAATGGATTGGAAAATTAATTTAGTAATTAAAAATAAATCTGTTTGTGCCCAAGGAGTACGTGAGTAAATTTTATAAATAAAAAAAATAAATAAAATGTTCAGTTATAAATTACCACCAGAGGGTGCTATTTCAACACTTTAAAAATTGTGATATGGAAGCAACTCAAAATGCATTCCTCAGAAACATAACCACTTCCTTTCGGAAGACAGTAATTCAACTCTCAACTGCAAATAGCACTATAATTAGATAGAGCAAAGCAGAAAAACAAAGAGAAAACATTCTAATCAGAACCAGATTAATAAGCAAGAGCCTGTCAAGTGACAATTCAGAATTGAAATATCCTCAGAGTATATTTTAACATCTTGATTTCACTTTTCAGCTGCAGAGCAGTTGGGACTCGTTGAAATAATGGTTTTTCTTTAGCCAATTTAAACTGACTAGCAATGCTTACAGCCCCACACAGATACACTGAATTAATACAGGAAAGAGCGGCAAATGGTAATAAACTTTAGTATACTACTCTAGAAAGGGACACATTAGCAGAGTTTAACTGTGGCTCAAAGATAAACCATTCAAAAGTGAATCGTAAATGTAAAATGAAAATTCTGTTTACCCAAGTATCGTGTTGAATATTGCAACCAATCATGGTAAGAAAAGTATTGGGCACACTAAGATCTAACAAATATTCTGCAAATTCCCGACTGGCCAGTTCCACTTAGCTGTGATGCTCCAGAATGCATCATTTAATGCTGCATACATGCCAATTATAAGAGTTTTCGGAGCTTCTTACTTTGAAAGCCGGAGATACATAAAATACTGACCCCTCCACTCTTGTTGTGAGCTCCATTTTCCAACCTACTAGATTTTCCCAGGTTATGTTGACATGAAAAGATACTCGGTTGGCAACTCATCAGCCCAAAAATCAGCAAGACTTCTTTGGATTTAATAACAGAGGTAGTCTGGTGATCTGTACAGATCTTGTGCTCTCTCACAGTGCCAAAGATCTTGAGCTCAAATCCCAGGGAAGGTCTGGATATTTTTTTAAAAGATACAATATCTAAAAGAAAAATTATGAGCTTAATGCAGGAATTACTGGGGGAAGTTCTATGGACAGTGTCATGAATGACATCAGACTAGAAGACCATCCAGTTCTTTCCAGCCTTTAAGAAAAATTAATATAATCTATGAAAAGTCCCAACGCCCTGCAAATACACCACAGCCCCTTGTAACCAGAAGGGACTGCTCCCATGTGTAAAGTTAAACATATGAGGAAATACATACAGGACTGGGGCCTAAAACAGATAGTTCACCTCTGAAGTGTGTGCAACGGTCCTCTTAGTCTTCTTTGTTACAACTTTCAGCACGTTCTGCTCATACAAAATTTTCTTTTTACATTTGTAATGGGATGACAGGATGAAATTTGCTCCTCCTGAAAGGTGCATTGCATTTGTTTAATGTCTTTGAAGACGTTATTTGGCTTTTCCCTAGTTCAAGTCTGGAGCACTATCATCACTGCAGTATGAGGAACTGGCCAAAGAAAAGTCCAAGATATCAATGATGGCCCATTTACCATTCTGATCCGCTCTATAGTGAAGTCTGATAACCTCTCCAGTAATCTACTCATCCATTCAAAATGCACTTGAGTTCCTATTTCATTTCCCAATTATTATTCAATACATAATTCCATATCATCCCTTTGAAGATTACTTTGTGTACCTGCACATAATTTAATGTTTTTTCGTTAATGTTAAACTTCCTTTACAAAACAGATTCACCTCACCATCTTTTATCATTTTACTTCCTCTCCCAGGCTCCTCCCAACCTCCTCTCTAAAGTACTGTATTAAGGAAGTTCCTAGTTCAAAATGAACCAGGAACTTCAGTTTCACCAGCAATTCTTGGCTCTTTTCCCACTTAAGCTGTGGTTTCTCTGTCCCCTCTTCTTATGACTACCATCTGGGCTTGAACTGCGAGAGAGGAAAGAAAAAAGGTGGTGATGTTCACCAGGCTCTGCTCACTAGCTAAGATTGAGCCATGTGATTAACCAAAATGAGATGCCGATAGCAATTTTTTTTTTTTACAGATACTCAAAATATGATTCTGCAAGCTTCCTGAGCCACACTGGCTTCTCTTTGATAGTTCTTGGATATGCTCAGGGACTCTATGAAGCTCTGAAGGCTTGGCTTTCTTGACTGAGGAACAAAAAAAGAAAAAAAAAAAGTGGTGCTATCTCCATACACCATCCACTTGTGACACCAAAACAAGACCTCAGACACAGCAAAGAGTGGAGATCTGTAATCAAGCCTTTCCTTTCTTACACGAGGAATAAAATAGTTAACGGTGTTAGTATTTAAGTTATCATGTCTGGGAATCTGAGCTAACATCTCATTAAAATGAATGACGACATACATTTCAGAGCTGTGCGCTTTGACCAATAAACATCTCTGCATCAAGTACACACTGTTCATATTTTTCAGCTTTCTTTGCAAGCACAACAGCCACTTTTTCAAAAATAAAAACTGAGATTCTGAAGAAAAATACAGTCGCTGCAGAGAGATACTGGTATGCCATAAAGCCCATGTACTGGCTCAATCTTAGCCCTGGCTACAGTGTTCCCCAGAGGATGTTGCTACACTTGGTCCTCCTATAGAAGCAGCTGAAAGGTAGGAGTCCAGGCTTTTTACTGAGACCATACTCACTTCACAGACAGGAGAATACCACATAGGTCAGTGAGACTGGATATTTAAAGTATCAGAGGGGTAGCCGTGTTAGTCTGGATCTGTAAAAGCAGCAAAGAGTTCTGTGGCACCTTATAGACCAACATATTTAAAGCAGCAGATGTAAGAGAGGAGTACAGCAGCCAGCCCTACATGATCCACAAGTGCTCAGTGGACCACTGGTGGTTTGTAGACTACAGCTTAAGAAATATTGACTTAGTGTTCTCCATATAGTGGAAGACTTCTCCATTGTGGAGGAAATATGCTGGTCCACTAACAATGCACTTTCTAAACTATGGAAATTAGTTTTTCATATCCAAGTTCCTGCCCAAGTCTAGTGAATGAACATTATTACCTGCTGACTATTTCATGCCTTAGATGAAATGACTTTGATCTCAGTACAGTTCCCAGCATGTCATCTCATCACAAAAGGACATAATTGTACTAATGCAATTTCAAGCCTGCAAATTAGGGATGAGGCACAGTAGTAAGAAACTTTCCCTGCCATGTCATGTGCTCTGCCTTTTTGGGAGTGGGGAAGAGAAGAGGTCTTTACCTCCATAGTTCTCAATGCAGAATCTTTCACAAGCTCTAAGTTCATATCCACCACTATTAAAATAAAAACAACTAAAAACCCTGTTGTAGCTACTGTACTAGTGACCTTAGTGTAATCCCAAAGTACACACAAATCAAATCTAATACCAAGATTAGAAAAGCACACCAAAGACAGGCATACTGTTTCACTAACAGATGTCAGTGTATAGCCTCCTCTTGATGTATGCTTAACACTAATAGGATTTCCACATGCCCATCAAAAAAGATAATATAGTCTTCCATAATGAAGCAAACAAAAAAAAACATCATATACGTAGCCGCTTGATACACTATATGTTTTATAACAGTGTCTGATATTAAACAAATGGGGGGGGGGCTTGTTTCTGTATATACGAACCTCAAAAGTGAACTTGTTAAAAAAAATATTTCCTTTGCCTCACCCCACAAAGCCTGTGTATAATGGGGCTCCAACGGTGCTAAGGAACCAGGGTATTTTTCAGTGTGTGTATTTTTAAACAGCCCCTGCATATACCTGAACACTCTTTCAACATGGTTTAGCCTGATTAGTAGACCTACATCTCATTTAGTTGGAGCTGCAGTCTAAATACTTGCTGGCAAATACAGCTTTAAAGGCCAGTACTTTCTGTATAGGTTTTTATTCCGCCTTCGTCACAATGGTATTCAAGTACCTTCCAGTAATACATTAAAACAACATGCTAACATCTGTCACGTTTCTCTCATCCCCTCCCCAGCATAGATTGGTCAAAAAACAGAATTGTTAATTACAACATTACAGGCATCAAAACCATACATATGATGGAATGGAATCCTTTAATTCTTTGAAGTAACACATACTTCACACACTATAACTACATCTTTAATTAATCTTTCCACCCTGGAGAGATTAAGCTTGTCTTTTTATAATGCCATATGTAGTACAGTACTGCACAGAGGAATATATGGACTGAAAGAGATTGCCACAACCAAAATGTCATTCAGGTTAGTAAAGGGGAGCAAGTCAATTCAATAAAGTCTAAATAAATTACAAGAAAACAGAACAACCTTGAAGCTAAATATCCCATATGAATTAGGAAAGTGTTCAGGATAGAAGGGATAATACATGCCACGTGGAAAACACAGGTACACTTCTTTCCATGAAGGTGTTAATTTCAACTAAAATATTTTGTTTGGATTTATATAGTTCCCTATATATAATTTTGTAAATAAAACCTAAATTTTGGTCATGACTGTCGCTTTCAAGTGTTGTGCTATAACTCTATATGACAGCAGATTGCCTGAATTCACTCAGCTTTGACACTTTTGCAGTATCTTTAACACAACAGAATAGTCAAGTGCTAGCTTTCTCTAAAGTGCCTTCTTTCTTTAGGTTTAAGGTTAGGGTGACCAGATAGCAAGTGTGAAAAATCAGGATGGTGTAATTGGCACCTATATTAGAAAAAGCCCCAAATATCGGGACTGTCCCTATAAAAATCGGGACATCTGGTCACCCTATATAAGTTAGGCCCTTACAGAAGGGCCATTAGGATGATCTGAGGAATGGAAAACCTACTTTGAGAGGAGACTCAAAGAGCTTGGCTAATTTAGCCTAACCAAAAGAAGGCTGGGAGGAGATGTGTGTCAACGTGAGACAGAAAATCATTTCAAAAGGAGGCTTTCAGAGTTATGTAAGAGATTTAGGAACACAAATCTCATTGAAAGCCAAGGTGAATCATTCCAAGTTAATGGTAATTGTGGTCCTAAAATCCCTTAACGTGATTCCAAAAATCTCCCCCTTTGTTTATAAGTATGCATCCCTTTGAGCCTTGCATGAAAGGGACCTGAACTACTAGCAGCTCCAGAAAGTGTATACACAAGGCAGATGCCACACACAGGCAAATATCAGGGGCCTAGGAGACCTCAATATCAAAACATGAACACTTTGATTCTTCTTTAAATTCCATCACTTTGAGAAATTTGCTTTTTAATCATGTTTCTCATTCATTCCTTGTCCAGTTTCAGGAACTCCTGCAGTGTCAGGTCAACTGGGTTCTTACGGAGGGAGAGAAAAGCCCAACAAGAGGAGTGTTTTCTGTGCTCATCAATGGGGTCATCACAGGCTCCCAGCCTTCCAGTTTCTTGAAGAAGCAGGAGCATTGAACCACATCAGGCTCATTCTGACTGAGGCAGCTATGCTAGGTGGCCAGGTACAGCTGAGGAGAAATATGATTGCTCTCTATGAATATATCAGAGAGAAAAATACAAGGGAGGGAAAGAAGTTATTTAAGTTAAGCGCCAATGTGGACACAAGAACAAATGGATATAATCTGACCATCAACAAGTTTAGGCTTGAAATTAGGTGAGGGTTTCTAACCAGAAGAGAAGCAAAGTTCGGAACAGCCTTCCAAGGGGAGCAGTGGGGTCAAAAAACCTAACTGGCTTGAAGACTGAGCTTGATAAGTTTATAGAGGGGGTGGCATGTGGCCAGTGACTATCAGTAGCAAAAATCTCCAACAGTTGGAGGCAGGACACTAGATGTGGAGGGCTCTGAGTTACTACAGAGAATTCTTTTCCAGGTATCTACTTAATGGGTCTTGCCACATGCTCAGGGTCTAACTGATCGCCATATTTGCGGTGAGGAAGGAATTCTCCCCTGGGTCAGACTGGCAGAGACCCTGGGAGTTTTTCACCTTCCTCTGCAGAATGGAGCATGGGTCACTTGCGGGTTTAACTAGTGTAAATGGTGAATTCTCTATAACTTGAAGTGATTAAACCATGATTTGATAACTTCAGTAACTCAGCCAAGTGGTTAGGCATCTATTTCAGGAGTGGTTGGGTGAGGTTCTGTGGCCTGCAATGGGCAGGTCAGACTAGATGACCACAGTGGTCCCATCTGGACCATGAGTCTATGAGACCCACATTACTGTCCTGCCTTTCTTTCTCTCTCCCCCACACCCCACATTTAAACTTAATTTATTCCTGTTTAATTAGATAACACTCAGTCAAACTATAACAACTGAGACCTCAGTTTTCCCACACAATTTAAGACTATCATGGAGGAGAAAGAAGAGAGTAGGAAAGAAATGGTCTCTCTATCTCCAGTCAAAGTGCTGAGGTTTTGAACACAGGATGCTTGATGCAGTGTCTGTTCAGAAAGATGTCTGACTCCAGCATTGCATGCACCATCAAGAAGGCCTGGAGTCACTATTATATTAACAGGTGTTGGGAAACATCCAAAAAAGCCAAGATAGAAAGGAGATGGGAAGGAAAGGAAAAGAGATGAGAGATTTGGGAAGGAAGGAGACAGCTGCTGCCAAACTGTTTTACATTGAACTTTTCTTTGTTTCAGATGTCTCAAACTGAAGTCTCGTTCTGAGACTGAATTTTAATTGAAAAACAATTCAAATGACACAAAGATGTATCATTACTTTATAGAAAACATTGTAGGTCAGATTGGGTCTCCACAAATTATTTTAAAACTATTTATCTATGCAAGTATTTTATGTATAAAAATGTCTTTAGTGTCCTTAACCAGCAAACTAAATGTTATTTTATCAGTAAATACAGCAGTGGGACTGGAAAAAGACTGTACTAAAGTACACATAAACATATGCTAAAATAAAGTATGCAAATTTACTTAAATAAAGAGAGACAAAAACACTGTCATTTTCTTGAACATAAGTGCCGACCAAATGTTCCTACACACGAAGGGAAAGTTACCAATATTGCTGAAAGTTTTAAATTGTGATTTATAACCGTGTGATGGCAGGAGCACATAAAAAAATAAGACAAGTCTGTTTTACATCCTGGACAACTCAAATTTACATTTTTACCCTGTGGGTTTCATATTATTAATGTATACAGACATGGTACAAGGTAAGAAAGTCAGTCCATAAAATGCTGGCTACAATACAGCTGTTCTATTCCTAAAACAGACCAATGTAAATTAAGAGTTTCAAGACTCAGATATGTTATTTAGCCAGACATTGAATGGAGTTTCAATTTAAGAAATCCACATATAAGCCCCAGCTAGTTTAGAAAAGCACTCCTAAGACATGTGACCAATTATAGCAGTACAGGGCCACATCTTACATTTGATAACAAAATCACAGACAAAAACAAACAAACCATTTGGCAGTTCTGACATACCTATCCCACTTTACTGGGAGACAGGTATCACTTTATTTCATTAAAATTTGCTTCCGCCATCTCCCCCAACATTTGATTATATTCAACTATGGTTTGTTGTTCTTTTTTTAAAAACAAAACAGAAAAACAAAAACACAAAACAAAAACACCTTCTTCTGTGCACTCCTCACTTCTATCTCCGTTTTCAGTCAACCACATTCTGAGATGGGAATATCACCATGCTACATACACTGCTGATACAACAACACTGAAAAGGCTGTGAAAGCCATACTGCTGGAATCCTCTTCATCTCTTATTGCCCCATCTCAGATGACAGATCATTTATACAAAATCTTCCTCCTTTGCCAGTTCAAATTCTCCAGCATTCAAAAGGAATAGTATACCAGGTCTCCAATACCCACAGGATAATGTATATGTCCAGAATATTCCTATGGAACAATGGAGCGGTATCCACTAATGAAAAATATTTTAACAGCTGCTAGCTTTCAAATGACAGGCAGTATATCTAACAACTTCAAAATCACTCCACTATGATACACTCAAACAAAAGAACAAGACAAAAGGATTTCTTGAGATTTCTACATGTTTTGAATGAGTTAACACTTGTGTGTAAGAAAGGCACAGGGTAAACAAAACAATATGTAACAGAGTGGATTTGATTTAAATCAAATTGATTAAAATCACTAGTCAGGAAGACTCAATTTAATTATGGATTTCTACATAAAAAGTGCATTCTTGTTGGTTGTTATAAGCTCAGTACATATTCTTCACAACTCAGATAGATATAGGTTTCATTTTTAGAAGGTACGCACTATATATTTTTTAAGTTGCTTATTTTGAAAATTTTTCAGATTAGCTTTACAGCTATACCAGAAAATGAATGATTGATTCACCAAAGGTAACTGAAGCAGGTATTTATGAAGTCACTGGGAGGTGAACTAATCTCCAGTTCAAGAGGCTATTCATGAATATTTGGAGGATTTTCTTGCCATTCTGTTTTAGGAGAACAACATCACCAGACAGACATTTAAATTGTTTTATTTAACTAAAATAACAATGTTACGTATTCTGCATTTTTTTCAACAGCAAACATATAACATTTTAACAAAACAAGCATATGAATTTTTGAATTTACTCAAACATTCAAGTTTTTTAAAATCAGGTTTGTTTTTGTTAAAATTGTTTTTAACTAAAATAGTTAAATGAAATAGTTAAAAAACAAAAATTAAATTGACTATGTCAGTCAGGTCAACATGAGAAATTAAAATATAGGCTTCTGCGTCTAACTCAGTAGTCCTTCACCTTCATTTTCCTGTTTGTTCATAATCTGGAAAAGAAGAACAAGTTTTCCTGCTTTTTCAGGTCTCAAACTACTTCTCAATTTAAAATGAATTGGTGCAAAGGAAGAAAATATTCTTTTTACGCCAGCAGCAGAAGCTACTGCTGTTAAAAATGAGATCATCACTTCAATAGTCTCTGAATTCAAGTGCTTAAGTGACTTCCTCCAGTTCCCTGGCGTGACTTTCTTTAAAACATCATCAGCAAACATATATTTCTTGAATGGTTCTTATTCCCAAGCTGGCTCTCTTTTACAGCCTGCTGCCATTATAGGTTTTCCTTTCTAGTGAGAGAATGGTGTGGCAGATCTCAAATCAATGAAGGCTACACTCAGAAAGACCTCAAGACTTCTGGACTATGCTGCTCAGACAGTTTCACTGTTGTTTCTACTGCCTGTCCTTCCCTTCTCACATTTATCTCCAGACTTCTTCTCCTTGTCCAGATCTATTCTGTCCCCAACAATCTTCTATTCATTGAACATTCTGAAACTTTGCACTTTTAGAGAGAGATAAGGGATTGATTCTGTGTACAAAAATTTGCAGAGAAACCATCGGGTTGAGTTTTGTTATTTTTCACCTCTATACATTATTTTTTTAAAAACATTTTTGCTGTTAACAAGCATGTTAGTTCTGGAGACACAAATCCACAGTCTGAGAACTGAAAAACTAAGGGCACTCTACACTGTTAAAGTTACGGCACCGGCAGTTACAGTGCAGCTCAGAGAGTGCAGAAGGCAAACTGCTGTTGTATGTTTACACTGAGAGCTATCTGCGCAATAGCGTGATCACACCTGCAGCGCTATTTGGAGCGGTGTACCCTGGGCAGCTCTCCCACAGAGCACCTCTTTCTCTTTTGCTACTAAGACTTGTGGGAAGGTGGAGGGGGTCGCGGGACATCTGAGCCATCCTCTGCCTCTGGGTTCCCCTCCCCATCTTTGTCCAAGATTTCCTTCTCCTGGCTCGGTCCACTCTCAACTAGCACATGAGCCAACAAAGGATTCACAGGGGTCTTCACAGTGGAAGTAGGGTCACCACTAGGCATTGCATCGATCTCTTTGTAGAACCAGCAGCTCATGGGCACAGGACCGGAGTGGCGATTTGCCTCCTTTGCCCTGTGGTAGGTGTTCCGCAGCTCCTTCACTTTTACCCTACACTGCAACATGTCCCAACCATGGCCCTTTCTATCCTGCATCATGAAATCTGTCCGTAGTTATCATAATTCCTACGGCTGGAGCGCAGCTGGGACTGCACAGCTTCCTCTCCCCAAATGCTGGTGAGGTCCAGCAGCTTGACATTGCTCCAAGTGGGGGATCGCCTGGTGCGTGGAGCAGGCATGGCCACCTGGAAAGATGTGCTGAGACCACTGCACACATGACTGAGCAAACAGGAAGGAGACATTCAAATTTGCAAAGGAAGTACAGGATGAGGATGACGGTTGGTCACCTGAGAGCAGGGCAGCAGAGTTCAAATCGATGACCAGAGAGCTGAGAACAGGCATTGTGAGACACCTCCTGGAGGCCAATAGTAGCACCGTAGTCACCACAGTGTTTACACTGGCACCGCAGCGCTGTAGCCCCAGTGCAGAAAACTCTATGCCTCTTGTCGGGGTGGGTTTTTTTAGAGCGCGACAAATGCGCAGTTTCTGTACACTAAGTGGCTTGGCAGCGTGCACACCTCGGGAGTTACAGCGCAGAAATTTGCCAGTGTAGATGGGGTCTAAGCATCTCTGATGGCATCTTCTAGACTGAGCACTGAGTCCCATTAAGTAGATAGGAAGATTAACCTAAATAATCTATACAGAAGCCCCTGGAAACCCACAAAATTGGGTCCCTAATCCATGAACTATTGGAACTAATTTACAAAACTTTTCTTAAACATTACATGAATATATTGTCTCATACTATTGAATTAGAATTTAAAATCTCTATTACATTATAGTTCAAAGATATCTCATCATGGATCATAATTAAAACTATCTTTAGATAAGTTTTTTCCTCAAAAAATATTTTATAAAAAAATCCGATTTAAATAAAAAAAAATCAGATTTAATTTTTTTTTTAATCACTGATTTTTATCCACCTTGAGAAGTAGTCTATTACACTAACTATAAAAATTGCAGTCACTTTTGTCAGGAGTGAGGGGGAGTCCGACCCTGCACCCCTCTTCCTGGGACTCTCAGTGACTCTCAGCCAGCCAGTAAAACAGAAGGTTTACTGGACAACAGGAACGCAGGTTACAGCAGAGCTTGTTGGCACAGTCAGGACCCCTCAGTCGAGTCCTTCTGGGGGTTCAGGGTGCTTGGATCCCACCACCCAGCCCAAAACCGAAACTGAAACTAACTCCCTCCAGCCGGCCCCTTCCTTTGTCTTCCTGGGCAAAAGTGTTGACCTCCCATCCCCCCTGCCTAGCTCACATTACAGGTTCAGGTATTGTCCATCCCCTAAAGACCTCCCCTGCTCTCCCATCCCCCATGCAGACAGCCCCTACTCCATCACAACTTTGCATTAGATCACGCAATTTTGAGATACCTTAAAAACACTAGATCTTTCCGAAATACAGTTAACTTTTCCCAACAGTTCAAAACTAGGGGGCAAAATTCCCACGGACTTCAGTGGGGCCAAGGTTTTACCTAAGGTCTTTAAGTCAATATACAGTCATTTGTAAAATCATACAGAACTGAAATATGCTATTTCCTGGTTCAGTAATTTTACCTGAATTTTAAAGCTAACATGGTACTTTAAACATCAAGAGAAAGAGGAGAAAGAGGTTACAAGAAGGACTGGGATGGTGAAGAATTTTAGATAATGTAAGTAAATCCTCTATGAATATTTGTTAAAAACCCTAATAGTATTTTGGAATATTTGTCTGATAACCTTTTAAACAAATGTTACTCTTTCATTTTTACATATCATGGCTTGTTGCCAAGAAGCATCTATTGTACTGACAACCTAACAATTTTTTGTCATGATACTCAAGTTCACAGATACAAATACTAAGACAACAGAACTTCAAAACAATTCCCTATCTCCCTAGATACCAGCAGTTTGGAAAGCTTCATCTGATGTCAAGCCATCCGAATTCAAGTGATGCTAGTGTGTTGGAATGATTGAAATCCACAGAATGCAGATAAAAAGGAAACTAGAGAGTATACCTAATTTAGTAAGAGACATATACATGCGCGTTACTTCTCAAAATTTGTATTCTTAGTAGTAACAAATTAGTTGACGTGATTTCAACAGCTTAAAATTTTACATCCATTTATTTATTTGGGAAAATAAATAGTAGCTACAAACAGTAAAGATCATTCTCAAATTAAACATGCATCTACAGCCATCACTAAATGCATGTTACAATAACACTATATAGTCACTACCACACTTAAAAATCAAGCAAAAATAGAATACAGATTTATAGCTAACTCATACTCTAACAATTAAATTTTCAAATATATTCAGATGACATTTCAAGGCAAATAGATTTTGTATTAAACTTTAACCAGCTAGAACAATTCTGTGCTTTTAAAAGGAAGAAAATATTCCATTTGAACATAAGTTGTTTATGTCCTTCCGTAGGCTCATACAAACACACATCAATTTCTCCTGGTTTCATTACAGTAGCTTTATTAACACCATTTTAAATAGGGAAAAAAAACTTTATAATGCTCTGGATATGAAATATTACAAATATATTTTAGTTTATCAATTAACTTTTACCTGGGGATTTTTTGTTTGATCTTGTTTGCATCAAGTAAGACTGGCGAGGCAGCAAAGGTGATGATGGCAAAGACATTGAGACTCCTTTAGTCAAGTTTAGTCTATACATATCCTCAGGTACAGGCTGATTACCAATGGGAGAATCTGCACTGTAGCCAGATGTCGCAACAACGTGCAGTGCATTCTCTGGGCAGGAGTCACCTGCTGAAAAGAAAATGTTGTTTGTGATTTACCAAATGCACTGAAATTAACGTGAGACTATTACACTGAAATATAGCCTACAACATTGGTACAAACATGCACATCCACGAACAAAAGTCTACTAGACCTCTCTTACCATGGTGGGAAAAAGAGCACCTCTCCATAACATTCCTATCACTATAGTATCTAGGTATCAACAAAAAGCCTCGCAAATACACAGAAGGGAGAGCAAGTAAACAGAATTTTGTTTCTAACATCATTCAGAAAACAAGCTTTTAGATAAGATTACTATCATTTAGATTTTACCCTTTGAGGCAAAACCACATTACAACAATAAAACACAAACATTTCTACAGCCAAAAAAGTATTTTACAACTGCTGTGATGCCCTGAAAGACATGCTTGTCTGTAAAATCACAACTACAGTGGAAATCTGAAAGAGTTTTCAACCTATGCCATGAACAATCTTATGAAAGAAGGTCTACAGGAAGGGACACTCAAAGTTGGCAAATCCAAATTTGATCTGCCTTTTTTTCTGCTTATATCTGTGAAATCCAAAACATAGGCTTTGATAAATGTTTTTTTTATTTAAGAAAAAATAAAAAATTGTTGGTTCACAACACAATGACAAATCAGTGTGCATATCTAATAGAGGGGAAACCTATCAAGAAAAAAGATTTTAGTCCAATAGCAGACCGGATTGCTATACATTTCAAAAGCCTCACTGCTCACAACAATGAAGCAAGGAAAACAGAAGGCAAGGCAGACAAGCCAGATGTGTATGGCCATATTAGTAATGCAGGCCTCACTGTTTCAAACAGAAATCAATAAAAGTCAAAACCAACGCTTTATACCAAAATGCATCTGATATTTTATTTCCTAATGAAGACATTATGAATTAATGAAATTGTGAATAATTAAAAATTGATAATTTTAAACTAAAAATTACAGTTAAAAGTGAACCAGTCTCGCACAAATAAAAAGTAAAGCAAAAATATTATATATATCCTGACAAACGAGGGAGAAAGAAAAGTCCAGAGTAAAAGTTTGGCCTAAATGCTCAGCTACCATAGTCAAGGCACATTGCTACCCAAGGATGGTTGCCATAAAAGAACCTGATAAATTAGAGTTATGGAGAAAACAGATGCTTCTTTTGAATTACCAATTCCTCATATCAAGTTTATTTACTTACAATAAGGTAATATTTCAATTAGATTCAGACCTTGTTTGGTCAAGTTTCCTGTTCATTTTGTAGCCATCAAGACCTACAACCCTTTAAACAGCTGCTCCTCGGCACTTTCCATCAGATACAGTCTATTAATATTATCTTTAAAGCATCTTCTTGTATTCCCATACTGTATCATAAGAAAACCTCTTACCATTTTTAATTAAAAAACTGTAGAGAGTATGTAATCTTCCTAGATTTGGAGGAGACAAAAATGGGATAATTTTGTCAATTCAACTAGCAAGCTTTGAAACAGCACACATGGACATTAGCGATAACTGCTCTTCAGCACAATCATGTAACAGGCAAAAAGTTCTAAATCCACAGTAGTTTCCTATTTCCAAAAATGAGTGCATCTCAAGAAGTCTGGTTCATACAGATCTTACCCTGTTCTCAAACTTTACCTCTAGGAATTACACAGTGAGATATGCTTTATCTTTGTAGGATGAGTGAACCACAAGAACTTCACTCTGGATTTCAAAGTTCTCTCACTGAGTTGTAAGTCCCAAAACACAAATAGCAGGCTAACATACCACCTTCCTAATGCTGAGTTTATCTTCAGCACCTCTCAATCTTCTATCCCAACAAAGCTAGAGCTGCTAGTACACTTTTTAGGGATTGAGTTTCAGTTCAGTCACAAAGAATAGAAATTGTAAAAACCAAGGAAAATATACAATTACATTTATCTAAAGTGCCTTTCATGACTATTGTTGAAGCTTCGCTACTGGCTCAAAACCCTCTGTGAACTAGAAGAGACACTTCAGTGTGTAGCAAGTTGAAACACACTGTGTGTAAAAAAGATATTTCCAAAGAAATAATGAAACAAAACACTAGTGATTTTAATTTACAGATTTATAACTTCACAGGGTGAGACTTTCAAAAGCACCTAAAGGAACTATGCAATTAATTTCCACTGACTTTCAATGGCAGCTAACTCCCTTAAGCACTTTTGAAAATCCAACCCACACTTTTAGTATCAACTCTGCATCTATTGCACATCAACCTTGGCAACTGGTACTCTAAATACAGATTTAGATTAGATGTGACAGGCTCATTTATAACCTTAAAGACAAAACCAGTGAATATAAAATTAGTGGTTTTTTGTATGTAGGATACACAGAGAAGGAGGAGCTCACATTCCATTTGTGTCTTTGGATAAAGGAAAAAAGTGAGTGAGCAAGCAAGCAAAATGCAAATATAGATAACTGCAATTTGAAAATATTGACATTGTTGCTAAGGTTTTCACTAGACATGTTACAGAGGCTGCAATCTGGAAATTGTGCAAGCATTCCAGCTGTGATTGGGGTGACAGAGTGCAAAAAAAGACAAGACATACAGAAAAAGGAACAAAGTTTTTCCTCTTGCAGGAAACAACAAAACAAAAAAACAGGAAAACATCTAATCACTAGAACTATCTTCAATCAAATTATGTGATAAATAAATTTGGCTACAACAGTAACTTTACAAAAAGATTTAACATTTGTACATAAGATCATTCTGTCTCAGCAATTTTTATTATAGCAGCATGCTGCTGATATTTACTTTGATTACTCCTATGATCATGTCTGTTGGGATAGCAGCACAGACCAGATTTTCATTACTTGGATTTCAAGTGCAACACAAAATTAAAACACAGAAACCCTTCTATCCGCACTCAAGCTCTCTCAACTTGACAGCAAGCTCTCACTTATGTTCATTCACAGATCCTTGCTCCCTAAGACACTGAGTGCATTGTTGCCATAATGAAACAAGAGTTACATTTTTTTTTGGGGGGGGGGGGGAAATAGGAAAACAAAACTAATTTCTCTTACCTCACTCTATGTAACTGCCACCACTATGGATAAATGGGTTTGACTAGCAAGTTTTAGTATCCAGGAGGGAAAACAGCCCTTGAGAAACTAAGACAGGCTAAGCTAAAAAGGGAGACCATTAGGAACAATGGGGAAGGAGCACAGTCAGAGGGGAGCAAAATACCCCAGGAAAGAATCAGCCCTCCAGCTGTTCCAAAAACCCACTGATGAAAGGCTGCATTACCTGATGCAAGCAATTCAGCTAGTAGTTTCTCAAAAAGGTATGAACCTAGCAAAGAAGGCAGCCCAACAGATCTCATCAATTGAGGCCTCCTGAACTCTGCCCCAGAGCATAGACATGGCATGGCTACAGCATACCCAAAGTTCCTCTGAGGTGAGGGAGGCTTGTAAGGGCGTCTAATCCCCTAGGGAAATGACATTTCTGAAAGCCTTGTACCCCCTGTAAGGCCCTTCAAACAGTACAAGCAGGGACTGGACCTGTGGAATGGTTAGTTTCAGGAAAGGTAGAACTTTCATATCGTATTTTCAAATAATTGGCATAGTTGACGCCAAAGGGGAGAAAGACAAATAACTGGGTATGCAAATCCTGCTTCCAGATTGGTTGCTATCTGCTAGCACCCCATTAACCAATTTTGATGACACTGAAAAGTTAAAACAGATATAAGAATCATTTCTGAGGCATTTTATTCATTTCTACCAAATGTCATATACCAGGGGTAGGCAACCTATGGCACGTGTGCCGAAGACGGCATGCGAGCTGATTTTCAGTGGCACTCACACTGCCTGGGTCCTGGCCACCCGTCGCGGGGGCTCTGCATTTTAATTTAATTTTAAATGAAGCTCCTTAAACATTTAAAAAACCTTATTTACTTTACATACAATAGTTTAGTTATATATTATAGACGTATAGAAAGAGACCTTCTAAAAACGTTAAAATGCATGACTGGCACGCGAAACCTTAAATCAGAGTGAATAAATTAAGACTTGGCACACCACTTCTGAAAGGCTGCCAATCCGTCATATACAATGCATTCTAGCTGTTTGATTGTTCTTAAACAATTGCCCCATGCCAATCTACATATCATCTTAAAGCGGTTTCCTTGTGGAACAACAAGAGTCACGGTGCCCTGGCACCAATGCCACTTCAATTTGCCAGTTTGTATGCAATAACTATAATGGCTAGACACTTGCAAAAGAAAGGACAACAAAAATGTGCTAGGCAGATTGTTCAGGAATACGCCCTGCCCGGGGCGATGTAGGAAAGAGACAGCACTATTTAATTTAGTGGTCTTTAAACATCAACACAAGTAGTATTTGAAATACAGACAAGCAAACCAAATCAGGTATTCGAAATTGCAGTACAACAAATACCAAAGTAATTCAGAATGCAAATTTGCCCACAGAAAATAAATTAGCATTTTCAGTGTTTCAAATAAAGGAAATGTTCTCAGTGAATGTCGCATGTTTCACTGATGATATTTATATCTTTGTTATAAACTGGCACTACTGTCAGATCTGAAGTGATGCAGAGTGTTAATGGCAAAGAAAAATAAATACACTATTCTGAAGCAGTAAATTGTTTAGTTCAGGGATCTCAAACTCAATTTACCTTAGGGCAATTGCCAGTCCCCAAATTCTCCCAGTGTGCCAATCATGTTACTCATGCTGCCCCAAACTCTGCCCCCCCAAACTCCGCCCCTCACCTGCCTAAGGCTCTGGGAGGGAGTTTGGGTTGGGGAGGAGGTCTGGCGTAGGGGATTGGGGTGCAGGCTCTGGGAGGGAGTTTGGGGGCAGGAGGGGATATGTGGGGAAGGGGAGGGGGTGCAGGGTCTGGGTGGGAGAGGGTGTGGGAAGGGGGTGCAGGCTCCGAGAGGGAATTTGGAGGCAGGACGGGGTATGTGGGGAGGGGGTGCAGGGTCTCTGAGGGAATTTGGGGCCTGGGGGTGTGTGTGAGGAGGGGTGCAGGCTCTGGGAGGGAGTCAGGGGGTGCAACGCTTACCCTGGGGTTCCAAGGCCAGGAGGGCCTGGGGTTCTCCATGTACTGCTGTACTCAGGCACTGCCCCCGCAGCTTCCCATTGGCCGCAGGGGACCTTGGGGCGGGGACAGCATGCGGAGGCACAGCCCTGCCCTGGGGCCACAGGGAGGGGCTGGCAGCCACTGAAGTGAGTGCGCAGGAAGCCACTCAGCTCCATTGCGCTGGTGGTGGTGGGCGGAGCCCCGGGCAACGCGAAGGGTGGGGGGAGTACCTGGGGCCGGCAGCAAGGCCAAGGGAGAGACCCGGCCCCAAAATTGCTGGAGCCCTTCTGGCCACATTGGGGAGATTCTTGGGCTGCAGATGGCCCATGGGCCGGGAGTTTGAGACCCCTGGTTTAGTTTCTCGCAACTCCACTAGCAGTCTTCAGAGATGGATGTACAGACTGGTGATAGTACAGATTCGAAATTAATGACCACAAAGGGGAGAGAGAGATAATACTTTCCTGCTTTCTAGAAAGCACCTACATGTTAGAGAGATGAACACTTCAGAAATGCATAAATAATCACTGCCAAAACACCAGTTTGCACATGTATTCCAGGATGTAACCAGTTGCCAAAAACTGATACATATTAAAAGATACACTCACTTATCCATCATTTTAGAACTAATTAAAATAATTTTAGCTTCATGTTTTCACAGTGTTAGATATTTTTATATTTTACTTCTCCAGCCCAGTGTCTACACACCAGCCCTGGAATAACAGGAAGGTGACAGCCTACAAGTTTTCTAATAATGTCAAACTTTAAACAAGGACAAGTACTTCTGTGAAATCACATTCTCTATTTTATAAACCTTTTATTTGTACACATTTCCATTACCAATGTGTCTCTAGCCAACATAGTTCCATGAGCATGAATCACAAGGACCTAGGAGGTCCTATTCAGTGGTCAAAGTAACCATGGAAACTGCCAAAATTAAAAAAAAAATGAGGGGTGGGATGGCTTGAAAATTAAACTCAAATCCTATTGACATATTGGGATGCAGCTAAAATGTTTAATAAGATTAACAATTTTAAGAGACCAAAACAATTAAAAAATTAAAAAGATGAGGATAACTGACCACAATGTAATGATTCTGTAAGACTTTTATTATACTTAATGAAGAACTTGAATTTTAACAGACTTAAAACTAAGTGCTTTATCTAATCCTATTGAAAACAGAGAACAACAGGAATGAAAACCTTTACAGGCTTTTTTGGTATATATTTCAAGATTAAGCATAATAAAACCATTTTATTTTCCCCATTCTATATACAAGCTGTATAGTGTGGAAGAGACTTTGGTATTCTAATTATTATAACTTTCAAGAAGAGGATCCTAGTTTCAAACACCAAAGATTAAGTTAATGAAAATCTGCCACATCTGCTGAACTGAGACAGGCTCACAGGCCACGTAAGAAAAAAACAAAAACAATCTTCTTGCCATATGGAAAGGATGTAAAAATAGGCCATAACAGTAGAAATTCTGTGCCCCCCGCTTTATTTATATATATCACCTTTCTAATGTACAATGCCATAGTCTCTTGTTAGGACACAAAGCAAATGTTTGAAAAAAATAAAATAATATAAAAAAACCACAGTGCGCACACACACACACACACACACACACACACACAAATATATCCCAAGGGACTGGGGGGAGAAACTATGCAAACCTTCAAAATTGCAGTTACCAGTCCTCCTTGTAGCGTGCATTCCTCCAAACCAATTACAGATCTTTCCTGTAAAACTCTTTTGATCTAAGATGATGTTCAATAAAGGACAATCTTTTTATCTTAAATATGACCAGTACATTTAAAAAACCAGATTATGAACATACCTGCATTAACATGCTAAATGCTCCAAGTAAGCTGGGGGGGGGAAAAAAAATCACACTTAGATCTCTTCTGTTATTCACAGTTGAAACCCTCAACTTCCCATATCCCCCTTCCTTTATTTCCAATCCCTTATGTTAAAGATAGTTTAGGAGCTAATCCTGCAAACACTAATACAAGGCACAGGGCAATGGGACAACTCATGGTAGAAAATGGTTTATCCCATAGTGTTTGCCTTATGTTATACCTATCATTTTATTTATTTGTGAGTTCATGCATACAAACTATAGATGACGTCAAGTCCATTATTTACTCCTGGGGGAAACCTGAACTACTGCGCATGTGCAGAATTTATGTCCCCCACAGATTTGTTTGCTTCCCCACAGAAAAATGACTTCTCTGTGAGGAAGCAAAGGGAAGCCACAGACTAGTCATACGACCTTCCCGAGCAGTATGTTTTGGGTGCCTAGGGCATCCAGCACAGATGTAAATCACTGTGGGGCAGGGGATGGGACTGGGGAAGACCTAGCTGGTGGCTCCTACTCTGTGCTGTGTTCAGCTGCTAGTCCTGGCTGGGCTGGAGAGGACGGCACTTCCTCTTCCCCTGCACGGTATTCAGGGCCAGATCAGACCCACCCGCAGATTTCTCCCCTGGCTGCAGAAAGCTCTGCACAACTTCCCACTACCACCACTTCCTGCACCCATTGCTCCTCAGTCGTATGGGGAGGAATCCCTGTAGAGTGAGTTACTCCTCCATCCGCCCTATCCTTGAGCATCCAGACCCCTTCATAGGCAGGCCCTCCCACCGAGCCCCATACCCCCTGCACCACCCTAACGAGCCACCCGCACCCGGATCCCCATCTCACCAAGCCCCAACCAGCTGCACCTGAATCCCCACTTCTCTGAGTCCCACTCCCCCAGCATCTAGACCCTCCACACCCAGATACCCCTGCAGAGTCCCATTACCATTGCACCCAGAACCCCCCAACAAACCCCTGTGCATCCAGATTCCCACACACACGGATCCCCCACTGAGCCACCTACACCCAGACTGCCCCCACACAGAATCCTCTCAACCAACACCTGGATCCCTCCACACTTGGATCCTGCCTTGCTGAGCCTGCCTGCCCACACCTGGTGCACCCAGCACAGAGTGGCAGGGATCTGGGGTGTTTCTGGGGCCGGCCCAGTCCTTGTGCTGTGTCAGGGTTGAGTGCAGCCTCACTGCTGAGTATGTATCCCAGGGGGGAGAGGGAAGCGGAAGCTGGACAGTGATCTCCCAGCTCTGTGCAGTCAGTGGCCTGTGCTCCCCAATGCCATGCTGGAGCCTCCACGTTTATTTGACAAATAAAATTTGCTGAATTTTAAAATATTGTATGCAGAATTTTTAATATTTTGCAGCAGAATGCCCTCAGGAGTATTGAAGAGCATTGGAACAAGCAAGGTGGCAAGGTCTGCTTTTTCTCTGATACTGTATCTTTTTCATGGTAAGTGGCATGTCTTTTCACAAGCACATTAAACTTGTGTTCTACCATCCACAATGGTTGTTTATTGGCTTCCTGGTTGATTTTAAGATGTTGACTTATAATATCCTAAATAACCTGGAACTCTGTCATAATTCCAGACCTTTAGACCTCACAATTGTGGCTTTACTGACTCAGCATAAGTTTTATTAGCCTTCACAGCACATGCAAGACCTATACCTTTTCCCCAGCCTTTAGGAAGCAAGGGAACTCTGGCTGCAATTTTTGCTGGAGTTTTGGTATCCACAGATAATCACTGTAGTCTATTTTTTAAGATATATTTTCTCAAGTTACTTTACAGTATAAAATACTGGGGGAGATACTATAGTCTGAAACCCCACCTCTCTCTCTCTCTCTCTCATTATTATTACAGTAATTCTTTCGCTGGCTGGAAGTGGGGAGGGATAGCTCAGTGGATGGGGCGAGGGATAGCTCAGTGGTTTGAGCATTGGCCTGCTAAACCCAGGATTGTGCGTTCAATCCTTGAGGGGGCCACTTAAGGATCTGGGGCAAAATCAGTACTTGGCCCTGCTACTGAAGGCAGGGGGCTGGACTCGATGACCCTTCAGGGTCCCTTCCAGTTCTAGGAGATAAATAAATAAAGGAGATGTACCTATTTATTTTTAATTTTTATTGAAGCACTAATTTATGGTTTTGGTTAAGACAGGACAAAAGTTATATTTGGGAGAGCAGGAGAGAGCATGATTGTGAACATCATAAAAACCAGTAACAGTTCATTTAGCCTTCTTTGCATATGGTTTCTATTCTCCTGCCACCAATAGTTCAATGACATCTCTGTAAAAGTTCTAAGTGAGCAGTGAAGAGACTTCCCAGAAACCTACAAATTAACAGGCTGTGTGCCCATACGATACCATTGATCAATACTACCTAAGCAGATAGGATTATCCAACATTCTGAAGTACTTTCTACTTTGCTAAAAACAGTCTCATGCAGCTGAATGAGATTCTTCATGATATATATATAACTCCCACTAATGGGTGCACACAGAGGAGAAAAGAGATTCCACAGATTTGTGGGGAACTCTGAGTGCTGAAGAAAAGAGATTTGGTTTCCCTCATAACATGCCACTGTCAGATGCTATTTCAAACCCCAGAGAGTGTGCCATCACAATCTCTAAATTCCAGGTGCCAGAAAGATTACTGAAGGTTCAAATATGATTTTTTTAAACCCAATTTGCTTCACATCTCACCTCCATCCTGATTTTTTTCTTCATGGGAATGAACAGGTGACAATATATAGCAATGGTTCTCAAACTTTTGTATTGGTGACACCTTTCACATAGCAAGCTTCTGAGAGCGATCCCCCATATAAATTAATTTTTTTTTTTTACATATTTAACACCATTATAAATGCTCGAGGCAAAGCGGGGTTTGGGATGGAGGCTGACAGCTCACAACCCCCAGTATAACAACCTTGTGACCCCCTGAGGGGTCCCGACCCCCAGTTTGAGAACCTCTGGTATATGGGGTAGGGCGGCATGGTCCATCTGTTTTCTACACACCTATTTTTTTAATCACTATATGCTGATAACAAAGCTTCAGTTGTCTCTTACAGAGATTTCATCTTTTTTAAATTAAACCCAGGCAACTCACAGCAGGTAAGAATGTTGCCTGGGACAGGAGAGGACAGGCTATCAGGCCTTTGTCACCAGGACCAAGAGACTCACTCCAGACCACGGTTAGGGAATGGGGAGGAGAATTTGCTTCCAGAGCACTACCTAAAGATTTTGAGGCACCAGAGCATCAGGTCCCCACCCTTAGGAACCAGAGACCCACTCCCACCAACAACATTATCAACACTGGGGAATTGGAGAAGTTACCCCTAACTCATTGCCCAAGGCATGAGGCCCTGGCCCTGGGAAAAGAAAACTAACTTCTGTCACCTAAGAGACACCTCTGAGGGGTGAGGTGGGGAAATCATCCAACTACATGTTTTCCTGTCACACCAAAGTATGGAGGGACAAGACAAAGGAAGGACCTAGCCTGTGAGGAGAAGACTCATCAGGAGTTAGGCACCTGGACTGCAGTAAAAGTGAATTAAATCAGAACCAGCCCATGGCAAACCTTAAAACGAGAAGTTCAATGGCTAGATGAAAATCTGTACCAGTCTGTTTTTATCTGAACCCATTTGTTCATCCTCAATATCTACTTCCCGCCCACTGATTAATTCTCCAACAGCCCCAAATCTGAACCACAAACAGTAACGGAGGTTTTTGAAGTAGCAAAAATTGTTTCCTTTAAAAAAAGACAACTATTTTTAAAAGAAATTAAAGTGAGAAATAGAAATTAGGGCTTTTGAAATAATTATTGCTTGTGAATACCCAAATATCAAAGCTAGTTTTGATACTTAGAAGATCTCTTTGGAGTTAATTTCTGGAAAAAAGAATTGCTTCACCACACAAAATACCTACTTGCTCAGCAAAAAAAAGTCACTGTACTAAACTCTTAAATAATAGCCAACAGCCACAGAAAATGGGCAAAGCGTTGCAGAATAATCAAAAACAGCTCCATATTTTAGCATGAAACAAAGCATCTTCTGTTGTGAGACATTTTTAGAAGACTGACCAAAAAAGTCACACTAAAACTTGAAAGGATTCCAGCACAAGTTCAACATTCCACTAATGGTATCAAAACTGCATGCACAGGAAAGACCCTTTTCACTTAAAATTCAAAGCCTAGCATACAGGGCTTACATACCAAAAGCAAACTGGATTTGCGGATTTACTTTTAAAATGCAAACATAGTTTATTTAATGATTCTGCAAACCCTGAATTTGATGAAAGGGTATCTGAAGCCCTACTTACTGTTGGCTTAGTTACAAGTGTTAATCAAACACTGATGTTTAATGAGAGATCACATAGGGAAGGTGAGGGTCAAATACACATTCTACATAAACAGCTTCAGCTGAGACACAAATCCTTACTGTTACAGAGAAGTCTTCTCAAAAAGGTGCAACTTTTCTTTTTAAAGGACTAAGTAGGTGGCCTAATAAATAATTTTTTGCTTGCCAAACAACTCCGTTGTGCTTTATTATAAATGAAAGTGGCAATTTAGCTACGATTAAACAAAATTATCACATCAGCAAATTTAGGTGCATTTGTATTTGGTATTCAAGTGCTGTGCCTGTACTGTAGGCCACGCTTTTAATTGTGGCCTAGACTAAAATAATCCTAAATGGAGGAGGAGAAGCAAAACAATATGACTGGACATTATTTTAGCAATCAAAACTAAAGACTCCAAAGCAAATGCCCAAAAAGCACAACAGTCACTGCCTTTTTTTTTTTTCAAAAAAAGGTATTAAAATGAGAGCAATGTCCAAGTTTTTCAATTAAAATCTACTTTCCAACCTCACATAACATTTGCTCAACACAAGTATGATTGTTTTTTGACAAAACACACTTTTTACCTGATTTATCCTTCAGAATATATCAAAAAGGTGTTTGACTATTTCAAGCACAACAGAACTTACTACTAAAAGTAAAAACGTTAATCATTACATTCTGCATACTCAAATACATATTCTATATTATATTATACATTTAGGTCAAAGATGTTTATATAAAGAGACTAGGATGATAAATAACAGGGTAAGTGAAACTGAAAACTAAGAAGGTAAAATCTTAAACTAAGAAGAACCTTTGATAGATTTAACAGATACAGAACACTTGTAAAAAAATAAAAGATTCAAATCACTAGATTTACTGGTGTCCAATAAACATTATGATGTCCATTCACAAACAGCCAAAAACTTCAATCTGATTCTTGTTTTCCTCAGATTCTATACCTTTGTGAAACTTATTAGGTTATTACAGTGTGTTTTCTTTCTGTGGCATATCTTGGTTGCTTTGGACACAATATAAAACGACAAAGAAAAATTAAATGCAAAAAACAACCCACAAATGACACCAATTTTCACTAAAATCAATGCAGTTTTCATGTATGCTTTGTGCTACACTTGATGTGAAACTTTGATGAGATTTTCTGCAGGAAGAACAGTGCACACTAAGCACAATACTTCCATTATTCTTGTTCCTTCAGGCCTGATATGGGGGTCAACGGAACATCACTGCTCATGTTACTAAAAAACTAATTGAAATAACTGACTGGTCTGTATGTGAAGTTTTTAAAAGAAGTCACCCTTCTTCTGACTGACTGATCAAGCTTCAGTCTAATATAACTATATTTTGCATCCAGTGCTATTATTTATTTGGATAATTATATTCAAAAACTGAGTTTTCCTAAATATAGTCTATTCTTTACATGGAACAGTAGTGTAGCATGTTTAAGTGAAAACAAAAGAAAACAAAAACATATACTAGTGAAGAGAAGGCAGTATAGGAGACCAAAAGGAAAAACCAATGGATATCTGTAATATTTTTTAATAACTTTTAAATAAACGTAATATCTAAAACTCTATAAAAATATCCATTTCCATAATTAAATATTTATTTTTGCTTAAACTTCTGAACATTAAGTATGTAACAGTGTGCTGGTCGTGTAAGCATGGGCATAGCCAGCATCTCTCTTCTAGGGAGGCAGCCCTATTTAAGGACTGAGTTTAGACAGTTACAGTCACCAGCTAGAGCATGTGGCAGAAGGGTCATGTGACCGCCTACTGGAGCTATATAAAAAAAGCTCTTGATTCATGCCAATTGTGTTAGAGGATCTCTACAGTGGTTAAGGAGGAAGCATGGAAATGGAGGCAGGGAAGTGGAATTTAGCCTAAAGACGCCTGAGGAGAGAAGTGGGGAAGCATTCAGCCCAGGAGGGATGATGGAAAGGGCCATGGAGACAAAGAAGGAAGTAGGCCTCAAGATGGGCGGATTGGAACCTTTCAGTCAGAGTGGATGGCACTCCAGTGTGTAGTCTGGGACTGAAGCCTAGGTTAGGGACAGGCACCAGGTTCCCCTACACCAGTGGTCCCCAAACTTTTTACCCCATACCTCCCTTGTCGTGCCCCTCCAGCCACAGCTCCAGAAGGAGCATGGACAGGGGTAAGAGAGCCAAGGCTGGGGCTGGGGCCGGAGCGCTGGGGATGCGGGGCCACACCAGGAGCAGAGCCCCAGGGATGGGGCCGGTGGCCGGGGCCAGCAGCTAGAACCAATGGCCAGGGCTAGGAGCGGAGCTGGGTGGTGCTCCCTCTCTGCCCTCCAGGGAGGCTGGCCAGAAGCCCCCAAAAATAGTCCTCTGCGCTCCCCCTAGGGAGACACGCTCCACAGATTGGGGACCTCTGCCCTATACCTTAGCTGCACCATCTGGAGAGAGTGAATGCAGACTCCTGCCACCAAGGACTAAAGGGCTGCTAAGCCCAAGGAAAGCAAAGAATACCAGAGGTCAGCCGATTCCTGAAGCAGGACTGGGGCCTATTTTGTTTTGTTTTTTTTAAAAAACCCACAAAGGAAGAAAACCAAACGCCTTAGGTACGAGGCTGGCTCTAAGTTTTTTGGCGCTCCAAGCAAAAAAATTTTGGCTGCCCCACCCTAGACCTAGACTCTCCCACCCACACCCTCCTGCCGCCCCAGCCCTGGACTCTTCCCCCCGCCCGATCCACATGCCCCCTGCCGTCCCAGCCCTGGGCTCTCCCCCTCCCCCCCGATCCACCCCAGCCCTGGGCTCTCCCATCCCCACATCCCATGCTGCTTCATCTCTGGGCTCCCCCCCCACCAGTGCCCCCCCACCCATACACCCCCTGCTACCCCAGCCCTGGGCTCTGCCCCCTCCACCTGCACCCCCTGCTGCCCCAGTCCTGGGCTCTCCCCCACCCCCCCACCCCACCCCCGGAGCAGAACCCATGGCAACGGTGGTTCTGTCAAATATCAGAGGGTAGCCGTGTTAGTCTGGATCTGTAAAAGCAGCAAAGAATCCTGTGGCACCTTATAGACTAACAGCTCATGCTCCAAAACGTCTGTTAGTCTATAAGGTGCCACATGATTCTTTGGTGGTTCTGTCGAGTCGCAAACAGGTCTACTTGGGGATTGCCCCACTCTCAGAAGAGTTGATGAGAGACCTCCAGGTGAAGCGACCACTCATGTTGGGAGGAGAAAACCCTGCTCAAGCGATCAGCCTGCATGTTGTTGGTGCCTGGCAGGTGGAAAGCCTTCAGGGACATGTCGTGGGCTATACAACACTCCCAGAGGCTGAGGGCTTCCTGGCAGAGGGCCGAGGACCCCACCCCGCCTTGCCTGTTGATATAAAATATCGCAGTAGTGTTGTCTGTAAGTACTCTGACCACCTTGCAGTGTAGCTGCAAGCTGAAAGTCATGCAAACTAAATGTATCGCCCTGAGTTCCCCGACATTTATGTGAAGGGATAGCTTTCCAGTGGACCACAAACCTTGGGTCTGTGATGTCCTTATGTGTGCCCCCCAGCCCAAGTCCAACACGTCAGACACTAGGTCGAGCAACAGGGTCGAGTCCCGGAAAGGAATTCCCTGGAGCAGGACCAGCATTGTAGAGTGGCAATCACCCGCACCAGTACCGAGAGAACTTTATCCAGTTTGTCCCTGGCCTGGGAGAATTCTGAGGCCAACCAGAGCTGGAGGGGCCTCATACGAAGCCTGACGTGGCGGACCATGTACGTGCACGCTGCCACGTGGCCCAGGAGCTGTAGGCGTGCCCTGGCCATGGTAACAGGGAACTCTGAGACCAAAGTTATAAGCCTCTTCAAGGTCCGGAGCCTATCCCCTTGGAGGCATCCAGGACAGCACCTATGAATTCTATGCGCTGCACTGGGACCAGTGTCGACTTGGTCGTGTTTACTAGGAGGCTTAGTTTGGCACATGTAGCCCAAGAGCAGGTCCACGTGGTTGCGTACCTGGGACAGCGAGCTGCCCTTGAGCAGCCAGTCGTCTAGGTAGGGGAATATCTATATCCCTCAGTGTCTGAGCTAGGCCACCACTACCGCCATACACTTCGTGAACAACCTGGGTGCGGTGGACAGGCCAAAGGGGAGGACCGTAAATTGGTAGTGGTCCTGTCCTACTAAAAAGCGGAGGAAGTGTCTGTGCCCCTCGAATATGTGGATATGGAAGTATGCGTCCTGAAGGTCCAGGGCTGCATACCAAAGCCACGGATCGAGCAGCCATATCAGCCGCATCTGCCGCCACCAGCAAAGCAGCCTTTACGGCAGCGGCGCCCTCCTTTACCAGTGATTGAATTCCTTCCTTTCATGCTCTGGAAGGGAGGGCTCGAATTTTGGCAGTGACCCCACAAGTTAAACTCATATCAACTAAGGAGGGCTTGGTGGTTGGCTATCCGA
Organism: Gopherus evgoodei; assembly: GCF_007399415.2. NCBI lineage: Eukaryota > Metazoa > Chordata > Testudines > Testudinidae > Gopherus > Gopherus evgoodei. Next base: position 48,850,057 of record NC_044332.1, read on the forward strand.
AGCTGGCGGACGAATAAAGCTTTCTGCCAAACGAGTCCAGTCTTTTGGAGTCTTTATTCTTGGGTGCGGGTCCTGGTTGGCCTTGTCTTTCCCTGTGGTTCACATATTCCACCAGTAGGGAGTTGGGGGCCGGGTGAGTATAGAGGTATTCATGCCCCTTCGTGGGCACAAAGTATTTGTGCTCCGCCTTTTTTTGTTATCAGGGCCAGAAGGCCGGTGTTTGCCAGAGGGCAATGGAGATGTTGACCACCCCTTCATGGAGCGGGAGGGCCACTCTGCCCAGTGCCGAGGATGAGAGAACGTTAAACAGTAAGTGCGAAGGTCCCTCCATCTCCTCAGCTTGGAGATGGAGACTGGATGCTACTCACTTCAGCAGCTCCTGATGGGCCCTGAAGTCCTCCTGCGGTACAGAGGGAGGCGGAGCTGCGATCTTGTCATCTGGTGCAGGGAAGGAAGCCAGTACCGGGCTCTGCATATCGACCAATGCCACAGGGTCCACCCCTTGATCTGACTCCTTGTGCAGTACCGAGGAACCATGATAGGGGTTGCCTGACATGGGTCTAGCCTCCCCCCATGCCTCTCTTTATGCTTCTGAGATGACAAAGCCTTCCTCTGCTTTTTCGACAGAAAGCGGTGCCGGCCAACGGAAGGTGCCAGGGGATCGCCATGCGCCGAAGACAAAGTATCCAGTGCCAATTCCGCTCAGTGCACCGGGGTAGGAGCTAGTGCCAACTCTATGAGAAGGACCCTAAGTCTAATGTCTCTCTCTTTTTTTGACCTGAGTTTGAAGGACCTGCAGATTTTACAGCGGTCACTGATGTGGGATTCACCCAGGCAGCAGAGACAGTCGGTGTGCGGGTCACTCCTGGGCATTGAACGTCTGCAAGACTCACACGATTTAAACCCTGGGGCATACCCCGGCCCGAAGAATAACTAACTAAACTAGAACTTTTACTAACTAACTGACAGAGGTACTACTGAACAACCAACAAGATTTGAGATGAGCTGCAGCAAAGCTGGAGCGAGCAGTTCCAATGCACCATCACTGGCAGCAAGAAGGAACTGAGGGTGAGGGGAGCGTGTGGCTCCCCTTATGGCGCCACTACAGCGGCGCCACTCCAGGGGTCGCAGCAGCACTCCCCCTAAAGGCACTACTAAGGGAAAAACTTCCGGCACCAGTGCACATGGCAAGCACAGACACCTACTGCAGAATACACATGGCACGCACTCAAAGAAGAATCCCAGAATTAAGGTTATCCAGGCCACTTTAATTTTGTCCCCCTGTACGTATGCATTGTGACACAGTCCAATTACATGATTACATACTATCTTTTTTTTCACAGGACTCTTGCCTTCTTGACAGTGCAGGATGGATGGTGCTCGCTTGCGGTGTAAGTATTCAATATTTTGTTTTGTTCTTGTTCGATGTGTGGCCCCATGTCTTATTTACTGGACACCCTGCTTCTTCAAACTCTGCTCTGTTGACAAAATTGTTAATTTCCTTATGGGCTTTCTATGGCACTCATCACTAATGTATCTGAATGCTTCACAAACACTAATTTATTTAAAACACCCCTGTGAAATGAAGGGATAATATTCTTATTTTACTGATAGTGAAGTGAGGCATAGAGAAATTAAGGTCCCAAGTATACAATAATTTTGAGTGCCCAATTTGACACACCTAGGATGTCATTTTTCCAGAATACTTAGCATTATATAGCAATCTGAACATATAAAGCACAGTTCCTATAAACTTTAGTTGCAGTCGTGAGTGCTCAGCATTTCTGCAAATCAGAAATCAAGCACCTAGAAAATGAGGATCACACAATCACCAGTGACCACCTGAAAAATTTGATTTAAAATGTCTTGCTTAGCATCACATAGGAATTTTGTGGCACAATCAGGGGTAGATCCATTCCCCATTCAACTATTTTAAACCATGTAACCATCAATTCTCTTCCTGAAGTCCTCTGCTTCATTCATTACACACCTTCCAACTTTACAACAAATGAAGCAGAGGTGCTGCAGACAACTGTCATAGACTCATAGACTTTAAGGTCAGAAGGGACCATTATGATTATCTAGTCTGACCTCCTGCACAATGCAGGCCACAGAATCTCACCCACCCACTCCTGTAACAAACCCCTAACCTATGTCTGAGTTATAGAAGTCCTCAAATCGTGATTTGAAGACCTCAAGCTGCAGAGGATCCAGCAAGTCATCTTCAGTACACAACCCTAATTCATCCCCAGAGCAGGTCCATCCTGCCCTGCATGACGAAGTAGTCCATGTGGGAAAATGTAGTACATGATCATATAATTAAAGACTGTATTATAATGCATATGCACAAGGGGAATAAATTACGGTTGCACAGACAACCTTAATTCTGGCACCTCCTAACTTTTGAGTGCTTGACTTTGCAACCTTAATAATATTCTAGTAACATAGTAGGTTTTTCTTTTGATTGACAGACATGTAGTAAGGGGCGTACGGTATTTGGAAGCATGTAATACCCTTTTTCAGGCAGCTTGCAGTCTGAAGTGAAGCCTGCTTATCCCCACCACCTGCTAAGGCACAAAGATGATGCCCTTTTCTTCTTCCTGAGACCTAATGGCAGCCAGAATTAATCATTTTGGGTGTTTTCTCTGTTTTCTATTTTTTTAATGAAACTTAGGGTTTGTCTACACATGACACTTGGGAAAGTTAAGGCAAATCAACTAAAAATGATCATAAATTATGTTCTCCAGAGGATGTTACAGTGAGTTAAAGCCAATTTATTCCTGAACAAGAGCATCCGAAAGGGCTTTAACATGTTTCAATTTACACACATTGATTTCACACCTTTTACAGGGAATTAACTGCTTTCCTGAATGTCCCCATATAGACATGGCTTAGAAATGTAGGTCACCTATCCTATTTTTCCTGAAAGACATTACGGATAGGGCTCTGTGTCTGTCAGAGGTTGCAGAAGTCAGAGATTCCTAGGGTTACCAGGCATCCAGTTTTCAACCAGAACACTCGGTTGAAAGGGGACCCTGGCGGCTCCAGTCAGCACCACTGACCGGGCCATTAAAAGTCCAGTCGTCAACAGAGCGGGCCTCAGGCAGGCTCCCTGCTCTGGCTCTGAGTGACTCACGAGAAGTGGCAACACATCCTTGCAGCCCCTAGGTGCAGAGGTGGCCAGAGAGGCTCCGCGTGCTGTCCCCGCTCCAAGCGCTGGGAAACACGGCCAATGGGAGCTGCGGGGGAAGTGCCTCCAGGCAAGAGCAGCATGCAGAGCCTCCCTGGCTACCCCTGCACCCAGGAGCCAGAGGACATGTTGCCGCTTCCAGGAGCTGACTCAGGTAAGCACCACCCGTAGCCCACCCCATACCCTGAGCCCCCTCCCGCACCCAAACTCCCTCCCAGAGTCCAAACCCCATTCCCCCTCCCACACTCCAAATCCCTGGGCCCCCCCCGGAGCTCCCCCCACCAACCAGAACCCTCACCCCCTCTCACACTCCAGGCCCCTGTCCCAGCCTGGAGCCTCCTCCCATGCGCCAAACCCCTCAGCCCCAGTCCGGAGCCCCCTCCTGCACCTCAAACCCCTTATCTCCAGCCCCTACCCAGAGCCCACACCCACTCGTGCACCCCAAACCCCTGATCCCTGGCCCAACCCCAGAGCCTGCACTCCCAGCCAGAGCCCTCACCCCCTCCCGCACCCCAATCCCCTGCCCCAGCCTGGTGAAAATGAGCAAGTGAGGAGGGTGAGGGATAGCAAGCAACAGAGGGAGGTAGGATAGAGTGGGCAGAGGGTGGGGCTTCAGAGAAGGGGAGGGGCCTTGGGAAGGGGTGTTGGGTTTTCTGCGAACAGAAATTTGGCAACCCTATGGATTCCATGACTCTCCACAAGCTCCGTGACTTCTGCAGCAGCCAGTATGGCTGTCCCCAGGGCCACCCAAGCAGCTGGCCCCAGGGCCAGCCACATCGGCCATTGTTGGAGCAGCTTCACAGCCAGCCACCTGGGCAGCCCCGGGGCCAGCCACACCAGTGCCCTGAAGCGTCCCTGGGGCTAGCTGCACTGGTTGCTGCTCAGGCAGCCCTGGGCAGCTGGCCCCAGGGACCACCTGAGCAGCAGCCAGTGTGGCTGGCCCCGGAGACTGCTTGAGCAGTGGTTCCAGGGGCAGCGGGAGCAGCTGTTGCTCAGTGGCCCCCGTCAGCTGGTGCTGCTAGCCTCAGTGGCTCCCAGCAGCTGATGTCCCTGGCCCCTGGGTCCCCCCAAGCACTGCACACACACCCCATCACTCTCCAGAGCAGCACGCGCGTGCGCGCACACACGCACCAGCCCTGCTGCTAAGATTTAGTCAGGGGTATTTATAGTACACGTCATGGACAGGTCACAGGCTGTTAATTTTTGTTTACTATCCATGACTTTCACTAAAAATACCCATGACTAAATCCTAGCCGTAACTATGGACAACTAGAGAATCAGTGGGTTTATGGCATCAGCTATAATTTACAAAAAATCAAATAAAAGCATTTTTTATGGATTTCAGACAGTACTATATCAAAGTACACATTTGGGACATATCATCTCAAATAATATTGAGTTACTTAGAGTGAATGTCCGTAAACCACAGATATTTATCAATAACTTTTATCTAAAAGAATCTAAGTAATTTTTTACCATTAATTTGTCTTGGCTCTTAAAATAATTAAACTCTGTTTAAATATACTTGAAGAATTGTAATTTCCTTAAGAAAATATTAAAATTAAAATATCCACTTATGAAAATGTTAAATGCTGAATTCATGAGTTATTATTAGATCTACAGTATAGCAATATTTCAATATTCATACCCGATTCCTTCTTGCTTCCCTTTGCACCTTCTCGGCTCTTTTTTAATACCGCTTTTAACATTTTAATACCGCTCCTGAAGGAAGAAAAAAAAATTTAAATACATCATTAATAATGAAAGTTCACCCAAAAAGAAAATTGCAACAGACAGGAGGAAGATAAAACTAAATACGAGGGTATTCATTTGAAACACGTTGATGGTTTACATTAATTTTCTTTAACCAAGTTACATTGGTCAAACCAAATACTGAAGCTGCAAGGAATGTTTTAATACTTGAACCAAGTGATTAAGGGTTCACTATCTTGTTATAAAGCAAAAACAACATACAGCATTCTCCACATTCCACATATAATTAAGGTTATGAGGCTAAACCTGGATAAGTTACTGTAAGACACTCTAGCAAAAGAATGCCTGCTCCTGACCAGAGTTCATCAAGGAGGAGGAAAATAAATTTAGACAAAACAATACCTACTTGAGGTCGAGTGAAGGTGACAAAAAAACAACACTTGACAGTACAACTTATCAGCACCTTCAAATGCTGATATAAAGAGTAAGTACAATAGAACTTCTATATGGAACAAATATTTTTACTAACTTAATCCCCCACAACTCATGCCACTAAGAAGCCAATTTATTTAAAACCATCTTAGCACTGTTTTGCCCCACAATCATGAGTCATCACTACCACGAAATTTTGCATTAAAAATAAAATTCCAGTTTCTGTTCCTCATCTCCCATTCTACAGTCTAAAAGACCTAATTTTCTGTGTCATCAACTTCTGCAGCAGCTAATTAGTTTCAGAAAGTTACAGACTAAGAGAAGAGAAGAAACATTTGGAAGAGAAATTTCTAAACAAAATGTTCTAGTTCTCATGGAAATGAATATGAAACAATGAATGAAAGAGAGCACAAGGGTATTACTCTAAGAAGAAATGGTCCCTAAACATAACTTTTTCACTAAACTTCCTGAAGTATCAGAGTCCTCAACCTCATTTTAGCTTAAGGATCTTCTAATGGAAAAACACAATTCTACAGCTTTTGTTTTTTCTCTCTTTTCTTTTAAGTGTCAAACAAGCATACAGCATGCAACAACCAAATAAAGTAATTATTACTAATATGTACTGTAAGAATTTACTCACCTTGTGCAGTAACAATGTTCCCCAAGACATGCATCCCTATGGGTGCTCCGCTGTAGATGTGTCTGTATCCATGCTCTGCTGATCAGAGAACTTTGGTAGCAGTGTCCATTCGGTCCACAAATGCGCTGTTTCTCCTCATGCTGTGCCACAAGGCTAGCCAGTGCACACAGACTAACTCTCCTCAATTCCTTCTCTACTGCAGAATCATAGCGAGAACTCCAAAGTAAAGGAGAGGAAGCACCCATAAGGATACACATCTCAAAGAACCATCATTACTGCACATGGTGAGTAACTTTTCCTTCGAGTAGCGTCCCTATTGGTGCTCCTGAGCAGTACCCTCTTGGGAAGGAACCTGAGGAAACATCTGTAAGCCTGTAGTATTGAAATGGGAAAGCAGACATCTTGTAAGTCGAGGGCCAAAAACCAGTCTCCCTGTTCCAGTGATAGAATGATTGTCGATAAAGGTGACCATCTTGAATTTCTGAGCTTGGATGAACTTCTTGAGAGCTCTGAGGTCCAGAATGGGTCTTCAACCTCCCTTCCTTTTGGGTATTAGGAAATAACGAAAGTAGAACCCCTTGACTCGTAAATGTTGAGGTACTTGTTCTTTGGCTCTTCACTACAGGAGGCAATCTATCTCCCACCATAGTAGACTCTTGTGAGAAGAGTCCCCAAAGGAGGAAAGGGAAAGGTGTTGTGGAGGGGGTAGGAAGGTGAAGTGGATGGAATACCCAGATCTGATGATCTCTAGGACCCATCTGTCCAAGGTTAGCACTCCCAGGTACTGCGGAACGCTGCCATATGGTGGCCAAATGGGTGCATGGTCACAAAAAGTAGTGAGGAGTAGTCTCACGGTACCTTAACCTGCCCATCAAAAGCAGTGTTTAGGGCCAGGTTATTGGATCAAGGACTGGGAGCTGAAAGGCTTTCCCTTTTTCCGCTGGGGCCAATTGTTCCATTGTGACAGAAACTGGGACAAATAAGGACTCTGTTGGTGTTGAGGGCTAAACAACATCTCTTTTGCACCAGTGTATAGATTCCCAGTGACTTGAGAGTGGCCCTGGAATCCTTCAAGGAATGGAGAGAGGTGTCAGTCTTCTCAGAAAAGAGCTTCACACCCTCAAAGGGAAGGTCCTCCACCATGGTCTGCACCTCCTTCGGGAAAGGAGAGGTGCAGCCACGATGCCCATCTCCTCACCACAACCATGGAGATGGTCCTGGCAGCTGTGTCAGTGACATCAAGGGCCAACTGCAAAGATGTTTTTGCCACCAGTTGCTCCTCCTGGATGATGGCCTTGAAGGAATCTTGAGAAATCTCTGGCAGATCATCAATAAAGTAGTATAATTTATTATAATTTGTATAGCTGTACTTTGCCGTGAGCACCTAATAGTTTGCAATTCGAAACTGTAAGGTGGCAAAGAAATACGCCTTCCTACCAAAGACATCAAGGCACTTCCAGGCTCTATCTTAGGGCGTTGTCCTAGAGGGGTTCTGTTGGCTACGAGAGTTCACAGCATACACCATGATGGTATTGGACGGTGGGTAGGTGAATAGAAACTCTGATTCCTTTGTGGGAACATAGTATTTTTTGTCCACCCACTTGCATGTCGGGGGCCACTGAGGCTGGGTTTGCTACACCATCTTAACTGGGTCTAGGATGGCCTCATTGATTTGTAGGGTGATTTTGGAGGTAAATGAAGCATAGAGGATGTGGGTAAGCTGGTAGGACATATCTTTAACCTCCTACAATGGTATGCAGAGGGTGTCGTTGACTCTCTTCGCCAGCTCTTGGACCAAACAGAAGTCATCTGCCATGGAAGGTGGCGACGTCATGACCGCTTTGTCCAGGGAAGAAGAGGATATGGCCTTGGGTGTGACCCCCTCCTCTGTGTTCACCACTTGCTCCTCCATTTGTTGGGGTTCTGAGGACTGTGATGCTGTAGCTGAGGTGGCATACCTGGGAGGCTCTCAGGCGATGGTCAGTGCCCTCAAGGCAGGCTGTTGGTGTTGTCGCCTGGGGTTCCAGTATGGTCAATGCGGTAGCATAGGGCCTGATGCAGGTGCCCACGGGTGACTTTACCCAGATGGTGACAGTGCCATCTGGTGGCACATTCCCAAACTTGTTGATACTGGGTCCCATATGGTGCTTGGAAGAGTATAGAGAAACCCTGTTCGAACCATCATTTGTCATCAGAGGGGCATGGCATGATTGTGGGAAAATGGCTCTTGGTTGACCACGGGTTGATTCCGTGATCTTGATACTGAGGGGTAGATAGTCAGGAGTTTCCAACATAGCCAGCTCATTGAACCAGGGGTTTAGCCACAGGTGGGCCTGGGTGGGCCACATCTAGGCCCACCCAAATCTGAGCCGGGTATAGTGCTGCCAGAGCAGCTCTGGAGTGTCACTCAGGCACCTGAAATCCAGGACGGAATTATGAACCTGCCCTTCAGAAAGCTACACTCCAACAGCTCTGCCTTACCATTTTCTGAGCTACCCCATGCGTGTGTCCAGCTTGGCAGGTGAAGCCCTTTGTTTGGGAGCACCAGGGCTACGAAAAAGAGTTAGGTGTCAAAGAAGAAGCTGAGCTACCAGAGTCTTATTGCCCATCCATTCAAAAGTTGAGGCCCACTCAAATTTCCACTCCCAGCTACACCACTGCACCAGACTGATAGAATTCTGCTGGTACCGAGTGTCCAAGCATTAGTGGCAAAGCTGGGGGAGATGGGAACTTTGCCATACTGATCTCTCCGGTGCTGGATGGTACCACCAACAGCTCACACACCAGGAGCATCTTAAGGTGTTTGCCCTCATCTCGCTCTACCAAAGATTCAATTCCCATGCCAAAAGGGTTTATGGGCCTATCAACAGTACCAGACACCAATGGTCACTGCAAGACATGGGTGCCAGACAATCTCAGTCCCAGGATACCAAGCGAGCTGGTGATCACTTTTGGCTATCCCTGGGCTCACTGAGAGGACTTCCCACTCTCTTTTTCAAATAGTGAGAGGAGTCCTCGGACTGTTTCTTTGACCCACTATCCTTCAAAGTCAAAATCTGAAAGGAAGATTTATGTCCTCTGGAGGGCTGGGATCGGAGAGGCGCTTCCATAAAGATGATTTTTTGGCAGAGCTCTCGGTCCTTGCACAATCTCAGTTGGAGCTGCTGGCAGAGGAAACACCTGTGTTGGATGTGACCCTCGTCAAGGCAGCAAATGAACCTGGAGTGCTTGTCCACAACCAGGATCGCTTCACTGTAAGTGCCACATTTCTTGAAGCCCGGAGAGCCAGGCATACCCTTGTCAAGGTGGGTTCCCCTCTCCTGGCTGGAAGCCGACACAAGAACAATGTCTTTTCTTTTTTCTTTATGTTGTTGTGGGTTTTTAAGGCTCCGTCAAATAAAAGCCAAAAGAAGGCTAAAGGGTTTCTAAAAGCTAAAGATTAACAACCCACTAATGGACAGCTAAAGGGTCTGTCTCTAGCCAGAGGCACTTGAGAAGGAACTAGGAGCAGTTAGCCTGGGCACTAGCTAGCCTCCTGGCCCAGTACAAGGAGAGACAATGCATGTGCAGGCCCAACGGACACTGCTACCAAAGTTCTCCGATCAGCAGTGCAGGGACGCAGACACACCTACAGTGGAGCACCCATAAGGACATTACTCAAAGAAGAATACTGTAACTGAATTATACAAAATCCATATGGAATAAATAGAAAAAGCAACAATAATCAGTCTATCTGAAAAGTTTAACTTTCTGAACAATTTATACACCATTTTATAAAACAGAAAAAGAGTCACCATAGCAAACAGTCCTTAGGATTCCATGAATAACCTGTATAGCATAAGTTTCATATAAATTAGAAACCTGGAATCATTCCACTGCACCATCTAAATTTTGCACAGGGGAGGTGAAGACATACACACAAGTAGGTCAATTTCTGCATCATGGTAAGTTCTTATATAGTAAAACAAGACCTTAGAGGGGGAAAAAAAGTCCTTTGTTAGATACTGAAAAGATAATCTAAACAAAAGTTGTACTGATAAACAGGGTGGATAAAAATCAATGATTTAAAAAAAATCGGATTTTATTTAAATTGAATTTTTTTATAAAATGCTTTTTGAGGGGAAAAAATCCTATCTAAAGATCATTTTAATTAATATCCATGATGAGATATCTTTGAGCTATAATGTAATAGAGATTATAAATTCTAATTCTATAGTATGAGACAATATATTCATGTAATATTTAAGAAAAGTTTTGTAAATGAGTTCCAATAATTCATGGATTAGGGACTCAATTTTATGGGGCTCCACAGGCTTCTGTATAGATTATTTAGGTTAATCTTTCTATCTACCCAATGGGACTCAGTGCTCAACTTAGAAGATACCATCAGAGATGCTTAGTTTTGCAGTTCTCAAACTGTGGATTTGTTTCTCCAGAGATAATATGCTTGTTAACAGCAAAAATGTTTTTAAATAAATAATATATAGAGGTGAGAAATAACAGACCTCAACCCAACTGTTTCTCTGCAAATTTGTGTACACAGAGTCAAACCCTTACCTCCCTCTAAAAGTGCAAAGTTTCAAAAAGTTCAATGAATAGAAGATTGTTGGGGACAGAATAGATCTGGACAAGGAGAAGAAGTCTGGAGATAAATGTGAGAAGGGAAGGACAGGCAGTAGAAACAACAGTGAAACTGTTTGAGCAGCATATTCCAGAAGTCTTGAGGTCTTTCTGAGTGTAGCCTTCATTGAGTTGAGATCTGCCACACCATTCTCTCACTAGAAAGGAAAACCTATAATGACAGCAGGCTGTAAAAGAGAGCCAGCTTGGGAATAAGAACCATTCAAGAAATATATGTTTGCTGATGATGTTTTAAAGAAAGTCACGCCAGGGAATTGGAAGAAGTCACTTAAGCACTTGGATTCAGAGACTGTTGAAGTGATAATCTCATTTTTAACAGCAGTAGCTTCTTCTGTTGGCGTAGAAAGAATATTTTCTTCCTTTGCACTAATTCATTTTAAATTGAGAAGTAGTTTGGGACCTGAAAAAGCAGGAAAACTTGTTCTTCTTTTCCAGATTATGAACAAACAGGAAAATGAAGATGAAGACGACTGAGTTAGATGCAGAAGCCAATACTTTAAGTTTCTCACATTGACTTGAGATAGTGAATTTAATTTTGGGTTTGTTTTTTTTAAATATTTATTTCATTTAACTATTTTAGTTAAAAACAATTTTAACAAAAACAAACCTGATTTTAAAAAACTTGAATGTTTAAGTAAATTCAAAAATTCATATGCTTGTTTTGTTAAAATGTTATATGTTCGCCATTGAAGAAAAAAATGCAGACTACATAACGTTGTTGTTTTTGTTAAATAAAACAATTTAAATGTCTGTCTGGTGATGTTCTTCTAATACAGCTTGCCAAGGAAATCCTCCAAATATTAATGAATAACCTCTTGAATTGGAGATAGCTCATCTCCCAGTGACTTCATAAATATCTGCTTCAATTACCTTTGGTAAATGAAATAACCAATCATTCATTTTCTGATATAGCTGTAAAACTAATCTGAAAAGTTCTCAAAATAAAACACTTTAAAAATGTATAGTGTGTACCTTCTGAAAATGAAACCTACATCTATCTCTGAGTTGCGAAGAATATGTATTGAGCTTCTAACAACCAACAAGAAGGCACTTTTATGTAGAAATCCATGATTAAATCAAGTCTTCCTGACTAGTGATTTAAATCAAATCCACCCTGCTGATAAATAAGACTCCTTAGCAGTGCATGTTACAGTGCATCGCCCATGCTCTGCAATGTCTCTCCACTTAAGCCTTTACAAAACATCCAAGTGAAAAATTATGTAGATCATGTTATGGTTCCCCATGAGAACCAGTTCCCACAATGGCAAATGGAGACAAATAATTCCTTCCAAGAATTTCCTTACCACTACACTGGAAAAGACCAATCTTCCACGAATAGGGGGATGAAAGGCTGAGATCATCACTAGATATGCCCTCAACAAGCTAAGCATAAGGCGCAACAACTGAAGATGCGGCAAATACTCCTGATTACAAGCCAGCATTGGCTGAACTCCGTAGGCCAATGACCAGATTGAAAACTGGGCCTATTTTGCAAAATAGACCATCCGAATAGAGGGTTTCCTATTAGCAAGCAGAACCTGTCGAACAGCCGCCAAACATTACTCTTCCTCCTCATTCAACCACAGAGCAGCCACATCATGAGATGCAGGGAGGTTGAGGAAGAAATGGATAGCATAACCCAATTTGACAGTGCTGTTGATAATAACTGAGCTCCAAACATCTAGAAAGCAAGCTAGCCTGTCTCCAAATTGGGGGGAGGGTGGGGGAAAGAGAGAAGAGAAACAGGATAATGGAAGTCACAACTGGACTGCTGCCCTGACAAACAAGTCAAAAACAGACACTTGATGGCATTGGAGGAGGGTGTGTCGACTGGCCAAACCCACAACCTGAATGCTTCCACCTCTGGGACCAATACCCCTTCCTGGGGTAGTCCCGCTGTCTCTGAGGAGGGAACAATTGTCCAAAGGGGCATTACAGGCAGTACTGCTGCAGCTGACCTCTGGCATCTTTGCACTGCCAGCGTACACCCCCAAAGCCCTAGAAAGGGTAGACATTTTTGTTGGTTTTGTCCAAAAAGAGGATCCAATTATCAAAGGGCATGTCCTCTATAGGGAGCAATGCCTGAATTTTGCAGCCAGGATGCCCTGCTCATGGTCACCACCAAGGCCATCATTCTGGTTGAAGCATATGTTATGTCTAGCATGGCCACCCAGGAGCCTTTGGCAACAAATGATTGAAATTCTCCCTGGAGGTTTCAGGCAGCTGGTCTGTAAATTCAGACAGACGTCTAATTTACAAAATCGTATTTGGACAACAGCGCCTGCTGGTTTGCAATCCCCATTTGCAGGTAAGAGGTGGTACAAATCTTTCTACCCATTAAGTCCATCCTTAAAGAGGTCTTTTCCTTAGGAGTGGACTTCAATCTGCCCTGTCAAGCTCTGTCATTCATGGCAGTTACGATGAGTGAATTAGGAGCTAGGTGGAACCCCTCAGATCGCTTCATCAAGACAAAAATAGTGTTTCTCCAAACACTTTGTCATGGGTGGCACTGAAGCTGGTGTGCTCCAATTAACCTTTGCAGACTCCAGGAATGCCTCATTGAGTACAAGAGGCCACTCTCCTGAGGGAAGATGGCTGAAGGATGTCCAACAACTTATGGGTATTCTCCTGCAGGAGCTCCATCTGGATGTCCAGGGAAGCAGCCATGTACTGCAAAAGGTCCTGGTAGGCCTTGAAGTCCTCAGGCACAAAAGGGGAGGAAGAGTCAGACACACCTGAGTCGCTCGCGGATGAGGAAGAGGCAGTTAACTGTGCCAATGATGGGTCCCCTTCCTGAACAGGCAGACATGGATGGGGCAATTCTAAAGGCTCCCTGAGGTAAGAAGGGGGAACAGCTGGCACCTGAAATTGTGGCAGGTGAACAGCCCCAGCCACTAACATGACTGGTTATCTTGTCTTAAGAGTTGGATAAGGAGCAACTCATAAGTTCCATGGGGGCAGCTGGACATAAGGGTAAGGTCTTGGTGGTCAGCAGGCAACAGGTCACAGGCCCCCATCCTGACCAGATCTCGGTACCCATGCTGCTCCATGAACAGTCCCAGGTGTAGGCCAGGAAATGGAGAGTGGGAGAATGATGCTGCCCTGGATACCAAGAAGTCTTGAGATTCTGGAGATAAAGCCGGAGCCAGCCTCGACGGTGCAAGCAACCAGTCAGACTCACCCATAGCGAGGGAGGGATCGTTGCCAACTGCTGAAACACCTCATCTGGCCCAGGATAGTCCTCAACTGTCTCCAGTGCTAGAACTGGTGTTGGTACTAAAGCTAGTGGCAGTACCGAAACAGTCGACAGTACTGAGGTAGGGAGCAGGTAATGCTGCCATGGTAACACCAGCAGAGTGGAATGCAGTGATGCTGAGGAGTTTCCCAGTGCCAAGGAAGTCCCTTGTGCCAAACCCAACACCGGACTCACTTGCATGGTCTGCAGTAAAGAAACAGCAGGCTGCTGTGCCACCAGACCCAAAGGTTCAGTAGCCTGTCCAGGGAGCAAAGTTGTGGATCCCATAGCCCTGGCTAAGTCCTGGACCAAAGGAGACCTCTAGACGGAAAGGCAGAGGAAGTCTGCCGCCACATGATATGCTGTCAACATGGACACAGTTGGCACTGGCATCACCTTTGTCAGCACTAGATCCAACAGACACTCCAAGGCCACAGCCTGAGTTGACGGTACAGAGCCTCTCGCATCCCTACATAGTATCAGGGAGCAGTTGGAAGGACATGCTTCATCCCACATGCCAGCAGCAGCTGTACTCTTCCTGAAGGAGGAATAAAAGACACCATGAGGACTGGAGTGGTTTTATGAGAGCTTTTCTTCGGCACACTCAAAGGAGAGCAATTTTTTTCAGCCAGCACCATTCACTGAGATCAAGGGCAACCTATGACCGAAGTAGGCCTTGGCAACGAAGCAGGCCTCATGACAAAGGTCTCTAGCGACCTGAGTCAATTTTGTGAATGATTCACAGATCAAACGCCACTCTTTGATGTGAGCCTCATCTAAGCAGATCAAACACCTTGTGAGAGAGTCATCATTGAGGATTGCCTCTCACCTGAGAGGCACATTTGAACCCTGGTGAGGGCATCACCAAGGGAAAACTAACTAACACGAATACTAGGATATTACTAACTATATACAACTAGAACAACAAAGTCCAAAGATTCTGAGGAACTGTTAGGTTAAGAATCACAGAGCTCCAGCTCCAATCACAGGTGATAAGAAAGAACTGAAGTGGGTTGGGGCAGCACCACCTCATATAGCCAGGCGAGGGGCTACAGCCACAAGGCACAAGCACTACACTCTATGGATACTGCTAGACAAAACTCTGGCTCTGGTGCACTGGATATGCAAACAGTTAAGTGGAATATACAGCTGCATCTACTCAAAGAAGAACTTCAGTGGACTTTTACAAGTCCAACATAAATAAAATTGAGGGAAAAACTGGACTTAGCTGAAATTCAAATGGCAAAGAGAAGACCACTAATAAGAACTAGAATGGATTTTAAATATTGTTGAAAGAAGTCTAGAACTTCTTGAAAACTAACAACGTTGCAGCTATATCAGGATTTTGGATTTCGATATGGAAAAAAGGGGGAAGCTGTTATAAAATTATATATAAAGTTTTATATCATTGGTTTTAAACAGACAGAGACAGACCCCTCTTTATCCTGAACACTCAACACATCTGTCTGTGTAGAGAAGGCCAGATTGGGAGAAATACGTTTGTAACTCCCTCTCATATGACACACACAATTTTGTAAACAAACAAACCAGAAGTGTTATATTCTCCCCAGACTTGACCCCTACAATTATAGGCAATAAATATTAAAATGGTCAAGAAACTAGTCTTCAGATCAAAATTCTGTGCCTGCAACAGTTCTGTATCTAGCAAAACTGAAGGCACTCCTACAGCACAGAAGCTTTTTCTGGGAAATGGAGGTAGTGCACTAGGAAAAAAATTACAAGACTGAAACTGGGGCTCAACTGCCATCCTCCTGTGTGGTCCTTATAGGCTTTGGACTTAAATAGATGCTACAGAAGATAGTGCTAGGGAACACCTAAACAGAGTAATTACAGTGCCTGACTCCAGCCACCACATAGTGCTGCAGCAGTAACAATTCAATTCTCCATCCATAACCTCCTCCTCTGTCAGTTGCTTCTACCTGTACAACAGAGCAGAAGAGAAGATGACCTTCTCTGCAGAAGCCTTAGAAATGAGTGATAGTAGCAGCAGCTCCTCACAGCCACAAACTTCTGGGCAATTATTGCTAAGAGGAGGAAGGATGAGAGTGGAAGCACGGAGAAGACAAAATGAAACTGGGGAAGAGGGAAGGGAAATAGTGTAGAGGTGATACAACCATCCTCCCCCTGCCCCCACCCCCACCCCCAGGAAATGTGGAATGGGTGCAACTTCAGGAAAAGATAGCACTCACCAATCAAGTATGTAGCTGTAAAGGAGAAAGGAAGAATCATGACTTTGCATTAAATATGTCAAAGAACTACTTAGATTTGGGACTATAAACCTACTGCCATAAAAAGCTTACTTCACGGTATATATAAAAAACCCACCTACATTAGATTCAACATATTTGACCATTTGTATTTTCTTCCCTCAGAAAAGAATACGTTACCACCACCACAAGATGAACATAGTAAGGTGTTCATTTAAAATGAAGACATTAAACCAAGTTAAGTTACTCAACAGATTTTGAGACCAGTGCCAACAAATCAGGAAATTGGGGACGCATCTTAGTCCTCGTGAAGGAAAAAAGATACTTTAAAAAGGATACGTGTCAGCCAATGTGTTTTAATTAGGGCTGTCAAGCGATTAAACAAATTAATCGTGATTAATCACGCTGTGAAACAAATTAATCATGCTGTTAAACAATAATAGAATACCATTTATATAAATATTTTTGGATGTTTGCCACAATTTCAAATACTTGTACATTGATTTCAATTACAACACAGAATACAAAATGTACAGTGCTCACTTTATATTTATTTTTATTATAAATATTTGCACTGTAAAAAACAAAAAACTGTAAAAGTTTGACAAGAGGTGAACAATTAATCTGCCTTCTATGCAGCATCCTAATTCTGAATGTGACAAACAAATAACCAGAAGGCTGTGCAGGCACAAAGTAGAGAGAGATGTCTTGAGCTTCAGAGGAAAAGGTGGGTGAAGCCTGAAACCTCTCCTAGTCAGCCGCTGCGCTGCATCAGGCAACGTCTTCTAGCATGGCTAGAAGAGGACTTGGCCCCGCCCCTTCTCTTCAGGCTCTGGCTCCGCATCCTCCACTCCCTAACTGGGCCGGTTGCTGGAAGGCACTCGACCCTTCATGCCCCTCCAACAAATTGCCTATGGACCTTTTGTCATAGTATAATTCCCAAATCTGAACCTTAGCGTCCAAAATATGGGTACTAGCATGAATTTTCCTAAGCTTAATTACCAGCTTAGATCTGATAGGCTGCCACCAATCAGGACTTAGGTAGAGCGCCTGATAGACTCTGGTCTCCCCAAACCCTTCCCTGGGGACCGCCAAGACCCAGATTCCTTGAGTCTCACAACAAAAGGAAATAAATCTTTCCCTCCCCCCTCTTTACCTCCTCCCAGATCTTTCCCGCCCTGGGTATACTAGGAGATCACCGTGATTCAACTCCGTGAATCTAACACAAAGAGGAAATTTACCTTTCCCTCCCTCAGGGCAATACAGATTCAAGCTCCTTGAATGTGACACAAAGAGGAAACTTATCCTTCCCTCCCCTCTGCTCTCTTTCCCTTCTCCCCACCAATTCCCTGGTGTAACAGATTCAGCTCCTTTGAGCCTTAACCAGGAGAAAAAAATCAAACAGGTCTTAAAGTAAAGCTTTTAATAAAAAAGAAAGAAAAAGTAAAAGGTTTATCTCTGCAATTTAGATGGTAAACAGTTACAGGGTCTTTCAGCTTATAGAAAATGGATAAACAGCCTTATCCAGAAAAAATACAATTTAAACTATTTCCAGCAGACTATACATTTGCAAATACAGAAAAACAATGTAAAAGCCTATATTGTCTTTCTACCTCTATACTTACAATTGGAAACAGAAGATTAAAGAGCCTGGAGATTCGTGTGGTCACTCTCAGAGCCCAGAAAGAGAACAGACCAAGAACAAAGGACCCACACCCAAACTTCCCTCCACCCAGATTTGAAAGTATCTTGTCTTCTGACTGGTCCTCTGGTCAGGTGTTGCAGGTCACTGTTTGTTAACCCTTTACAGGTGAAAGAGACATTAATCCTTAGCTATCTGTTTATGACACCTTTGATTAGTAAATGTCTGGCACATTTTTTCAGCTTGCATTAGAGGCTAGTTTTATTTGTACACTTTAAACTTGAGACAGCTCAATTTATTTGTAAAACCAAAGATGTAAGTTAAATTCCCAGTGATGTATGCCTACGGCAGTAATTTTGAAATATTACAGCACAAATACCACTAGCACTTATAGGAGATGTGAATACCTAATAGAAATCTCCTTTGCTGGGGGTGGGGAAAAAATCATTCAACAATATTTGGAAATGGAAGTTCATTTTAAAAGGTTGAATAATTTGCAGAGTTCTGCTATATAGATACATGCATGATGTCTACCATTTCAAACTTTGTATGACTATATATGTTTAGGAAAAGAAATTGTACATCAAATGCCCACAGAACACTGCACAAATGCAATATATTAAACTGATTACTTTCTATAGAAGTCATTTTGTTTTCTGGACAATGTTTCTAAAGATAGGAAACATCAGGAGGCAGCAATTCCTAAAAGTAGATAAATTTAGGAGAAGGGAACTTTTTTGTTAAGAAGTTAGACAAATCTACTGGAGACCTGATGTAGGTTCAGATTTAGGATAATGGGAGGATAGGGGCAGAAAAGGGAGGTAAACAACAAAACAACAAATATCAGGCTTCTACACTGACAGCTCACCGTAGGCAGATGCAGCTTCAAAACTTGGGTTTCTGTTTCTAAACCCTTTTCCTCTTCCTGAAACAGAATAAAATTCACATTTTTGAGTTACAAAAACACTTTGTTCATGTGCTGCCATTAACATGCAAATTCTACAAATTAAGTATATGTTTTAGTACTACATAAACACAGCTCTAATTCTTTCCTTGTACTCCTGGCATATATCCCTACCTAGATTTCACACAAATCCAAGACTCCAAAGCCAAAACTCTCATAAAAGTTTTCATGTGTTGCCTTGTAAAGTCATCTTAAGATTTCTATAAAAGGATGCATGCAAAAAAAAAATAAGAAAAATATTTTGGATAATTATACATTTAAAAAATGTATATAATGGTGTAACAATATAGATTATGGCATTTGGAAAGTGTTTCACCTGGCAGCACAAACTGGTTAAACTGGTTACACATACTTCCACAAATTCCTAACTAAGGAACATCTGCTACAAGGCAAGTGTTTTCTAAAAGACAAGATATCATGTAGCTCCTCCATACAGAATACAGAGTTTTATTACTATAGGCAATCTAGTTACCTAGTACTAGTTGAATAATAATCCCTTGTATGTTGGATAAATTGAAAATTGTTGACTTCATACTCATGAATAATTACAGTTTAGAAAATTTCATCAAAATGCACCATATTCCATCTTTTGGACTAAATGTTATACACAGTTTTGGAACTACACCTCTACCCCGATATAACGCTGTCCTCAGGAGCCAAAAAAATCTTACCGTGTTATAGGAGAAACCGCATTATATCGAACTTGTTTTGATCCACCAGAGCACACAGCCCCGCCCCCCCGGGAACACTGCTTTACCACGTTATATCCGAATTCGTGTTATATCGGGTCATGTTATATCAGAATAGAGTTACATTTCTCTCCTCTCTTTCATCAGAGACAATGTTGGAATCTACACTAATGAAGAATAACTCACTGTGTGGTATTTTAGATTAGAATACAAATATGCTGAGAGATGTTTCCTTTTGATTCTTTAAAGAGGATATTTACAGAACTTCTCAGAAGCAATACTGTATAAATATAGGTTATTAGGATTCTCTCCGTCATTTCAAGTTTCGTTATATTGCAGATTCATCAAAGCCAACTCAGGTGTTACCCTGGTTTTAACTTTTAAAACACTAAAAAATTACTAAAAATTCATCTAGTCAATTTTCATAGGTTGGCAGCTCCTTTCTTCTGTCATTATTATTCATACACACACATAATAAAAAAGTATTTAGACAGTTTCTCCCGTATATACCCTCACCCATAGAGCCTCTGCTGGCAACCACAGTGAAACTCTCGCCTGTTAATTATTTTCTGTGATCCAGTTGTGCCAATGCAGGCCATAGGACATCAAGCCACTCAGTCACTGAAGGATCAGTAATTTCACACCTGTGTGTCCTTCAAGCATTTCCCAGCAGCCCCTCTTCAGATGATGACTTCCACATTTGAACAATTAATATGAAAGCTAGACTAACACAGGGACCTGCTTGCACTGTTAATAACTAGCTCCTTTGAACCAGTATTTAAAATGGTGTAAGCGCTCACATAGGCAGGACAAAATTTTGGTGCCATTATTTCAGAGAGCAACAAAATCCTAGTGCAGGCAGGTGTACTGATGCCCCAAGGAGAGTGAGATCTAATTCAAAAGGACTTGCTTGACACTTGCATCCTTTTAACTATACCACATCTGGGATTGGGAGTAGGCATCCTACCCTGTAGCAGATGAAAAGCATCCTCTCTCTC
Organism: Gopherus evgoodei; assembly: GCF_007399415.2. Taxonomy (NCBI): domain Eukaryota; kingdom Metazoa; phylum Chordata; order Testudines; family Testudinidae; genus Gopherus; species Gopherus evgoodei. The sequence goes on from NC_044332.1 coordinate 48,870,429, forward strand.
AAGTCAAATGTGGCCTGCCAAGTCTTCCTGTGTGGCCCACCAGCTCACCTTAAAAAAAAGTTTATAATTAAATTCATGAACAGTGAAGCGCTACTGTCATAAACAGATAGCTAAGGGTTAATGTCTCTTTCACCTGAAGCACCTGACCAGAGGACCAATCAGGAAACCGGATTTTTTCAACTTTGGGTGGAGGGAATTTTGTGTCTGAGTCTTTGTTTTCTGTCTGCCTGCTTTCTCTGAGCTTTGGAGAAGTAGTCTCTGCTTTCTACTCTTCTGTTTCTAAGTGTAAGGACAAAGAGATCAGATAGTAAGTTATATGGTTTCTTTTCTTTGGTATTTGCATGAATATAAGTGCTGGAGTGCTTTGATTTGTATTCTTTTTGAATAAGGCTGTTTATTCAATATTCTTTTAAGCAATCGACCCTGTATTTTGTCACCTTAATACAGAGAGACCATTTTTATGTATTTTTTCTTTCTTTTTATATAAAGCTTTCTTTTAAGACCTGTTGGAGTTTTTCTTTACTTCAGGGAAATTGAGTCTGTACTCACCAGGGAATTGGTGGGAGGAAGAAATCAGGGGAGATCTGTGTGTGTGTTGGATTTGCTAGCCTGATTTTGCATTCCCTCTGGGGGAATAGGAAAGTGCTTTTTGTTTCCAGGACTGGGAACGGAGAGGGGGAGTCACTCTGTTTGGATTCACAGAGCTTGTGTCTGTGTATCTCTCCAGGAGCACCTGGAGGGGGGAAGGGAAAAAGAATTATTTCTCTTTGTTGTGAGACTCAAGGGATTTGGGTCTTGGGGTCCCCAGGGAAGGTTTTCAGGGGGACCAGAGTGCCCCAAAACACTCTAATTTTTTGGGTGGTGGTAGCAAGTACCAGGTCCAAGCTGGTAACTAAGCTTGGAGGTTTTCATGCTAACCCCCATATTTTGGACGCTAAGGTCCAAATCTGGGACTAAGGTTATGACAGCTACGGATCATTTTTAATGACTTCCTTAGTAAGTAACTTAATGGCAGTGCTTAATTTGTAATGAAAGAGGTGCCAGTGCTCAGCCCCAGCAAGCCCTGGATCAAATTAAGCACTGGCTGGGCAGCCGGAGAACAGCGGCTCCTGGCTGGGTGCCCAGCTCTGAAGACAGAGCTGCCACCAGCAGCAGTGAAGATGTAAGTGTGGCATGGTATGGTGTACTTCCACCCTTACAGATCAGCAGCTGCTGGCTGGGAGCCCAGAGGTGCCAGGGCTATGAACTTTCAAGCCTAGAGGTGCAAGAGCTCAGCCCCAGCAAGCTCTGGCATGAATTAAGCACTGCTTACTGGATCTTAAGTTCTCACAATAGCATTGGCTATGATTGAGCTAGGACATCACTCATTTGTTCATTTGTGATGGAAATTGAGCCAAAAATTAATGTGAATGGGACTAAACATTGCAAAGTCGACAGCAAAAACGAAGCTATAAACCTAAACTGGACAGCAGAATTTCTTATTATGCCACCTCATTTAAATGCAACACCTTTGTGTTTAACAACTGTGTCCGTCTGTAAGGTCGTCAATGTGAGGCAACACTTTGAATCAAAGCAGAGTAACTTTAACACGGCCTATCATCCTGGCAGTGTTGCAAGATGAGACAAAACTGAAAATCTGAAGTTTTCGTATCAAAACTCAAAATGTCATTCTCACAACATCAGCGACTGTATAGGAAAAAGCAATAGCTGCTTCTCTTCGGATACTGTTGGTACTAGCTAAAAAGAAACAGCCTTTCCTGGATGCCAAGCTTGTGAAGGAGTGCAAACTGGAAATGCTGGAGGAGCTTTTTGCCAGAGATAAAAACAAAGATGACACTGTGAACTGTGCGATGCAAGTTTCCATCTAATTCGATAGCAGTGCAAAGTTTGGAGGTAATTTATGAGGATTGTTTATCAGCACTGCTTTTTTATTTGAAAAATGCTAAATATACATCTCTTGCAGTGGACAAATAAAGTGATTTAAGCGACACTACCCAGCTATCACTGTTTGTTAGATTTTATGATAATGAAATTTTTCAAGGAAGAATTTTTGGGCTTAATACCATTAAAAACCTACACCACAGGAGAGATCATTTTTGAAAAGTTAAAAGACTTTTTTGAAAAAGAAAAAGAAAAAAAAAAGGTTTAGATCTGCAGAAAGCATACTTGCTTGTTACAGACAGAGGTCCCTCCATGACTGAGAGCTTTGCTTTTTGTTTGGCAGCAATATACCCTTCATTCAATATATATCACTGCATCATTCACCAGACTGTCTTGTGTGGTAACTAACAATGGGTACTAACAATGGGTACTGTGATAAGATTAGTGAACACTTAACTTCTAGATCGCAACTTCGTCTTTTTAAAGCTCTTTTACAAGACATTTAACCAAAAACAGTGACCTCTTGCAGCACAGTAACATTCGCTGGTTAAGTAGGGGGCATGTGTTATAAAGGTTGTGCATTATAAAGGTTATGCATGCTTCAAAAAGAAATAATAGAATTTCTTTCAAACCAAAAGACCAATAAGGCTTGCGAGTTCCTGGAATTTATTAATGATATCCCCTCTATGTCACAGGTAGCTTTTCTGTGCAATATTACTGGTCACTTGAATTCCCTCAACTTACAGCTCCAAGACCATGCAAGCAACACTGCGGATCTGTTTGAAAAAGTGCATGCGTTTCAAAGGAATCTTCAAATCTTTCAGATAGACTTAACAGGAAAGATGTTGCACTTTCCCACACCGCGTGTTGTCGTTACACATTTATCTTCCATGAAAACAAAGAAAGAATTCCTAAACAATCTGATCAAAAATTCTAAAATGCAGTTGAGAATTTTAAAATTCCAAAGGATTCACCTTTGTTTGTTCGTGATCCGTTTGTAGTCTCTGCCAATGGACTTTGCCCTTCTGAAGCAAAGGACATTTTTTATTCAATTGATGAAAGTCCTTTCACTTAGAAAATTATAAGGCTCCAGAGCTCAGATGCCTTGAAGGCAAAATTCAGAGAAGTGGGACTTCGTGTTTTCTGGACTCAATATGCTGACCAGTTTCAGAATAGCCAGAATCTAGCCATCTATCTTTTAACGATATTTGGATCAATGTCTCTGAGAATCTGGGTTTTCTACCATGAACATTACAAAACAAAACAAAAACAATACTGCTATCACCTGACAGATGAGCCTCTTCAAACCTGTGTATGTGCCTTGCCCTGACCTCTTGCAAATCCCTCCTCAAAAAACTTGTCAAAAATCATCAATGTCACCTCCCCCATTCGATATTGTCACAAAATACAGGTAATAATGTTGATTTATAAACTTGGTTAAAAGACAAACACTAATACTTACATTGCAATAAAGGTCTTTATTGGCAGCTTTTTTTTTTTTTTTTTTTTTTTTTTTGCCTTGTCTTGTCAGCCTTCTATGCAAATGGCCCACCTCATGTCATAAAATTCTCAAATCAACCCACAGGTAGATCTAACTGACTATCACTGATGTAGAGTTTAGACTTCTTTCTGCCCACCTAAAAGGACAGGACCATTCTGTTCTTTGTGTGCCACTATTTACAGAAGCCGCAACTGTACAACCCAAAGGTGTTGGTTTCTGGCAGTCACATGCTGTGCTAAAGACAGCTACCATCATCACCCTCTATAACAACATGTTTGTTTGTCAGTTCTTCCTGCAATACCATATCATCTGCACTATGCAGGTGACCCTGTGAACTCTCCAGCTAGCATTTGGAGTTTGATGCATTCTTTCCAGATCCCATAGCACATTCAAGGGATTTCACCTGCTTGGTTTTTCCAAGATTAAGACTTCCAGTCAGTTCACAGAACAGACAGGTTTATCTCCAAGGATTGTGAGATAGGGGTCATGCCAAAGTCTAATGAACTAGGTCTTAGAAAGATACTGGGGCATGCCTAGACTGCAAAACAAAAACACCACACACACCTCACAAGAGCAAACCTCAGAGCCTGAGTCAACTGACAGGTCACAGGGCGAAAGACAGCGATGCAGATGTTCCTGCTCAGGCTGGAGCCCAGGCTCTCAGATCCACCGTTGTCTCCAGGGTTCAAACTGGGTTCAAACTGACTATCACATGGTGGGGTGTTTTTAAGGGGTAGGGGAGCAGATATGGGGGGGTTGTTGGGGTTTTTTTTGGGGGGGAGGGGTAGTGTAGTACTCTAGAGTATGTTTAAGTGCATCCCTAGTTTAGATGGATGATTTAGACCTTGTTTGAATTCCATGTGAACAGTTAATATTCTGTTATCTGTTCCATGGAATCAAGTACTTCACCCATCAGGGTTGGCTACCCTCTCTCCTCAGTACACAAGAGTCCACTTTCCAAAAGAATTTCTGTGGACTGAATCTGTTTCAGGCACAGAACCTCTGAAGTTCTTCTTTGGTGATCACAGCTCATAGAGCCTGGACAAGCCAGTTATTTTAAGTAGGAGACTAGAGATCTTCGATCTGATTGCTGCTACCATTATGACAAACGCTAATAAGAGGTGGGGGGAAATTATGACTTATCTGGGTAATGGAGCACAAGCTATTTCATCTGCCTGAATTTTTCCCTTCCAGGCTTAAGCCACTCTAGAAAAATGTAAAAGTAGCTAGTATTCATGGCAAGCTAAGTGGTCACTAACTTAATTTTGTGCCTCAGATTTTACTTATTTTTGTGGTCTAATAAATCTTTAGGCAAGACACTGGAGTCCAGGGGATGAGAGGAGAATTTAGCACAGGCTGCAACTGTGAAGTCAAGCCTTGGGAGTTTCAACCACAAGGAATTATCCTATGTGGTTACCTTTTAAGTCTTTCCAACATTTAGCCAAACTCAGCTTAGCATTTGGGGATTCCCAACAGGATCACGCCATCTTGTGAACGAGAATATGAATCAATATCATTTTTCAGGAAAGAAACCATTCCCTTTACATCGAGAAGTACTGGAGAGCTGCTTAATGAGAGTCTGCCAGTTCACAAACACATTTTTAATAGGACTTTCTGGCGTTCTTAGACAATAGCATCCTGAGTGGAGCATCTATTTTCTCTTCCAGCACCTCATAAGAGTGCACACTTAAGTGATATTTTGCAAAATGCTCTCCTTCCCCAGATTAGCTCAGTCAGTGTAAACTGGCCTGAACCATAAAGGTCAGGACTGCTTGGATCCAGGGCTTTGGTTCTGGACAGCTTCTAGTTTAAACCAGGATATTCTGAGTTGAAGTTTCAACTCTGACCACGTATTAGATTAATTATTGCAAGACATAGCACAAAATTGCTCCAAGTCCACTATGGCATAATGGAGGTATTGAGGTGGACGGAACGACAGCCTAATGTTAGGGAGTCTGATAACAATGTTCCTTAGATGAAAAGTCAATTGTAAAAAAAGTTCTGCATTTTCTGAGCCTATTACAAACTGCCTTTGGGGGGAGGGGGGCCGGGGGAGGAGAGAAGGCGCTAATATTACTAATTCATAACCTATCTAGCCTGGAAGACTGTATGATGACTGAAAGAAAAGGGAAGAAAAGAACTAGTTAAATGATACCACCACAAAAGCTGAGACAGTGAAGATTAATATACTGTGACGGTAAGGAATTGTTTAATATGAGTGTTTGTTTAAACACTTATGTGATGATTCTGGTTATGGTCAATTAATGGGTTTTAATCTTAAAAAAAAAAATGTATCCCAACCCCTTACCCTTTCATGTCTTCTTTATTCATTGTAAAGCTGCAAATTTTTCAAAAAAGTATACCCCAACTACATTTAAAAAAATCCTTTGCAGGTCACCATTAATTCTTAAAATTATGTAAAATGCTAATAAAGGACTAGAGCTTCTTGACAAGGACAATGTTTATAGGAACATTTTCAAGTATGCTAGCTTATACACTATTTTGAATATTCAGCATGTAGAAACTACTCTCAAGCATGTGAAAGAAGATGGTCCCATTGCACCTCCATTCCAGATTACCAGTTAATATCCATTCCACAGAAGAATATTAGAAATAAAACCCATATAGAAAGTTACTATAGATAATCTATTTTTCTAAACATGAGGAACTCCCTTCTAAAATAAAGGTATACCAATATACACAAAAGATATTTGTTTGTTTTTGAGGGAGAGCTGGTCTGAAATGGTGTATCAACTAATATAAAAACTAGATAGATTGTACCTTCCACATTCTGGGGGGAAGGGGTCATCTTAAAAACCTAGACTAACATTTTAGTAAGAGAAAAATGCACCAGTAATTAAATGTGGGACTCCGATAAATTCTGTGTCTGCTGAATGTCACTTGCTCATATGATTTATAAATCTACGCGGGAGCACCCAGGATATTGCTGCGCCTAAGTTGGCTCCTTCTGAAGTCAATGCAGAGCTAAACCAATCCTAAGTGTTTTTGAAAATTGTACCCTTATTCAGGAAGAGGGGTGGAGGCAGCAAACCATCTCATACGCCCTGAGTATCTCTCCAAGGGTTTGGCTACACTTGAGAGTTAGAGCGCATTAAAGCAGCCCCGGGTGCCCTAGCTCACTACCCATCCACACTGGCAAGGCACATAGAGAGCTCTGACTCCAGGGCTAGAGCACTCCTGGAACTCCACCTCGGCAAAAAGATTAACACTTGGTGCGCATTGGACGAAACGTCCGGGCGTCAGTGTGAACAAGGTGTTGCATTACTGCGCTCTGATCAGCCTCCATAAAAGTCCCATAATCCCCTTAAGTCAAGTGGTCACTCTTGTCATTGTTTTGGAATCACTGCAGGCATGACGATATGCCCTTTGAAAGCTCCGTTTCTGACATTTGGCATGCTTATTTGCTCCGAGACAAAGCAACCATTACTGTGGAATGCTGTGAGAGAGGGAGAAAGATGTGGGGCGGGGAGGTAAGGGATCTGTTGCAGTCTGAATTTACAAGACAGCATGCTGACATGCTCCCAGCCCCCCAAAAACCCACTCTCTCCCCCCACATACACACACCACACTCCCTGTCACAGTCCATCCCTTCCCCCTCATTTGAACAGCACACTCCAGCCACTTGCACAATGCACTGCTCTCTGTGACTGTTGCAAGAGCTGCTAATGTGGCCACCCCAGTGCACTTACAACTGTCAGGGTGGACAGATTGCAGCGGTCTCCCTACTGCGCTCTGTGAAGGCAGGTTTAACTCAAAGCACTCTATATCTGCAAGTGTAGCCATGCCCCAAGTTCCTGAAGTCCTAAAAGTCCTAAGTCCAAGTTTTCAGAAGTGACTAGTGATTTTGCGTGCCTAAGTAGAGGCATGTTCAAGAGGCCTGATTTTCAGAAGACAGGGGTTCACCAGTTTCTTAAAAATCAAGATCCTTTAAAGCATCTCGATTTGGGCATCCAAAATCATTAATCACTTATGAAAATGTGGCCCCAGCATTTTATATAAATAGCCAAGTCTTTATTGTTCTATTAACATCCAAGAAATGCATCTTGGTTCAAGACGGAAGGGTGTGATATCTAGGATATAATGAAGTGAAATATTATTTCCCAATTGTGGAAAAATAGTAGGAATTTAAAGCTCAAAGCTTGATTCCACCCTGATACATGGTCTGGCAAGACCTGCAATAAAGCAGAGAGCCAGCAGCTCAGTGAGACACACTTGACCGAACAGCTGGCCACTAAGAATAGGCTTACAAATGAGGAGAAAATTGGGCACTGAAGAAAGCAATAAAAACAGAACCCATAAGAACACTGAAAATTTTGCTGACATCCTTTGCTTAACTCAGCTTTTATGGACAGCACAGAAGTAACATTTATTTAAGCACACAAATTCCAGTCCAAACCCTTCTCCAAACCAATAGCCCCAAAGCAGTTCAGAAATGACAGCATTTACACTGGGGACAGAGATTCAACAACAACGTTTCTATTTGATAGCTAGTAGTTCTGATAAAGGATTAAGGTTGGGGAAAGAAAGCATTAATCTGGTCATGCCCACTACTTAAAATTATTAGCTTCTGAATTGCAGGGTGGACTTTTAGACTTTTCCTGGCTTTGTTCAGAGTTTAGACTGAAGGAGCCTATTCTGAATCCTGACTCAGTAGGGTCATGATAGAAGTCTTTTCAAGATGATCAACAAATAGGACACAAATCCAGATTTTTGTCCTTTTTTGCTTCTTTACATAGTAGACCTGAATGACTACTTTCAAAAAATTATTTTTCTACTTATTTCTAAACATTAGAAATTCAGGTTTTAGAAGACGCTTCAGGAATGTTTCCACCAACAATTTTTCAAGTTTCCCCACCATTGCCAACGCTTTCTGCTCCAGCTGCATCAGCAATTTTGGGAGCCCTTGTATGGACAGGTCACCAACTGCTGCAGACATCTCCTAAGTCAGAGAATGCTTGTAACAGCGAGCATCCTAGCTACATAAAGTTCACAACATGACTAATCATGGTGATTCTGAATAAGTAATAACAAAAAGTGTTCCCTACAAGAGACATCCCCTAATAAAGACTAGAGAACCAGAGATTTCATCATACCACAAGTCAAGAATGAAAGTTGAACAATTGGAAAGGGAAGGGATTTTTAGTTTCAAACTCGTTTGCTTTTGTTAGCAACTGTTCTCCCTTCACACTGAACAACAGTTTGGATTCAGGATATCTTTGTTCAAGATTCAGCACTCCCAATCCCTCAATTTAAATGTTAGAACTCACAACAAACAAGAGGTTTTCAAGTAAAACCAGACCTGACATTTCCATGATAAACGGTGAGCTGAGAAAAAACAATCAAATGAATAAACCACCACACAGACAGAAACTGCCAGGCTTGCTTCACACACCATAAAGCAGCAAAGAAAGGAACAATTTCAATTTCAAAAAAGTCCTCTGGTGCTAACTTTTAAAACAAAAGAAAAGACAGAAAGGATTGTGCATTGGCACTCGACTGGGGCTCAGGATATCCAGGTTAAATTCCCAGCTCTGCCACAGACTGCTTGTGTGATCTTAGGCAAATCACTTCCTCTTTCTGTGCCTCAATAGAATGGAGTTAACAAAACTGCCTTTCGTAGGTCTTGTCTATGTAGACAGTAAGTTTCTGGGGGCAGGGAATGCCTCTTACCGACAGATAGTTATACTGAGGTCCCCAATCACAGGGCCTATAGCCACTACAGTAAGAGGTGATAAATAGTAAGAAGATCTTTACTATCATTTCAAAGATATCCTGCACTCAATGTTTAATTCAACACTGACATGGATGAAAGAGGAAGTGTGTGTCTTCTTTTTGCTGCTTAATGCTTAGGTAGCAGCCCTGAATGCTTTTCTCACCCCTCAAAAACTAGAGTGAGATGGCATTTCCTACTTCTTTTCTAACCCTGCAAATGTCAGAAGTCATTGTCTTCCTTCTTTTATCAGTTGACTCCTTGGAAGACTAGACAAGTGGAGAAGATCCTTTGAATCTAAGAGATTTTTCTCTGATTCAAAAAGGCACCTTTCCCCCAATTTATTCATATTCATTACTGGTAGAAGGGAAAATGTGCTGCACACATACTGAAAAGAAGAGAAAGGCCCTTTGAATGTATTTTACATGGAAAAACTGACCAATCCTCATAGCTGATGCTGCGCCTGGCTCTTATTTTGGTTCAAATGTAAAGTAAATTGTTTCTTGTGTCCAAGCAGTCTCTCTTTGGGTCTGATTCTTAATGGAGATAGAAAATAACTAAGGGCTTGGGGAGAGAAGAAAATGTCTGTGTCCCATTGGCAGAAGCAGGGGAAAAAACCTTAAGGGACAGACTAGAATAGAAAAACTACAGGAACTATTTGTACTCAAGTGAAATGTACATGCCACCCATTCCCGATTTTTAATTTTTGAAGACTCCAAATACTATGCTAAGTATTTAAGCGTCAGTATCATATTCCAATGGAAAAAAAGGTAGAAATAAAGAACTAGAGCATTTTTGCCTACAAACTATAGGATAGCCTCATAAGCTACAGCAACAAGAATAAAATGCCTATTTCACAATCTGTTAAAATAAAAACAAAAAAAAGTGAAGCTTTTTGGTTTTCACAGGATTCTTTTAAATAAAACTTGGCTGGAAGAAAAAAAGCTATTGTAGAAAACCTGCATTACCTAATCACAAAATAAAGTCTTATTAATCTGACAGCAATATTGTGAATGACAAAATCAAGCTGGTGACACTGTGAAAGAACAGAAAGAGTTGCTTACTCTGTTTAATTCACTTTGTACTTCAGGAGTGTGCCAGGTGAACAATTTCTATTGCCATGAATGCAGAAGCTCAATACGTAGCTAGAATCTTAAGTTATTATACAATCCTGAGCTATCAACACAAAACAAATTCTAAACCTTTATATCCGACATGTCTATGACAGAGATAAGAATATGCTCCACTTCCTCGAGAAGATGAAAGTGAGGGGCAATGTGGCATTAAATCAGCAAAACTTTGCATAATTCTGTTTTGAGTTTCCCACCTTTGTGTTTACCCAACCTTTATTTAAAAAAAATCAAGGTCCATTCTACCCGTATGATAAAAAGATCCGCAAGGATAAATGCTAGCTTCCTGTTCCTGGTTGGAAGACGAGGTCAATGCTACTCAGATAATACCCATAGAGTACCTAGTAATCCATAACTTCAGACTATATAGAGACTTGGCAGTACTGTCCATTTCCCTTCCTCTCCCACTAAAATGACAAGTGGTAATCATAGTATCATAGAAGATCAGGGTTGGAAGAGACCTCAGGAAGTCATCTAGCGCAACCGCCTGCTCAAAGCAGGACCAACACCAACTAAATCATCCCAGCCAGGGCTTTGTCAAGCCGGGCCTTACAACCTCCAGGGATGGAGATTCCACCCCCTCCCTAAGTAATCCATTCCAGTGCTTCTCCTAGTGAAATAGTGTTTCCTAATATCCAACCTAGACTTCCCCCACTGCAACTTGAGACCATTGCTCCTCTTTGGAATTGCCCTTCAGGTAGCTGAAGACTGCTATTAAATCCCCTCTCACTCTTCTCTTCTGCAGACTGAACAAGCCCAGTTCCCTCAGCCTCTCCTCGTAAATCATGTGCTCCAGCCCCCTGATCATTTTTGTTGCCCTCCGCTGGACTCTCTCCAATTTGTCCACATCCTTTCTGTAGTGGAGGGCCCAAAACTGGACTCAATACTCCAGATGTGGCCACACCAGTGCCAAAGAGGGGAATAGTCACTTCCCTTGATCTGCTGGCAATGCTCCTACTAATGCAGCCCAATATGCCATTAGTCTTCTTGGCAACAAGGGCACACAGCTGACTCAAATCCAGCTTCTCATCCACTGTAATCCCCAGGTCCTCTTCTGCAGAACTGCTGCTTAGTCAGTCGGTCCCCAGCCTGTATCAATGCATGGGATTCTTCCATCCTAAATGCAGGCTCTGCACTTGTCCTTGTTGAACCTCATCAGATTTCCTTTCTCTAGGTCACTTTGGATCCTATCTCTATCCTCCAGTTTATCTACCTCTCCCCCCAGCTTAGTGTCATCCACGATCTTGATGAGGCTGCAATCTATCCCATCCTCCCGATCATTAATAAAGATGTTGAACAAAACCAGCCCCAGGATGGAACCCTGGGGCACCCTGCTTGATACCGGCTGCCAACTAGACATCAAGCCATTGATCACTACCCATTGAGACCGACAATTTAGCCAGTTTTCTATCCACTTTATAGTCCATTCATCCAATTCATACTTTTTAAAACTTGCTGGCAAGAATACTGTGGGAGACCCTATAAAAAAGCTTTGCTAAAGTCAAGATACATCACATCCACCACTTTCCCCATATCCACAGAGCCAGTTATCTCTTCATAGAAGGCAATCAGGTTGGTCAGGCATGACTTGCCCTTGGTGAATCCAAGTTAACTGTTCCTGATCACCTTCCTCTCCTCCAAGTGCTTCAAAATGGTTTCCTTAAGAACCTGATCCATTATTTTTCCAGGGACATAGGTGAGACTGACTGGTCAGTAGTTCCCCAGGTTCTCCTTCTTCCCTTTTTTAAAGATAGGCACAATATTTGTCTTTTTCCAATCATCCAGGACCTCCCCCAGTTGCCACGAGTTTTCAAAATTAATGGCCAACGGCTCTGCAATCACATCAGCCAATTCCCTCAGCACTTTCAGATGCATTAGATCTGGACCCATGGACTTGTGAATGTCCAGCTTTTCTAAAATAGTCCTTAACCTATTCTTTCACCACTAAAGGCTGCTCACATCCTCCCCATACCGTGCTGCCCAGGACAACAGTGTGGAGATCTATTTTAAGAGATCTATTTTAACTAGGATTGTCGATTAATCGAAATTAATTCATATAATTAATTCAGAAAAATTACTCGTGATTTAATCGCAGTTTTAATCGCATTGTTAAACAGTAGAATATGAACAAATTAAATATTTTTGGATGTTTTTCTACATTTTAAATATATTGATTTCAATTATGAAACAATACAAAATGTACAGTGCTCACTTTATATTATTTTTATTACAAATATTTGCACTGTAAAAACAACAAAAGAAATAGTATTTTTCAATTTACCTCATACAAGTACTGTAGTGGGATCTCTTTATCATGAAAGTGCAACTTACAAATGTAGATTTTTTTTTGTTACATAGCTGAACTCAAAAACAAAACAATGTAAAAAACTTTAGCGCCTACAAGTTCACTCAGTCCTACTTCTTCAGTCAATCGCTCAAACAAGTTTGTTTACACGTGCAGGAGATAATACTGCCTGGTTCTTGTTTACAATGTCACCTGAAAGTAAGAACAGGCATTTGCATGGCACTGTTGTAGCCGGCGTTGCAAGATATTTACATACCAGATGCGCTAAAGATTCATAAATCCCTTCATGCTTCAGTGAGCATTCAGTTTGATTTAAAATCAAAGCAATCCTGGATTTATCCTCACCTTCCCTGCCCCATCTTCTTTCTTTTGTCTGTTAATTTAGAACGTGAGATCTTCAAGGCAAGGACAATGACTATTTTCATCCTATAAAGCAGAGGTTCTCAAACTGGGGGTTGGGATCCCTCACAGGGTTGTGAGGTTATGATGTGGGGGGTCGCAAGCTGTCAACCTCCACCCCAAACCCTGCTTTGCCTCCAGCATTTATAATGGTGTTAAATACATTAAAAGTGTTTTTAATTTATAAGGGAGGTCACACTCAGAGATATGCTGTGTGAAAGGGGTCACCAGTACAAAAATTTGAGAATTACCGCTATAGAGCACCATGCAAAGTTACAGTATTATATAAACTGAATAATAACCATTTTCACGAGTGTTGAAAAATCAACAAGGACACAGATTTTAAGATGAAACAACACTTAATCCAAAGATTTACATTCAGGAGTTAACAACGGGTTACCCAAAACATACAGTTACCCACCTCTAACCAGTCACACATGTTCAAAATTTCCCCCTTTCATTAAAAACTAACAAAAAACATGAATCGTAACAAACATTAATTGAATATGGTTTTGTTGTATTTGGTGAATGATAAAGTTTTAACCTGCATATCATTCTTTTACATAAAGAGCTTAAAAAGTTTTAAGTACTAGAAATTATGCTCTAGTTCTAACAAGTTTGAAACAGCATCTTTAATCTAGCTGGTGGAATTTCTTTCACTGCTGTCACAGAAAACTAGAGTTAGTTTACAGACAGACAATCAACTGAATGTATAGATTTATATTTTGCATATCTTCTAGTCTCCTCACACACACACCACCACCTCCTTTCATGTAAAACAACAATTCTAAAATTTTGCATCCACTTATAGAAACAATCACTAAGAATGACACCTATTGTTTTCCCAGTTGAGATACTCAGCATCTCTCTGTGAATCCCTCCTTGCGCCACAAGTTTTGCAGTGTCCACATAAAATAATCTTCATAATGTCTCTCTTCCCCTCCCCCACTCAAAGTAGTTTGAGAGCCTTGGTTTGACAGAGTCCTTCAGGTAAGCCATTATATTTGCAGAAGTAGTATATTGTTGCACAAAGGTCACATGAACAGAAAACAACTATTTCCAGATATAAATGTGGGTTTTAAGAGCCAAGGCTTCTTTTTGCCAGCTTCCTGGTAAATGTCACCTTTAGCAATGAGGTTCCACTTCTCTTTAATGATAGTCTGGCAACATAAATCAGGCCTGCAGTCCAGGAATGCGTATCATTCTCTCTCGGACAGTCTTTTCCTCAGCTGGCTTGGTCTGCCCCCAAGTTTTTAACAGACCTATAAAAATGCCAGCCAATCAGAGGGCAGCACACTTCCTGAGCTTGCTTCAAAACTTACCTCACACAGATACTATTCTCTCTTTCCCAGTTGCTTTCTGCGAACCCAGCAGCCACGGGTTTCCCTCTGAAAACCCTGTGGCTGATCATAGCCTCCCAAGCCTTGTTAAATAGTTAAAATTGTATTATATGATGTGGCTGAAGGCTGAAATGCCAGACTAATATCCATTCCTGATTAGTTCTCTTACCCATTCGATCATGGCAGGTTCTTCTCACAAAAATATTAGGACAAAGGTAGGCAACAAAATTTCAAAGAGGATGAAGAGCACTAGACATATGAAACATAGCATTAACTTGTTTGTGATTTACATATAAGCTCTGAGTAGGGAAGGTGTTATTTCCACTTTACAGAAAGGAAATAGAAACAGATATTTAGTAACAGCCCCAACCAGTTCACACAAAGCCAGCAACAGAGGTGGGAAGATCCTTGAGATATGTATATACTCAAAGGTGCTGGAACTAGGGGTGTGGCAGCACCTCTTGGCTTGAAGTGGTTTCCATCATATACACAATGTACAGTTTTGTTCAATAACTTTCAGCACCCCCAGTATAAAAATTGTTCCAACACCACTGTCTACACTGCAATTAAACATACATGGCTGGCCCATGTCAGCTGACTCAAACTCAAACTCATGGTGCTCAAGCTACAGGGCTGAAAACTACAAAAGTGTAGTTGTTTGGGCTCCAGCTGGAATCCAAGCCCTGGAATCTCACGAGGATCCAGCTGAAGTCCAAGCTCTAGGACCCCACGAGCCCAAGCCCGAACATCTACATCACAATTTTACAGACCAGTAACTTGAGCCCAAGTCAGTAGATATGGATCAGACATAGGTATTTAAATGCAGTATAGACATAATCTCAGTCTCCTGACTCCATCCTCTGCTCTCATTTTAAGGTAGCTCTTACACTAAAAAGGATTTGCTGGTATAACTTATACTAGTTCCCCTAGAGAAATAAGCTATAACTGAAAAAGCACTTTTATGCCATTATAATTGCATCTACTCAATTTTTATCAGTACAGAATGTAGCAAAAAACAAAATGGCCACACCCCCAACTGACACTGCTACCAAGAGTTTCCAGTGTAGACCAGGCCTGAGGCAATGCTTCCTACTCCACACCCTAAATTGCTTTATTTCCATAGTGTTTACAATAGTATTAAAATACAAATACGAGAACATTTAAGAGACAGCCCAAGATAATGCAATTTATCAGAGACTACATTTAGCCCAGGAGATCAGCAGCTGTTACCACTTTAATCCAACAAAATAACTATTCTTCAGTACAAAGACTATACTGGACATTTCTTCATCAAGCTACTTGCTTCCATTGATGCCTTTAGCAAACGGATTATTTCAGTAACCCTGCGTTAAACAAATTCAGTCTACAATACTTATATACTATGTGCCTTTTCCCCTTCCCTGTCACTTTCAATCCAAGTCTTTCAGAATTGGCTACTGCTATAACATTTAAACACCCAGAACTTTGTCCTACTTTAATATGCCTTCCATGCTATACTTTAGTCATATCATCCTTTACCAAAACAGGTATGAGCCAAATCTGTGTATTCGCCCCTTACCTCAAGCCAGTTTAATATAAGTTACTTTAACATACTATATAAATGCACTAAAAACTAACATGGAACAGAAAAAATTATAAACATTGCATAAAAAATTTCTCTCTCCTCTCCCTGAATTGGTCTGTACTTTGCTACACTTACAACTGTAGCTTTAAAATCATATTCTCTCCAAGCTAAGTTTAAATTAGCTAGTCTGAATTGCAATAACCAAATTTGGAGTTTTAGTTTCCTTTGTATAATTGTATTTGTTGCCCCTCCTCTCCATTTTTGAGAAAACAATATGCTGCTTCCCTGGTGAATACTGAGGCGAAGCAATCATTCAAGCTCCTAAGAATATTATTCAGTCACTGCAGCCCACTCATCTCCTTTAGTAACCCACTGTCTCCCTTCTTTTTATATTAATAGACTTATTTGGGATTTATTACTGCACCATATACTCTACTACATTTAACATGTTAATACTTCTCAAATTTGTGATCATTGCCTGTTCACTCCCTCTGGGGCACCTGGCATTGGCCACTGTTGGTAGACAGATACTGGGCTAGATGGACCTTTGGTCTGACCTGGTATGGCCGTTCTTATGTACCCTAAAGAACATGTATGAGAAATTTCAAGAGAAAAGCAGCAGCTTTTTCCTTTTTCTTTTTGAGGTTGTTGATGGGAATCCAAAATAAATAAATAAAATCACATTGATTTATAACAGAAAGCTAGCTACAATCTCACCTATGGAGTCACTATCATGGCTCCATAATTAATGGCTTTACAACATGCCCAATTTCTCACAAATATTCTATTTCACTGACTAGCAAACCCCCCCTTCACGAAAGTACTATGCTTCCTCCTGGATTAAGCTAGCTTCAAGCTCTACTACTTTAAACTCTTCTCCATTCCTAAATCATTAAAAGCAATTTGTAAATAACTGATTTTACTTTGGAAAGAAGGTGTATGCTGAATATCCCCCTTAGTCTTGCTTCTGGTGGCAACAGAACACTTAACACAATCAAATCTCTTTAGAATTGAAGGTACAGGGACACCCCATCTGTCCTATATTTTAAAGGGGATGTCCCTATTTTTCCCCCATGCCCAGTATCCAAATAAGCAGCATTGGATTAGATAAAAATATGGTTTTCAAGCAATGGTCAAACGATCATACAACTTTTATAAGTCTCCTAGACTAGTGTGGCTGGCCCACTACATTTTTATACTGTTTTTGCTTAAATAGAAAAACTATAGCCAGAACTCATACAGAAGCAATGGAAAGTTTGACATCAGAAGACTCTCCCGCTCTCATTCCCTTCATTTCAACAGTCTGAGAGATTTCCCAAGTCTAAAAATACCAGCAGAAGCCAGCAAGTAACAGGACTACTTTAAGTTCTACACAGTCATGAGAAATATCAAAGCTTTGTAACACATTTCAGTAAAATTTTAAAATGTTACATAAGATAATGAAGCAGAGCTACTGATAGTCTGGTTAAGGCACAGCGATAGAACTACAAAGCATTTGGGCAAAATCCTAGCCTCACTGAAGCCAGTGACAACTCCAGCTAGACCAGTATTTCATTCCTTATGTGTAGTCAGTTTCATAGCTTCAAGTGAGTTTCCTCTACTTCCCTATGTGTTTCATACAGCAAGAGGGAAGAGAAAAACATTTAAAAAATAATCCATAACTGGCCAATGCAGTCAGGGGTAGTTGTAGTACCTGAAATTCACTTTTTGAAATTGATTAGATGTCAAGTTGCCATAATCTTTTGCTATATGATAGATAAACAGAGGACCTGTTTCTAGAGCTGTCAATCCCACATCTTTCAGGAACAAATGCGTTACTTACAAAAAGTTTTTCATTTAAAAAAAGAAATGCACCACATGATCTGATGAGCTGTATCCTTTATTCCTCATTTAATGAACAAAAACTCCTACAGACATGCAGAAAAAAGCTTCACGCACTAAAAATCAGAAACACTTAATACACTTCTATAACTGAATGACAGGCTACATTCTGCCAAAACCAAAATAAACCCACTGCTGTAAAATGGGTAATAGTAACTAAGAAAAACTGACCTCTTATGAAACTACAAATAAACACATTCGTACAGTCAAATATTTACATTTTGCAGATGTTTCTCAAAAACAGATACTAAGACTGATACTTACACAGACACTAAAATTACATCCCATGCTGGCATTCTGTGTTCTTGTTCACTCAACAACCTAACTGCATTAACCTTGCCTATAAGCTATCCCATCTTCCCAGCACTTCACTGACACATGAAAGCTATGCCTCAATTTAATAGCAGATTTCTGACTTCAGACTTAGAAAGACAGAGGCTTCCAATATCCCACTACAGCAGGGGTCGGCAACCTTTCAGCAGTGCTGTGCCAAGTCTTCTCTAGTCTTTAGTCACTCTGATTTAAGGTTTCGCGTGCCAATAATACATTTTAACCTTTTTAGACAGTTTCTTTCTCTAAGTCTATAATATATAACTAAACTATTGTTGTTTGTAAAGTAAATAAGGTTTTTAAAATTTTTAAGAAGTTTCACTTAAATTAAATTAAAATGCAGAGCTCCCCGGGGCGGTGGCCAGGACCTGGACAGAGTGTCACTGAAAATCAGCTCGCGTGCCGCCTTCGGCACTCGTGCTATAGGTTGCCTACCCCTGCTCTACAGCTACTGAGAAGGAGATTTAGATCCTGATACAATATTAAAATACAATGGAAGAGCAGAAAAGATGAGGAATCCTGAGAAAAACCTGCCTCTCACTCTCATGTTAGCTAGAAGAAAGCACTGCAACAGTACTTTTTCCACCAGCCTGGTTTTAGATTTGGTTTCCCAGATTTTACAAATTTCTTTTATCTACCAGTAACCCAGTTTTCTACTCTGCTGCTATTTTACCCTATTGCAGACTACCCACTTTGGTGTGTGTCCACAAGGATTGCTGCCATTAGCATGATATATATCTCCTTGTCATCAATGTCCACAATTTCTCAGGCACACCTCTGGCAGTGTCCTCTTTTGGGGAACCTGAAACACGGTAACCGTACACAGAGCAGAAGTTCTGAGCCCTGGCAACCCGCAGGGCAGAAGCCCTGAGTCCCACACCACTCTCCCTTGCTGGGACCTGGAGTTTTTAATAGCATGTTGGGAGGACCTAATAAATAAAAAGGTTGAGAACCCCTGTGTTAAACAGCCCAGACAAAGTTATTTACCCTAAATGAAGAGTTAACATCACAAAACACTTGTTATTTGCCTGCAGCCTTATCTATCTGGCTAAAGTTACTTAATTTCTTTTTTTAAATGCTTTCAGGATTTATGAGATGTAAAATATAATTTACCCCACAACTAGGTGTCAAAATATGGAGTCTGATCACCTGATTAAGGTACACATTTGAAAATTAGGCTGTTAATTTCTCTTTTAAACTGCAAAGTCTTTTATTCCTCTTAATGGAAGCTCACACTGGCCAAACTCATACCATAATTACATAAAAGGCAGGCTTCTGCACATTCTGAGATGTCAATTTGACCAAAATAAACAGGACTCTAGCATGGAAAGCCATGACTGAAAAAGATTTGGGGGTCATGGTGAATAATTACCTTAACATGAGCGCCTAGTTTAATGCTGTGGCCAAAACACCATAAGCAATCCTTGGATGTATAAACAGAGGAATCTTAAATAGGAGTAGAGAGGTTATTTTATCTCTGTATTTAACTCTGGTACAACCACTGCTGGAATACTGTGTCGAGCTCAGGTGCCCACAATTCAAGAAGGATATTGATAAACTGGAGAGAATGATTAAAGGATTATAAAACATGCCTTATGGTGGCAGCTTCAAAGAGCTCCATCTATTTAACGTACAGAGGTGACAGCAAGACTTGATTACAGTTTATAAGTATCTACATAGGGAACAATTAAATATTTGATTAAATATATTCAGAGAAAGGTATAACACAACCCAATGGCTGGAAATTGAAGCTACACAAATTAAAACTGGAAATAAGGCATATATTTTTTATATTGACTGTAAGTAACCATTGAAACAATTTATTAAGTGTCATAATGGACTGTACATCACAAGCAGCTTTTAAATCAAGACTGGATGTTTTTTCTAAAAGATATGCTCTAGGAAATATTTTGGGGGAGTTCTATAGTCTCTGTTATACAAGAGGTCCAACTAGATTATAACAATAGTCCCTTCTGCCATTGGAATCTGTGAGACAGCATCCTCAGAACTCTGCTACAGCACCTTGGTAACTCTGCCAGATGAGTATTCTAGACAGTCTTGCTTTCAACTCTTTCTCCCCCACCCTATTTTTAACAGTTTCCAAAGAGGTTTAGTGCAACAGAACCCATCTGTACATGATAAACCACAGAGGCCCACAGAGACTTCTAAAGAAATGTTAAATCCATTTTCCATCTACAGATGTAGGAGGATACATATAACAGTCCAGCAAAGCAAAAATAAACAGAGCAAAAGAGAAATTATGAGACTCTAGATTTAAAAATTTTTTAAAAACGCACCACATCTTTGCTGCATCTCAAAATGATATTACCTCATCTCCAGACAAGACAAACAGTGTGCATGACTGTCCGCAGTATCATTAAAAAAGGATGTTTTCATATATATAAATTAGGGCTGTCAATAAATCACAGTTAACTCACGCAATTAACTCAAAAAAAAAAGTAATCACAATTAGTTGCAGTTTTATTCACACTGTTAAATAGAATACCTATTCACATTTATTAAATATTTGGATGTTTTTCTACATTTTCAAATATATTGATTTCAATTACAACACAGAATACAAAGTGTACAGTGCTCACTTTATATTATTTTATTACACTCTACAGTACATATTTGCACTGTAAAAATGATAAACAAAAGAAACAGTATTTTTCAATTCACCTCATATCAATACCGCAGTGCAATCTCTATTGCGAAAGTGCAACTTACAAATACAGGTTTATTTTGTTACATAACTGCACTCAAAAACAAAACAATGTAAAACTTGAGAGCCTACAAGTCCACTCAGCCTCACAGCAGGGGTCTTCACCATGCAATGTCCTGTCTCCAGCCCTGGCCATTCCTGATGCCTCAGTGGTAGGCAAAATAACCCAGAACACATCTAGTCAACTGTGCATTGGGGGGAAAAGAAAATCTTTCCAGATTCCTATAGGATGTGTCAAATGTGCTGCCTCATTTTAGTGACCAATGTAAATTGAGCATTCAGTAATTTATAAAAGGAAGAGATGCAGTATCAGAGTGAAATTAACTGGTTAGTTTCCCTACTATTCAGAACCCCCTGGGTAACAGAGAAACTGGCACAAATCACATCAATTTAAATCTGCTCCTAGGTAAAGCTGTTAAATGAAGCAGGGGCAGGATGGATCCCTCCCTCTTCGCCCGCAAAAAAACTGCCAAAGTATGAGAAGGCATCCCCTCTTCCCACTTCCACCAACAAGATGAAGAAAGAGCTCCTTGTCATTTCTGCCAGACAGAAGGATGCAGTCTTTAGATTTATCATATACCTACCTGCCAGAAGCTGTTATGGAAAATGAAACTGCTGAGAAGAACCAGAGAAGAGCACCCAATTAATAAAACAAAGTCTCCCCCAAGAAGCCTCTTTCCCCTGTTTCAATCCCTATGTGCCACTCCAGCAGCAGACAGAGCTGAAAAGGCACTACAAGGGGGTAAGAGAAGAATTTCACCAGTGTAGGCACAGCTCAGGGCCACCATAACACTGCCTCCCCTTGCGAAGTCTAGCAGGAGGAGTGTGTTGGAGCATTTCCATGGTGCAAGCTGCTATGAAGATTCTGAGTTCCTGCAACTGCCCAGAAATAAGTTGGCACAAAAACGTGGCTTACTTTAAAAGCCACCTGTGTCCCCCTTTCTGTTGTGCTGTGCCTCCTGGAGGAACAACACAGAATCTGTGCCTTGAAGTGTGGTTCACAAGATAGTTACAGCCATGGCTTTGTGCATAATTTTCATTTTCTTCCTTCTAACAATCAAAATATGACAAGTTCCTCTGACCAAACCTAAAACACTTTAAGAGCTCTAGCTACTCATTAATGGGTATCAACACTTATACTAGTAGCCAAAATTACATAAGAGATTCTGTCCAGTGATAGCAGCACAGGCAGTAGTTTACACTCCACAAGGACAAGAGAAGAGATGAGAGAGAAGAAAGGACAACCTAAGCTCAATATTCCCAAACTATACACTTAATGTATGCCAATGTTATGAAATTAGTCCTTTTTTGTCATTTGTGGTTATGATTTATGCTTTAGAGCAAAAAGGCATTATATAACTCTGCTCAGTCTCCATGTTTTATTTTTGCAAACTACAATTACAGT